>NC_132842.1:61221470-61523137 GCF_048164855.1 Canis lupus baileyi | reverse complement strand
GTGGCGTTGTTTGCTTCCTTTGGAAGCCTTGACCAATTCGTTGTTGTTGTGTTATGTATCATTTTATATTTTTCAAAGACCTTTCCCCATCCACTATCATAATGCATTTTCTCTGAGATGTGCCGAGGCCCCCTCCCCACCCTTGGCAGAAGAACAGTCAAAAGCCCAGAGAGGTAAAGTGCTTTGCCCAAGGTCACACAGCTGAGGAGCAGGGAGCCGCATGAGCGGACCTAGAATCCATTACCAGTTCCTCTGCTGGTTTCTTTATTTTTTTACCGACTGAGCAGGGCTGTGGGGTAACAGGCCTGCTTCTGCCTGGGCCAACAGAGGAAACTTTCCAACATGAATGATCAGAGGAGCTGGGTTGTGGGAGAGGCTTCAGGAAAGAGCCAAAAACCAGCAAAGGATTCAGAACTGGAGATTGAGTTTTTAATAATAAATAAACGCCAAGATCGGGCTCTTCACTTAGAAACCTTGGGGTCCCTACAGCCAGCATGGGGTACCCAGGAAGCCACCCGCCCTCGGCCCACAGGATTCTCTGGTTATCCTCCAAATGGTTGGTGGGATGGGGTCTTGGGGGACCACCTTCAAATCCCAGAGGGGAGGAGAAGTGAATATTTTGGGATGATCCTTTTTTTCATACAAACAAAGAGGCCGTTAGAAGTCATATCGAGTGTCTGAATTTCCTGACCGTATATTAATCCGCTTTCATGTGAATTATGCAATATTGTCGTGGGGGAAAGGAGCAGCTGGACGTTGGATGGGCATGCTGGAATCAAAGAGGACCCATGCTGTGCTGTTGTCTCTGCAAAGAAGCTTGCGGGGGCTGGGCTGCCCTGGGGCGCCCCGTCTTCCTCAGGACCGGGGGGCTAGGGTGTGCCTGGAGGGAGCCTGGGACAGCAGGGCCAATGGCAGGGATGGGGTGAGCTAGGGAATGGGTCAGATGCCCCAACAGGACGGGCCCACTTCCGAACTCGGGCAACCGTTGCCAGGCTGACGTGCTGCCCCAGTGAGACGAGAGACCTTCTGATTTTTCGAGAGAAGCCAGAAACTCGGGTTTTTACGGGACGTCTTCCAATCTTTAAAAATTGGCGACAAATTCAGATTTCTAAAAGATGCTTTGCAGGCCAAGAAAAAGCCTCTGCAGATTCGGCATGTCAGAGGGGTGTCTGCTTCGAGGCTTGGAAGCTGAAATTAGGCACAGACCTTGGTCCCTGTGTTTTTTCTTCTCTTTTTCCGTTCCTCGGATGTCTCTCCCTACCGCATTCAGTTTCCAAGTAGGATAGAATGAGCACTAGGCCTATGCTGGACTGTTTGTGTCTCCCCCAAAGGCATGTGCTAAAGCCCTAGCCCCAGATGTGGTTGTATTTGGAGATGGAGGCTCTATGGAAGTAATTAAGGTAAAAACGAGGTCCTGAGGATGGGGCCCTGACCTATAGGATTAGTGTCGCTCTTCCTCCCATTGTGCGCATTGTGCGCACTGCACACAGAGGCCGGGCCATGGGGGGACGCAGAGAGAAGACACCATCTATAAGCCAGGAAGAGAGTCCGCGCCAGAAACAACCATGCCAGACCCTGATCGGGGGCTTCCAGGCTGCAGAGCTGTGAGAAGATAGATTTTTGTTGTTTCAGGCACCAACTTGTATTTTGTTATGGCAGCCCAAACAGCCTGGTACAGAGTCCGAGCGCTTGGTTCCAATTGTTCATGTCCTGGGGACCAATGTTTCCAGTCCACTAAATGCGAATCATACTCCACCTCTTGGGGCTTTCTGATGGGGTGGGTCAGTGGTGGCCGTGCGAGACCCTGGGGATTAGGTGGGGAGTGTGGACCATCCCTGAGGACTCTAGCTTCCTCAGAAATACATAGCAGGTATGACTTGATGTATTCACACGTCCAAAGAGGGTGATTTTAGTTTTCCAAAACAATTGAGCCTCCATTCTTTTGGGTGGCGGCAATACTCTCAGGCAGTTTGGGTTTGCACCCCCAGCCCCACCAATCTCTCTCAGGGTTCAGCCAGGCGGCCAGGGGCTGCTCAGAGTACATCCAATTGGGAAGATTTCATTCGGGGAAATGGGGAGATTGTGCAATTCTTGAAAGGTGGTGGGGAAGAGGGTGGAAGCAGGGGTTGGGAAGGCTGCTGGTGACTTTGAGGAACTCTGGAAGTTCATGGATGGTGAGAAAGCTGCTGCACTTGGCCCCACAGTGTGCGCTTTTCTGGAGGAAGGCTGGAAATCGTGGGAAGCCAGTCACTGCTGGTTCACGACTGGGAAACTCTCCCCCTCTTGCTCCTCTTACTCAGTGGATCATAATGCCTGTACCTGGGACCTGAAGCTTTATAATATTTTATTTTTATTTGATTTGGAGAGAGAGAGAGAGAGAGAGAAAGAGGAAAAAAAGAAAGTGCATGGATAGCGGGAGGGGCAAGGGGAGAGGGAAAGATAGCCTCCAAAGCAGGCTCCATGCTGAGCATGGAGCCCAACATGGGGCTCAATCCCATGACCCTGAGATCATGACCTGAGCTGAAATCAAGAGTCAGATGCTTAACCGACTGAGCCACCAGGTGCCCCTGTGTCCTGAAGCTTTGAAGCAACTCCTTGAGCAGTGGCTGCAGGTGCAGCACCAGGCCCTGACTCATGGTCCAGGCTCCTGGTCCCGCCAGACAGTCCGAACCAGGGTCACCACCATGTTTTGATCCAGTCTTGGCTGGGAGGAAGCCCACAGCAGTCTGGCAAGGGTGATTCACTCCTACGGAGCCGAGGAGACCTCTTGCTTTGGCATTTGCTCAGTTTTGCTGAGTCTTCAGAGGGTCTTCTGCTGCCAGCCTCCACTTCTGCGGGCTGTGTGTTTCCCCTACAGTCTCCCTGCCTCTGGCACAGAAACCCACAACTGATCCACATGGCTGATTCCAATGGTGCCAACCTCTTTCTCTCTGCACCTCCTTTATCTTCTGTTTTTATTTTTATTTTTGTAAATTTTTGTTTTCTTAAGTGAGAGAGCACAGGCAGAGGAGGGGACAGAGGGAGAAGCAGGGAGCCTGATGCAGGGCTTTCTCCCAGGACCGTGAGATCATGACTTGAGCCAAAGGCAGATGCTTCACTGACTGAGCCACCCAGGTGCCCCTCTTTTCTCTTCTTTATCGTCTCTGTGTGTAAGTCAATATTTGTAGTGGAAACCCCACAAGCCTACGGGGTCACCCAGACCCCAGATTTGAATCCTGGTTCTGACTTTGGACCTCACTAATCTCAATTTGCTTCCTCTGCCTGTGTTGGGGATTGCAGACCACGGTAAAAGGATAACGATGTGGTGGATGAACGCTTCCTCTCCTCCCTGGCATCTTCCCGTGCTGGGTCCCCTTGTATGCTCAGAGTGTGAGGGGACACTGTGGAAATGTGACAAATACAGAGCAGATAACCGCTGTCCCTTTTAAGGAGCTTTGTCACCCTGCTCTTTGCCATCATCCTGAGGCCTCTTGGCTCGGGCAAGGCTGGAAAGCTGATAAGCAGGAACTTGGACAGTCTGCTTGCCGGGTAGCTTCTTGAACACTTCATGGGGGCATGAAGTGCTCTTATATCATAAGCCACACAAATCCCGCAGCCCCGGAATCCTGCTCTGCTTCACCCGGCACTAGTCCTGGGCTCCTGGCGTGAGATGCCTTCTCTGGCTCTGGGTTTAAGCTTATTGTTATTGGATGCTCAGGCAGGTGTCTACGTGATAACCCCAGAGCTCGAACACTCGGGCAAGGGGCAGATGGGAAAATCCTCAACATGCATCTGTTGTCAGATGATGACTGAGCCGCCCTCATCACCACCAGGCCTTGTCACGGCAGAATCATGTATGTCAGGCTGCAGCTGGAACCCTAAGGTTATCACACAGGACCAGAGGATAGACGAAGAGTGTTTGCATTATCACCCCTGGTCCCTTCTCCTGGAAGCGCGGAGATCTGTCGGGGTAGGACTCAGGCAGATCTTTCCAGCTCCAGTGGAGGCAAGAGGCCAGTCCTGGGGAAACCAAAGCTCTGCCGTGAATCCTTTGCAGAGAGGATGATGGATTGAGACATATAATTAATATACGTCTATATATTTATATATAAAAACCCTTACAAATCACATCCCTTGAGCCAGGTCTTTAAATAATGGAAGATGGTAGATTACTGCTTTATTAGTCCCTTCCAAAAGCTTATAAAAATTATCTTTTGCCGCTGGGAAGACATTTTATCAGAATTTATGGCAACTCAGAGAGTCTTGAGATATCAGATTCAGAAACTAAGAAGCTTTCTGCTGCAGACAGACCCGGTCTCTGCTTTCCTTGTAAATTAAAATCTCAAACATTATCTACTTGATGAAATAAGACACTTGGCTCTCCTATCTTGAGTCTGCTCTTTAATTAATATAGACTTGAGTAGGCAAAAGCCATAAATGCCTGTGAGTGGCTCTGGAGTGTGTGTGTGGGGGGTGGGGACAGAGGGAGACACATGGGAACTTGAGAGAAGGACATTCAAAGCACACCCCTCTAAGGGGCAAGGCTCCGACTCAGGGGCATGCATTCCACTAATGGCTTGGAGAGATTTTTTCTGGCACCTTCCCTGGCCATGGCTGGAGGTCCCGTTATTCATCATTCAGGCTTCTCTGGGGTCCTTTATCTCCCACATATTTCTTGTGAAGGAAACGCAGGCAGTGTGTGCAGGGCTCAGAGCCGAGCCACAGACCTTTGTAACTGGTGCACCATGAGGTGTGTACAGAGGTCCAGAGGAGGGCTCAACTTCCAGAGCAATGGGACCCCGCCACGGAATCGGGGTGCCCGATCCATAGAATTGTCTCATCCAGGAGGATTCCACCAAATTGTGATGCTCTCTATTTCATTTTCTTAGTCGTCCTTTTTTATCGTAGTTTGCAGACGTGCATCACAAATTCATTTTTTTAGTCTCTAGATGATTTTCCAGATGATTTTATTTAGATTTTATCTTTTTTTTTTAATTTTTATTTGTTTATGAAAGTCACAGAGAGAGAGAGAGAGAGAGAGAGAGAGAGGCAGAGACACAGGCAGAGGGAGAAGCAGGCTCCATGCACCGGGAGCCCGACGTGGGATTTGATCCCGGGGTCTCCAGGACCGCGCCCTGGGCCAAAGGCAGGCGCCAAACCACTGCGCCACCCAGGGATCCCAGATTTTATCTTTTTAAAAAAGATTTTATATTTTGAGAGAGAGAGAGAGAGAGAGAGAGAGAGAGGAGGAGCAGAGGGAGTGGGGGCAAATGGACTCCTGGCTGAGCGTGGAGCCCAACATGGGGTTTGATCTCACGATCCTAGAATCCCGACCTGAGCTGAAATCAAGAGTCAGATGTTTAACTGAGCCATGCAGGCCCCTAGATTTTTTTTTTCTAGGATATCTTCCAAGTGATTTTATATTTACTGGGTTCTTTTTTAGAGTATTTTAGGCAAGGCTATTATTGTTGTTTTCTAGATTAATTTCTGGATTGAGTGACTTCTCAAGTCATTCCCTTTTATCGTCTCTTACAGAAGTCCACCACAGGTCAGAGATTAGAAACAAAGCTGGTCTCTAGCCACAGATAATTTGAGATTGAAGGGCTCCTGGCTGGGCCTGGCGGGACCCCAAGAAGTGTCAGTGAGACCCTGGGCAGGAGCCAGTGAACTGTGGTGACCTGGAGCTGGGCAGGAGGCAGCTCTACCCTATGGTCCAGGACCAGCTTCAATCTAGCAAAGAATGCAGTCCAGGTGGGCTGCTGTTCCTCACCCCGTATCTGTTCGCCCAAGTTTTTATTTGGCTCCTTCCTTCTTGCCCTGAGCACACAGGACCTTCATCCTGTCCCACAGGCAAATTCTTGGCTCCACCATCCCTGTTCCTGCTCCCAATAAAAATGAGCTAAAGACAGAGAAACTTGCTCTGGCAAATAATAATAACAATCCCTCTTAATTGTAGGACTTTTTTGTGGCAGGCATGCTGACAGCTCACCAAATATTCTGGGCTTCCCTCCATTCCCCAGCCTCTTTGCTGTCGGTAGAGTCACGTCCTAATTCTGACCAACGGGTTGAGTGTGGAAGTGACGAGTGTCATTTCAGATTCAAAGCATCTAAAGGTTGGTGTGGACTCTCCAGACCTTACACCCCAGTCGTGGTAACTTGGGAAGCCATGATTTGAGATTGTGAAGCCAAAAGATGGAACTTTGCATGAGTGAGAAATAATTACATGTTAAGCCACCGAAATTTTAGGGTTTGTTACCGGGGCATACCCTAACCTGATCTGACTGATACAACTTCACAGCTTCTAAAGCAGTTTTTCAAACCACTGTTTGTTTGGTTTTTCCAAATACTTTATTTTTTTTATTTGAAAGAGAGCATGAGCGTGAGTGGAGGCAGGGATGGGGTAAGAGACAGAAGGAGAAGCAGTTTCCCTACTGAGCAGAGAGCCTGGCTTGGGGCTCAATCCCAGGACCCCGAGATCATGACCTGAGCTGAAGGTAGATGCTTAATCAACGGAATCACCCAGGCGCCCCTCAAACCACTGTTTAATTGGATTTTCGTAAGAGCTCCAGGAAAGAGGTCCTATCTGAGACTCAGAAAGGAGAAATGATTTGCTTGATGACTCAGTTTACAAATGCCAGATAAGGGAGTCTACACCAGGTTCAATACTCTGTCCCAACCCAGTCACTCTAACAGTGGGTCTTCTTTCTAGGGATATTTCTGTTTTAAAGCAGGTGGCTTGCAGAAAGACAGCCCATGAGAACCAGTGTGGAAGTGTGAAATTATCCCTCTGCTTAGCCAACAGAAGAAAATGCTCAAGGGTAGACTTGCTGGCAGGGCTACAGGAAGGTAGAAGTGATTTAGGAGGTCTGTATGACATGGACATTATGCTCCCTCCTGAGCCACACCGGGAAGATTGTCCATCTGGTCCCCATTTGTTGAACAATCCCTGGTGCCCAGGTCACCGCAGCAGGAACTCAGACAATGCTTCGAGAGAGCCGATGGAGGTTGGGGGAGCTGCTCTTTCAGACAAGCGGCCTGGAGAATTCACAGGCAAACTCCATCTGACCTTGGCCCACACTGCCCTGCGTCCGGTCCTGCCTCCTTCCCCAAAAAGGGTGTCGGGCAGCCTTCCAGGATGGGTTTTTATTCCTTTTAATAGAGAAATAGGAAATGAGCCTTAAGAGAAGGTGAGGAGTTATTGCTACATTTAATGGCTCTAAAAATATCTCACTGGTGTTGGCTGTGACTTCACTTGTAGGTGCTCATCCAGGGCTCCAGGGAGACGTAGCCAGAGCCTGGGTGGAGTGCCGGAAACCAAAATGGCCAATCCAGCTGGGAACTCTGAAAAGGAAGGCCTTGCCCAAGGCCAGTTCAGTTAGAGCAAGGCCCGGTCCCCTGGCTTGGCTCAGCCCTGGGCACAGCAAGGCTGTGGGACAGGACGCGTCCTGTGGGACAGGACGCGGGTAACCTGCCCTGGGAGAGCCTGCCTGGGTCACAGTCCTATCTCTGCCTTACTTCACAATGAGACCCTGGGCACATCTCTCCCACTTTCACTCTAGCCCCCAGTGCCTCTACCTGTAAGACGGCGTGTTCTTTCCAAAGTCCCTTCTGTAGTAGATACCGTTGAGGGCCTTCCCAGCACCGTGACAGCACAGATATCGTTCAAGATCCCTCCTTCCCATCATTCCCAGGTCCAGGACAAGACTTTAGCTTCTCAGAGCCAGTCAGCATCCGACATTCTGCAAGTCTCTTGCTGCTCTAGAGATGAGCATGTTTTGTCTGCTCTAAACTCCATCATCACCTTCCAGCAGCCAAAGCCATACTTCCTACCAGCTGCTCCCAGCCAATGAGGAAACTCAGGTGCGTCCTCTGAGCTCTCTGCAATGACCTTGTCCAACCACATGCACACTGCATGGCACTACTGGATGTTTCCCCAACGTTCCTTCTCTGTCATTTCCTTGGCATCTGCTGCTCAGAGACTGATGCCTACAGTACCAGGAGTAGCCTGAGAAAACACTTGGTAAGATGTGGATTTGGGACTGGCTCGCCCAGCACGTGGTAGGAGAAGCGGATGCTGTCCTGGTCTGTAGGTGGAACCCGATAATCCCTGATGCAAAGAAGTGGCTCAGTGGCTAAGGATTTCCCCGGGGGATGACCTGGGAGAGTGCCCGGTGGAGGGGTGGGAGGTTGTGTGGCAAGTACAGTGGTGCAGGCATTTGAAAAATACGAGGTGAGCAATGCTCATAAAGACAGCAGAGCCAGCTGGTTCATGCTACATTGTGTTGACCCCTGTAGCCTGTAGATAGATAATGAGAAACTGAGGGCTACTTGCGGGCAGTTAATAGCAAGTGTGAGGACCAGAGGGCCCTGCAGGCAGCTCACAGAGAGGCCTTTATCACCTGCCCTGGAAAGGCAGGCATAGCTGAGCAAAAGGCAGAGGGCTCAGTGTGACAACTCCAGAAATGTCTGAAGGTAACACCAGGGCACTTCTATTATGCAAAGGCCTGGGCTCTGTTTGGGAAAACCAAGGCTCCTGAATTGTGGAATGGGGACTTCCTTGAGCCCTTGGGGCTGATAGAGGCAGCACACCCGTCCCCAAAGAGCTGGTGCTACCTCTGGACTGGGCGGTACCATAGCAGCCTCTTCCTCACTAGGCAGCGAACGCTTTTATCGGGAGCTCGGCTGCTGGGCTGGTAAGTAGGGTGAAGTCCCACGCTGCCTCTGAGGCCAAGAGGGAAGGGAGGGCCTCCGCAGCTCGGTTATTAGAAAAAACCGAGTCTGATTCCCAGCCCGAGGTGCCTCGGCAGGTGGCAGAGGAGGAATGGAAGCTGAGGGGAGTGGGCGGGCATATGGAGGCTACAAGACCTGCCTGAGGATTCCGCCCATGAGGGGGTCCAGTGGGCACGCCATCCACCAAGGCATCGGGGATGCACTGGAGAATGTAAACGTGAAAAGTGCGGTGGCAGCTCTCCCCTGCAGACCTGCGACCACAGGGACCTTACCTGTCCGAGGGCTGCACCTGCTGCATCCAGAAACCCACCTCTACCTCTGCCCTGAGACCACGCCTCCCTCGGGCTGCCCCCTGCCAGTGAATGAGTGTGGCAGGGACACCAAGGTGGGCTGCATCCAGGGAAATTTCGGGTGACCTTGGCCCTAGGACTCTCCCACAGCCTTGTTGACCCCTCCCTAGACCTGCAGGCACTCCGGGGCTCTTCCACCCAACCTTGCATCAGACTGGCCCACCTGTGTGTCTCCAGCTTCTCTCCAAGGCAGTTGCCTGATGATATCCTTGTACATTTGCTTCTTGGAATAACAGAGGAGGAAGCCATGCCAAGGAAGACAGAGAGGGTGGGTTTCTCAAAAAAACGTCATGGAGCTGTTGAAGCCACTGGCCCCGCTGCCCCTCTTCTGAAATCCCCTCTGCACCGCGATGCCAAGCTCCTGGTGAGCCAGTTTACGTCATTTCTCTGCTTTCAGCCCTAAATCAGCCTGTTAGAGCAGATACGACAGCCACGATGATTTCTGAGACTTTGAGGCTCAGACTATATATTACTAGGTCTCGAACCCAGTTCTTTTAGCTTTCACATGATGGCTATTTTCCCCTAAAATGCAAGATTCTGGAAACAGTGATTTTTTTCCCCCAAGTGAACAGCCTTTCTTCAGCAAATGATACGCTATTCTATAAACAAATAGCCACTCACTAATAGATCCAGTGAGTCACTGAGGGCTGCTAAAATTTGGTATTTATAAACGAAAATTAGCACGTTAGAAGTTTCTCGAAGATTTGATTCAGCATTTGGCTAAGAAGTCGGGCTGCCATGCAGCACTTGGCAGCATCGCAAAATGCTACCACATGTTGCCACAGGCCGCGACGTCCTGTGCGAGAGGTCCGGGCACCATCGGGGCTGCCTCGGGCTGCTCCGGGTTTGTAGTCGCTGCTGTTCTTATGTTTTAATTATGAATCGCTGTTGGTTTGGTTCCCTCATCATCCGCGCAGCTTGTGGCGGGCTGTTGGTTAACCCCACAGCATGTAGGGATGCATACTTGCACCAGCGGAGTGTGGGGCCTATCATTTTCCAATAACAACTAGACTCTGAAACAAGTAGGTGTTGCAGTTTGGTTATGAATCACCCCTGTGCCCTTATTTCTATAGCAGATGCGTACACGGACTCTCTCAAGGGCTCCCATGGGGCTCTTTGATGGTATCATCGCCCTCTCCTTCCTTCCTGCAGCAGGATAGGTTGAGATGGATGGTCTGGGGGCTTTGGTCTGGCCAAAGTGGGCTGTGGACACCACTGTCAGGGAGTCACTCCTCTAGAAGATTCTAGAACTGAAGTGCTGGAGTGTAGAGGAAGGGGAAAGGGCAGTAGGAAAAGTGGAAGGAACAAGGCTCTTGACTTTCCCTCCCAGTCAATTAGAGACTCTCCACGGTAGCTCGCCATCTGGGCTCTTAGTCCTACAGGGGCTGGGAAGGGCGAGCTGGGGTGAGCCGCTGACATTCAGCAGGAATGTGTTTATCACTAGCATCTGCTAGGAGGTGACCCTGACCCGATCCTGTATCATTGCTGTGTCACCATAGAGTTAGGGTTTCCTGGTGGCAAGCAACAAACAACAGGCAGACCGAGTAGTTCACAAAGCAGACAGGAGAGTGGAGCATCAGTTTTGGAGTTCAGATGGGGCCTGGGGCAGCATAGAACACCAAGGCAGAAAGGAATACTCCAGCCACTATTACTGAAATGATGATGACCATAATAGGCCATCTTCACAGGTGTGTTCTACACACTTGGTGTGTTCTTACTTATTTGAGTCTGACAACAACCCTATGAGGTAGGAACCGTCATGATGTCCATTTTGCAGATGAGTAAACTGAGGCATAGATAAATAACTTGGCCCAAATCACAGTGAATAGATGCTGGAGCCAGTGGCCTGCCTTGGGATGGTTGTGCCCCCCTCCCCACCACCACCACTGAAAGCCACTGCCAGCAAGGGTCCTCAGCACCGACTGTCTCCCGAAGCTTCTGGTAACCCCTCCCTCTCCTCCTTCTTGAGGGCTGGAGTCTTGAAAGTGCCTCTCTTATTTGTCCCAGATATCTCACTACAGCCAGTGTTTTCCTGACATCCTGCTCACACGTTTGTGTCCCTTTCTCAAAACCTCCTCAAATAATCTGAATTTGAATGTACTGACTGTTAAAGTACTATGAGCTGATTTCATAGGATCCTAAACACCATCGATTGGAAACCACGCCATTAGTTCACGTGATGTTATGTCAGAGAGAAAAAGTAACCAATGGAAAAATGCCACCCTGTTGATTGTAAGGCCGATATCACAGTGTGAAAATGTGGGTCTTAAAACCAGAGAAAAAGGGATCCCTGGGTGGTGCAGCGGTTTAGCACCTGCCTTTGGCCCAGGGTGCGATCCTGGAGACCCTGGATTGAATCCCAAGTTGGGCTCCTGGTACATGGAGCCTGCTTCTCCCTCTGCCTATATCTCTGCCTCTCTCTCTCTCTCTGTGTGTTTGACTATCATTAAAAAACAAAAAACAAAAAACAAAAAACAGAGAAAGAGAGAATTACTCCCACTTGGCGGATGAACGGATGCTCAAACTGAGAAGATAAATAACCCACTTGAACCCAGTCAAGTGACGGCTGAGCCAAGGTTTAGACCAGAAAGCTTTGTTCTAGATCCTATACCCTACCTGCCCCCATGCTGCCCTGGATACAAAGAATAAAGTTCCAGAAAATGCTGTTGCAGGGCAGGGGGCTTGCAGCTGAGGCCAGCAGGGAGCAGGGCGCTGGCCCAGACGGCACTCTGGAGCCGCAGGTCTGGGGGAGCCAGGCCAGGGGTGCTGGGCAGTCCTGGAGAGGGTGGGACAGAAAGGGCAGCGCCCCCAAGCAGAGGAGCCAAATGCTGCCCTGGACAGTGGGGAGACCCAGGATGATGCCCCAGCCTCCCCAAAGAGGCCCTGGTCTCCCCAACCCATGCCTTCCAAATTCAACATGTCATCCGTCGACAAATATAGAGTAGGAGAAACCTAAGTAAATGAGTGGCTGCTCGAAGCCGCAGGACAGCTAACCATAATGGGGGTTTTCGGTTTTCTGCTCGAGACACAAACAGCACATTCCTTCACTGAAATAGGCGGGTGGAGAAACAGGGCATCATTGGACGGGAACACCCGGCCAGGATGAGCCAAACAAGACAGAAATAGGCCCAGGCTACCACATGAAGGGGGCTCATCAGCGCCCGGCCGACGGTGCCCGGCCCAGCCAGGCCCTGCCCCGGGTGGCGGTGTCACCTGGGAGGCTCTGGCTCTGTCCCCAGAAGAAGGTCCCCACGTGCTGGCCTGGGATCTCGGCTGGTGGTGCGGCCCCCCCCTCAGACGAGGGCGCTGGGGTTGCGAGGGGATGTGGAAGCGGGCAGCTGGGCCCCCACCACGCACACACAAACCGCCCCCGGGGGCTCAGCAGCACACGCAGCCTTCATTCCCTCGCACCCACACAGGCATCCAGCAGGTACAGGCAGGTCCAGAAACACGGACATAAGCCCTTGCAGCCAGGCACGCAGGTTGGGGCGGTGCACAGACACAGCACAGAGGCACACGCAGGCCGTGATGTCAAGCACACATCCACATCCACATCGACACACACGCACCCACACACACCTGCTGCAATGTGGGCACACTGAGATCCACACAACTGTGTCGGCTTATCCTTAGAGACTCACAAACACGGGAGCAAGTCCCGGCAAGCCCACAGCACGCGTCCACATGTGCCTATAGGTATGCCCACAGACACACACAGGTACACACATGCACACATCCACGTGGGCAAGCGCGCACACACAAGCGCACAGTCTGTCACACTGTCCCTAGCTCCATAGACCTCCTCTTTCCCTGGGCTCGATCACCCCAGAGGTAGTGGGGCCAGGGCTGGGGCCAGCTCATCTGAATGAATATCCCCAGGTAGGGTCAGGGGGCTCCAGGATGCAGAGTCAGGGAGAAGTTACCCCAGAAGTCCAGAATCTCTCTTGCTCCATACCCCAGACTCCCAGCCCCCAGCCAGCCTAACCTCACTTTGTTCCCTGGCTCCTCTCCAGGAGGGAGAAAAGAGCAGCCCAGTTCCCAGCCTTCCCAGTAGGCTGGGCTTGAGCATGTCCACAGCTTGTTGGTGCCCACTTACTATGACATTCCTGGTCACCGTGGGTCTCTGAGCTCTGTGGGGCCAGGGACCCTGGCTGCCATGTGCACCCACTATGCGGCCTGTGCTCAGCACACAAATAAATGAATGAGTGAAGTAGAAGGGCCCGGATTGGCATTCCCACTTAACAGCTAGGAAGACTGAGGCCCAGAGAAGGGCAGCACTTAGCTGGCTACCCTCCGCAGAGCCAGGCCTGCTTGGCCTGTGCCCTCTGTGGCTCTGTCGCCCAGTGGAACCTCTTGATGCCCTCCCCCTTCCCCATCCCCTCCTCCTCACAGTCAGGCCTGACACCTGCACAAGGCAAGTAGGCCGCAGGGTGTCCTGGGATCCCCACCTGGGCTCTGCTCTGCCCCAGCCCCAAGGCCCAGAGAGGGCTGGAGCCTCCAGGACAGAAGCTCAGCTCCAGCACGGACTCCACCCACTGAGGGGCTGGCTGCCAGCTGCTGCTTCGTTGTCAGCTCATCTCCCCTGTTCCCCCCACCCCAAGGCCCCTCCAGGCCCTCACCCTGCCTAGGCATGAACCACAGTTATCTGGCCTTAAGATGCAGGTTGGGGGGAAGAGGAGCAGAAGGAGATAGCAGGGGTCAGCGTTTGTTGACGCTGGAGGCCACGCAGGGGCGGCGGGGGAGGACCCGTGTCTCCCAGGCAGGGCGCCCAGCAGACACGCAGACACGGGTGTCAGATCCACAAACCAAGCCCCTGGCCGCAGCTCAGAGCAGGGAAGGGCAGCCGCGGACTGTGCCCAGGATCCCACACTGGCGGGTGGGGAGGACCTTTCCATTGGCCCAATTTGAGGACTTTCCAGCTTTTGTTTTGGAACAACAGAACCTTTGCTTCGGATAATTTTTGTTTGTTTAAGTTCTAAATTAAGGTACAATTCACATTGGGTAAAACTCACCCGTAGAGCACACAATTCTGCCAGTTTAGCAAACAAGTAGTGTAACTACTCCCACGATGGGGGCAAAGAAGGGTCCCCTCTCGGCCCCACCAAGACCCGTGGCCACTCTAGTCCACACCTGCCCTCATCTCTGGCAAGTGCTGAGCTGCTCCCTCCCCCATAGAGTTTTGCCATTTTCAGGATATTATGTAAATGGGATCCTGCGCTACCTACCATTTCACTTGACAACGCGGGTAGCAATGCCCTAGGATTTACCCAGGGTGCTGTGCGTATCAGCTTTCTGGCTATTCCAAATAAAGCTTCTGTGAACATTTGTGTACAGATTTTTATGTAAGTGTATTTTCTCCTCCTTGGTAAATACCTATGGTGGGAATTGCTGGGTCATGTGGTAAGTATGTATTTAACTTCCCTTAAAAAACAAAAAAGATTTGTTTATTTTAGGGAGAGAAAGAGAGCATGTGAGCCAGGGGAAAGGTGGAGGGAGAGGGAGAGAATCTCAAGCAGAATCCCTGCTGAGCGCAGAGCCTGACACAGGGCTCGATCCCACCAACCATGAGATCGTGAGCTGAGCCAAAGGCGAGAATCAGACACTCAATGGACTGAGCCACCCAGGCGCCCCTGTATTTAACTCCTAAGAGACTGCAAAATTTTCCAAAGTGTTTGTAGCATTTCGCCTTCCCAGCAGCAATGATGGACAGTTCCAGTTGCTCGGCATCTTTACCAGCAATTGGTATTGTGACTTTTCCCCGCTATTCTGTAGATTGTATCAAGTGATGTCTTACTAAAAACCCCAATCTATAGAGCAGAAGAGTAGAGTTGCCCTGGGCAAAGTCAGGAGACAGAGTAGGGGTTCAGAGCCCAGCTCAGTGACCCTCCCCACTCACAGTGGGGGCTCCTGAGTACCTCTTTGGAGTCAGGGCCAAGGCTAGAGAGAGAGGTGGGATTGCCCAAGGTGACACAGCTCAACCAGAGGGAACAGGGCTAGGACCAGACCTTTGATGCCAGTGACTTGTCCTTGTGAGCACCATGTCACTACTAGAGAGGCCTCCTAGCTGGCTGGACTGGAAACTCAGTTGGGTGCAGAGATACTGGCAGCTCCAGGGCTGTTACCACTTCAGGAGTATCTGGTGAAGCAACATGGCACATGGGAAATGCCAGCGGTGGGCAGGCGGTGTTGGCTCCCCGCCCCACAGACCTCTATAGGGCTGCTTGAGTGTCCTTACAACATGGCGACTGGCTTCCCCCAAGTGAGTGCTTCAAGTACTCAAGGTGGAAGTGTGATGTCTTCTGACCTAGCCTCAGATGTCACAGACCATCACTTCCACTGGATTTTATTGGACACACCAAGCAACCCTGATACAATCAATGTGAGGGAGGCAGGCTATGTATGAGTGTGCATCGTAGAAGGTGAAGAACCCTAGGGCCCCTCTTGGAGACTATCTACCAAGACAAGCAAACTAAATGATTATAAGTTATAGTAAGTGATTTGAGTGAAAAAGATAAATAATAGGATTGGGAAGGTACATGCCTTGGTTTTATTTTCCCCAAAAGCAGAGCCTGAGACAAGGATTTGGGTGCAAGTAGGTTATCTAGGAGCTGATCTCAGGAAACAGTGAGGGAGCAAGACAAAAGAGACATGGAAAGGAAAAAAGCAAACAAAGGTGTTTCAGTGAGTGAGTTACGTCTGTGGACTACTGGGCCCAGTTCACCTGGAGACCCTCTGAGATATCGATCAAGACACACATCAGAATTGTCCCTCTGAAACCCATGAAGTTGTGGCATTTATCTGCCAATTTCCATGTGCCTTTCATCGACTGAATGGGGTATTAACTCCCCTGAACTGTCACCTCCACCCCACATGCCCCCACTCAATATACATAGGTTAGGCAAGCTGCCAAAGCTTTGAAAAAAGCCAGAGATGGGGGGGATCCCTGGGTGGCTCAGTGGTTTAGCACCTGCCTTCAGCTCAGGACATGATCCTGGGGTCCAGGGATCAAGTCCCGCATTGGGATCCCCACATGGAGCCTGCTTCTCCCTCTGCCTGTGTCTCTGCCTCTGTGTGTGTGTGTGTGTCTCGAATGAATGAATGAATAAATAAAATCTTTAAAAAAAAAAAAAAGCCAAAGACAGGAAAACTGAGTGGTGAGTGGCCCTTGGCTAAAGATGCTGCCAGTTTGCTCCGGAATTGTCCATCATCCACAGCTATGGTCAAAGCCCCAGGTAAATCTGAGTGGATGTGGATCAGACTAAATCCCAGGGAGGTGACATCCAAGCTGGGGCATTTGAATCAGAATTAACCAGCAGAGGAAGTGGGAAGGGCCAAGGGAAGGGTGAACCAGGCTGGTGCAGGGACCCTCAGGGCAGTGTGGCAAGAATGGAGGCCTGAGACAGAGAGGAGATGGAACAAGGTGGAGGAGGTAGGCTCGGGCCTGATCCTGCAGGGTCTTGCAGGCCACAGCGAGGAAGGGGGTTTTACCAGGGAAATAACCTACTGTCTGCGTGGCCTCAGGCAAAGGATTGCACCCCTCTGAGCCTTGTTTCCTTACAGATGGGAAGATAAATCTGACAATACAGATACAATTTTTTTTTTTTAAGATTTTCTTTATTTGGGAGAGAGAAAGCACAGGTGGGAAGAAGAAACAGGCTCCCACCGAGCAGGGAACCCAATGCAAGGCTCGATCCCAGGACCTGGGGATCATGACCCAAGCCGAAGGCAGATGCTTAACCTACTGACCCACCCAGGCGGCCCCACAGATACAACTCTAAGTGTGGTTCTGGCACAGCTAGTGTGAAATAAATGTTAGGCATGTTGTTTATTTCATCCTTGATGGTCCAGTACTCTGCCCCTCTCCTGATGCTCCTGGCTCCCCATTTCTTTGTCCCCATCTCCTCAAAACTCCAGTGTCAAGCAGAGTGCAAAGGTTCATGAGTGTTCGTAGTCAGACCACAGCCACTGAGCACCTTGCTGGCAGCAAGATGGAGCCAGAGCCCTCACAGGTAGGTCCCCAGTGCCCCCGGCAGCATGGCCAGCCCATACCCCTCAGCTGCCCCCACCCCGGCCGACCAGGCTGCTTGGTGCATCAGCCTTGAGCATCCAGTCCTTCTGTGCCAACCCACCTCTGCTCCTGCTGTGCCACCTGCTGGGATGCCTTTCCCTCGCTTTCATCCTCCCAGTAGACCCCTCCTCACACTTCAGGATGTACTTCTTCCCCTCCACTTGAAAGGTTCTTGATTCCCTTGCCATCCCCACTCTCCTTCCTCACTTGTCAAACCTAAAACGGTAGGCTGGGCTTATCAGTTTACATACCTGCCTCCCCCTCGGGTCCACCCTCTACCAGGACACGGTTTGATTTGGGGTCACACTTGCTATTCTGATTTGCTCCTCCTTTCTCCTTTATCACTGCTTGATGTAGTGTTATATGTTTATCTCCTTATTTGTCCATTCTCCCCACCACTATGTAGGTTCTAGAAGAATCGGGAACTTTTTCATCCCATAGTATCACCAGCACCTGGCACAGAATAGATGCTCAAAAACTATCTGGGGAATAGTTGAAGGATTGACGTATCCTAACCCTGAGTCTGTACAATGTCGTAGGAACAAAAACTGCCATTTACTGAATATCTACTATGCCCTGACCATGGTGACAGCATCATCTCTAGTCCTCACAATAGCTTGACTTGCTACAAAGTGTGTACCATTCTTTTCTACACATTTATGCATGTAAATTAATTATAGATGTTAATGCTATATATAAACATATAAATTAGTGTAGGGGCACCTGGGTGGCTCAGTCAGTTATGTGTCTGACTCTTGGCTTCTCCTCAGGTCATGATCTCAGGGTCGTGGGATCAAGCCCCACATCGGGCTCCATACTCAACCAAGTCTACGTCTCTCCCTCTCCCTCTGCCTACCCTGCTCTCTCTCTCTTGGTCTCTCAAATAAATAAATAAATCTTTAAAATATATGTATAAATTAATGTCATATATATTAATGTATAATATTATATATAATAGATAAATGAATATATTTATACCTAAACATATTACATAATATATAATAGATCTATTATATGATAATTATATAATATATATGTACACCCTCATGTATCAGAGACTTACATAGCACTTAACGATGTGCCAGCCTTTTGTCTAAGAACTTTATAAATACTAATTCATTAGTTCTCACAGCAGCCCTTGTTTTAAAATTTTTTTTTTAATTTTTTATTTATTTATGATAGTCACACACACAGAGAGAGAGGCAGAGACATAGGCAGAGGGAGAAGCAGGCTCCATGCACCAGGAGCCCGACGTGGGATTTGATCCCGGGTCTCCAGGATCACGCCCTGGGCCAAAGGCAGACACTAAACCACTGCGCCACCCAGGGATCCCTCACAGCAGCCCTTGTAAGAAGGTTGAATGGGCAAAAAGATATGCCCAAGTCCCAACCTCTAGAATCCATGAATGTGGCCCTATTTGGGAAAAGGGTCTTGGTGAGTGTAATTAAGCAAAAAACTTAAGACGAGACCACTTCGGATTATCTGGGTGGGCCCTGAGTCCAGCAACAAGGGTCCGTAGAGGGGCAGAGAGGAGGGAAAAGCCATAAGAAGACAAAAGCAGAGACTGGAGTGGTCCAGCCACAAGCCAACGAACCCTGGGACCACCCGAAGGTGAAAGAAGCAAGGAAGGATCCTTCCCTAACGCCTTCAGAGGCAGCACGGCCCTGGCCAGCACCTTGATTTCAAGCTTCTGGCCTCCAGAACTGCGAGAGAATACTTTTCTGTTGTTTTAAACCACCCAGATTATGAGACCTCGCCACGACAGCCCTAGAAAGCTAGCATGGCTCTGCAGGTTAAGGATTACTACCATCCCCATTTTATAGATAAGGAAAACGAGGCACAGAAAGACTGAGTAACCTGCCCAAGGCCACACAGCTGGTAAAAGGTAGGGCCCAGATTCCGATCCCGAGTCAGTGCTCTTAACCACGATGCCCAGCAGGGAGCGGTTATGTGACTCGGATGTACCTCCGCAGGGCAGATCAGGATTGGACCCCAGACACTCTGACTGCAGAGTGCACCAGGTTCCCCTGGGCAGGAGCGCCCCTTAGCTTTCCAGTCCTCCCCTAAAGGGCCCTTTTTGAGGCTTCTGACCAAGGAGCCGCATTCATGAAGTGGTGGGGGGCAGAAGAACAGGTCTGCGTCCTGAAGTTGCCCTCCAAATAGGAGCATCCTCCTGGCCGACTAGGCCCCAGGTTGTTCTACAAAAGACCATGATTTACACAGTGCAATCCGACACCTCCTCGCTTTATCTTCCCACAATTAAGCAAAGCCTGTGGTGACAAATGGCCCCCACGCCCATGGCATCACCGCTCCCAGGGACCCTGCCCTCAGCTGCAGGCCTCTGAAACTAATTCATCCTTTTCTGGCTGCCCAGGTTGGAGTTGATAAATCAAGCTAGCTTGTGAGCCAATTACAAGGTCATCGCTCAATGGAGAGAGAGGATTGCCTGGAGTTTCTGAACTTCATATTTTATTAGAACAGCTGGCAGGCCTGGGCCGCTGACCTCAGGAGAAGCATGGCTTCCAATCCGTCAACACAGCCCACCTTCCTGGACAAGGGGCCGCCGTTCCTCAAACTCACAGGGCTTGGTGTTCAGCCCTCACTGACGGGCCGTGGACACAGGGGTCCGAGGGTCCCAGGTCCCTCTACCCTCTTCCAAAGCTACCCCATAGCCCTCTTGCTTTCTTGCCTCTGAGATCACAGGTGAGCCTAGCCCAATGCCAGGGCAGGGGGGACTCCAGCCTCACACAGCTGTTTGGATTGTGGCATTTACTGTTCAAACCTTGACTCCATCGCTCACTAGTGTTTTGTGACTAGGTGCAAATTCCATACCCTTTGTTGACTTTAGTTTCCTCACCCATTTCCTGTGAAATGGGTCATGAGGATTAAATGAGATAATACACATGGTTCCTGCTTTCAGAAAATAAAAATAAATTTCTCATCGTATGGCATACTTGTTAAGTTTCTGGCACAGAAGTTGCCATACGATGGGTTTTTGCAAAGCCAGGCCTCAATGTCTCCCTGCAGAAAGGCATTGAGACAACCCAGTCTCCTTTGGAATTCTTGAGGTCAAGGCTGGCTTTGGGGAGGATGGGCAGGTTGGCCATCATGGTTTTGCCCTCCCTTCCAGCCCCTTGATCTCCTGGGTGCCAGAAGGGAATTGGTAGCCCCCTAACAATCAATTCACCCCTGTACAAATAGTAATCACATTTCTTGAGTGTGAAGCCCTTATCTTGCTATGTAAGTTAAGATTGGGCTCTGCTTCATAAAATAAAAAACTGATTGATGATGGCTTGAACCAGTGGTTCTCAAGGAACGATACCCAGACCAGCACCATCAGCATCACCTGGGATCATGTTTGGAACAAAATTCTGAGACCTCATCCCAGGCCTACCAAATCAGAAACTCTTGGCACTGGAACCCAGCTATCTCTGTTTTAACCAGCTGTCCAGGGACACCTGGGTGGCTCAGTGGCTGAGCATCTGCCTTTGGCTCAGGGCGTGCTCCTGGTGTCTCAGGATCTAGTCCCACATTGGGCCCTCCACGGGGAGCCTGCTTCTCCCTCTGCCTATGTCTCTGCCTCTCTCTGTCTCATGAATACATAAATAAAAAATGTTAAAATAAAAAAAAAACAGCCCTCCAGGTAATTTTAACACATGCTAGAAGCTTGAGAACAGCTGATTTAAGCAAATATAGAGGTCAAGTCTATCCCTTAGAATAAATCCAAAAACAGTCCAGAGCCAATGAGACCTCTCAGAACCTTTTGTTTCCACCGTCTTCAGTACATGGATCCATTCTCAAGATCACTTTGTACTCCAAGATGGTGGCTGGAGCTCCAGGCACCGTGTTTGCCTTCCAGGCAAGAGGAAGAGTGTAGCAAGGAGGAAAGGACAATAGGCTTATCTCTGTTGAGGCAGACCCCTATCATGCTCCTGGGAACTCCACCACCACGGCCAACAATTTCCACTTATACCTGATGGGTCAGTCTTAGCTGCAAGGGAGGCCAGGAAAATGATCTTTTATCTGGGCACTTTGTGGGCCAGATAAAGACAGTTGAGTCTGTGGATAACAAGGAAAAGGGAAATGGACATTGGGGGGTACCTAATAGACTCTCCCACACAAACAACCTCTCTGCTAATCCTCCCAGCAACCCTCAGAGGGAAATGTGTTAACTTCCCTCACTTTTCAAGTTGAGGGGAATAACCTTCAGAGAGATCAAGGTCAAGTTGCTAGAAGGAGCTAATTAACCTTGGCTTCTCTTGCCCCCTCCCCCTAGGCTCCCTCTCCAGCTGCAGGGGCACCTGGGGGGTGGGCACGGGCTTATATAACTTTCCCCTTCTCCAGATCCTAACAATTTACTGGCCTTCCCTCCCAGAGCCAGGAGGTTTCGGGCCTGATTGGAGTGGGGGACAGGAAGAGAGAGGAGGGTTCAGGCTCTCTCCCGAGCACAGGAAACCCCTTCTCTTTCCAGAGGTAAATAGTAAAACTTAATTAGCAGGTCACACGTGCCAGGCAAGTAATCCACAGGCTTTCAGAGGCATCCGTTCCACGTGCTCAGAGGGAATACTGCGAGCTCCCTTCCGCCTGGGTGCTGAAGCTCACGCCTGCCTGTACCGTTGGGGCTCGCTCAGCCACTGAGGGCCAGGGCTGGGGGCTTCCTTTCCCAGGCTGTGTCCGTGGGGTGCTGTCGAGTGAACCGCTCTGACCCAGGCTTTTTGAGGAGCCCAAGGTGTGGCCTCGGACATCTCTGCAGTCAGAGCGCTGACCACTAGACACGTGTCCCTCGTCACGTGGACTCACTGAAATATTTCCGGAAAATGGAGCTGACCAGGAGTGGGGAAAGAAAGCAGGTTCAGAAACACAGGGAACAGGTCAGGGCCTCGGGTTAGGTGGGGGGGTCACGGGAGCTGTGGTTTAGGAGCCCCAGCAAGGCTCCCTACTCTCCTCTGAAAGTTCTCCCCCTCCCTCTTGGCCTCCAACCAATTGCAGGCTTTGCAGGTCACTCCTTAGAGTTAAGCACTGCTCTGTCTTTTGGGTTAAGAATTACCCCATTCAGGGGCACTTGCATGGCTCAGTTGGTTAAGCCTCGACTCTTGAATCCAGCTCAGGTCATGATTCCAGGGGCGTGAGATTGAGCCCCATGTCAGATTCCGCGCTGGGTGTGGAGCTTACTTCGGATTCTCTCTCTCCCTCTCCTCCTCACCCATGTGTGCATGCTCTCTCTCTCTGTCTCTCAAATAAACAAATAAAATCTTTTAAAAAACAAAGAATTAAAAAAAAAAACAAAAAAACAAAGAATTGCCCCATTCCTACCTTATCAGAGCTGTACATCCAGTCCGCAGGCATACACTGGGAAGGAGCTTGGGGTCTTTTTTTCTGGACAAGAAGGCTTAAGTCTCTTTTCTCCAGAAGGATACAAAGAAAGAGACATAGACACCTGAGATGGGAGAGGTAGAGGGACCTGGGGAAACAAATAAAAGACCCCAAGTCAAGTTTCCCTCTGTCCCTTCCCAGCTCTGAGCCCACACAAAACTTAGCGTATCTGTGCTGGGCCTCAGTACCCACCTCTGTGAAAAATGGGGATACTCTAATCACGGGTCTTAACTGTCCTAAACTTTGACTACCCACTTTTAGGTAGAGACTGTGTATTGCATATATATTTTTTTTTAATTTTCTGTGTATTGTGATGTTTTGACATCTTAAAAAAACTGTTCTGGCTGGGAGAGACTGTCTCTCCCTGGCAGCCAATTCTTAGAGGGAGCAAAGGGCCCAGCTGGAGCATGTCTTTGATATGCAAACTAGCCAATCCAGAACCTACCTGTACCTCCTCTTTTTGCCCATGCACCCAAGAGGCAACATATTCCTCTGCCTTCATCATCCCGGGGCCAGAGGCCTGGCAACCAGAGACCACCCTACAGCCCAAAGCCCACGGAAATTATTCAAAGTTGCCATTCCAGGCTGTTCACCTTGCCCTGCTCTGCCTTTCCCTGCAGAAGCCCCCTCCCATCCCCCCTGCTGTCTTTCCCATGTGGCCCTACATGCTGTGCCTTCTGTCCCTAGAACCTGGGGAGTACAAAAAACGTTGTTCTTAGGATTCATCATTACTTACTACCGAGCCTCTCCTGTGCCTCCTCTTGTGGCTACATCCAGCTGGCCATCTCACAAAGAATATAAAACAGCCTGCCCCGAAAGTGGAGGCAATGATGTCTCTCCCTCTGCATCCTCCCTGGGCCTTCAGCCTTGGCAGGGTGGGGGTTGGGGTGAGGAGAGGCAGGGGGACATGAGGGCTCAGAGGGGGAGTAATCGGGTCAGTAGAACCTGGGATTGGGGCTTCCTGCTTCTCCAGTCAACTCTGGTACTGGAAGGCCCCTTCAGCAGGGCCTGAAGTCTGGCTGGGGCTGGGGTACGTGGTGGGGGCCCAGAGCCTCTTCCCCTATAGGTGTCAGCTCCTTCCCACCCAGGGCGGCCCAGCCTCAGGCAGCCAATCAGCTCAGCAGCTTCCACTGACCACCACCAGACCCTTCCTTCCACGCAGCTCACCCTAAGCCAGGCTCCGGATGCCAATTCTCTGAGGCCAGCCTGCCAAGCCTCAGGGTGAATGCCAAGCTCCAGAGGCCTCTCAAGGTTCCTCTTATTTTGTTCACCATTCTGCGTGCCTCTGCTCACCTGCCCGGGGCCCCTGCAGCCTCTGGGGGCAGGCAGGATTCTAAAATGGGCCCCAAGATTCCTGACCCCTCGTTATTCAATCCAGCACTAAGCTGGGTGTTGCTATGTCTGGATTTTTGCTGATGGGATTAAAAGTCCCAAATCAGTGGCACTTGAAATACCGAGATTATCTGGATGAGGCTGACCTAACCGTGGGAGCCCTTAAAAAGCAGTTTTCTCCCACTGGCTGCCGAAGGGGACTTCAGGGAGATACGCTGGCCTTGGAGAAAGCAAGCCTCCTTGCCGGGAAGTGCCCACCGAGAGGGGCACCTATTGGAGCCCAAAGCAGGCCCCGGCTCAGACCTATATGGATCCAGTGACCTGGGTCCAACAGCCACAAGGAAATCAGTTCTGCCAACAACTGGAGAGCTTGAACCCCAGGTGAGAATGGCAGCCCCAGACACCTTCATTTCAGCGCGTGAGGCTCTGAGCAGAGAGCTCAGTCATGCCAGGCGCAGACTCCAGACTTACAGACCTGTCAGCTGATAAATGCGCGCTCTTCAGTCTGCTACGTTTATGGTAGTTTGTTACACAGCAATGGGAAATAACACACTCTGCCTGGAGCCTCTCTTCCTCCCTCACACAGGCTCTGTCCTCCTTCACAGACCCAGGTTAAGCCTTCATTTCCAAATCTTGACATCTATTCAATCTCCAGGAGGGCCCAAATTAAATGCCACCTGGGCTGTGGATTTTTTCCAGAATCCACCTGAAAGCAGAAATATCCTACCAGCCCTGTTCCCTCCCATGCTCTGTACTCAATGTTTTAGCCATGTTGGGCAAATTAACATTCTAGGGATATTTCACGCATTTCCAGACTCCTGGGCCTTTGCAAACACTGTTCCTTCTACCTGGAATGTTCTCCTCTTCCCCTGACCCCCTCTACTCCAAACCCTTCAGAATCCTTATCACCTCCTCATGAAAGCCTTCCTGAAGAACAAAAAGTGACTACCACCTGGGTTCTATCATACTTTTCACTTTCTTGGGCTATAGCAGTTTTCCCTTCTCTTGGGATGACTTGTCTATCTACCTCCTACAGGAGGTTGGAAGTTCCTCAAGTGCAAAAGGCCTCGTTTCATCCTTCTTTCCAGGCTGGACACAGTGCCTGGCACCACCAGCAGCTGCCCAAGTGAAGGATGCTTGCCCTACCCGATTAGCTTCCCCCCAAGATACATACCAAGTTGCCAGGGCCTGGGTCAGGGTTTGGCATTGCAACATCCCACATCCCTTATTATTTAGCAGTGGATCAGATTCTAATTGGTCCTCGCTTGTCTGACCTCATGGAAAACAAAAACAGCCTTCCATCAAGCTGCAGGGGAGGCTGTAACAGGGAAGAGCCCCAGGGAGATGGCTCATCTTCCCAGATCTGGGAACCGATGGTCCACTGTTGGAAGATGGGCCTTGTGGTTTGCCCACTGGTCCTGCTTGGACTCCAGGACTGCTCACCTGAGGTCCACAGGCCCCGCTGTCATCCTCAGCTAAATCCTCTGGATACTGGGTCAGGATTGGAGCAGCCAGCCAATAAGCATCTAACTCTGGAGATGCTGGGCCCACAGAGGGGCCTGACTGGTGAGGCCCCAGGTCTGAGGAACAGGGTTTCAAGGTGAGTGGCGGTCTGCGGATCACTGGGGCTGGCCACCATCAGCTTCAGCAGGAGAAGTTGCAAAGGATCCCTACCACCACCACCACCCGGGAGTCACATGACCCCTTGGAGGTGACTCCTGAGCCCAGGGCTTTGAGGACCAGTGACCTGCCCCAGTGAACTTGGGGTCTGGTGGCCTGAGCTTTGCCAGCTATTGATGGAGAGACTCAGGCAAATCATCTAATTTCTCTGAGGCTCAGTTTAATGTGGCAGTAAGCAAGGAATTCATAACAGTAACTTCTTCTGAGGGCCTTTGAGAGGGTGACATGAGACAACACATGAAAAGCTTAAGCACGTGCCTGGCATATAGAAGATGCCGAATAAATATCAGCAATAATGAAGATGCCGGTGACGATGATGATGATAGAGATGATTCTTCTATCCTCTGCTTCAAGATTCTGGCATCTTCTGGCATCTTCCAGCCTAACCATAGGCTCAGAAGGGGGCTCCCCGTACCCTGAGAGGACTCCTGGACTCCTCTCAGGGATTGCCAGGGTTCCGAGATGCAGACAGTGGGGTGGGTGGTGGTGGAGGAACTTTCCGTTCTAATATCCACATGTTGCCTCGTAGTTCCCAGACCTCTTGCAGCGAGTAGGGCCTCGTGATTAATGCTGGTCGATGAGCAGAGGTGGGGAGTGTTACTTCTGGGCCAAAGCATTTGAAAGCTGATTCTCAACCTTCTAGTTGTGGAAGCCACATGTTGAGACAGCGGGAGCTGTTGGGATCACGAAGTCAGTGCATGGGGACCAGGTGCCCCTGAGAGTCTCTTCATCTACAGAGAAATTTTCATGGGTGACAAACGAGCTTCTGCTGAGTTCAGGCAAGTTTACCTCAATACTGTGGTATAACCTAGCCTGTCCTGAGAAATGCAGGATGGCTGAGCTATTGGATGCCATGCTGGTGATCAGCCCATGAGATGAGGATGCAATTTCCAAGTGTCACGATGCAGCCAGTGAATGCTTTAATAGGCAGACTCCATCGAGAGGAGCCAAAGCCATTTGTCTTAGAGGGAGCCTGTCTGCTACCAGGTTCCCAGGGTGGAGCGACAAATGACACCACTAGGAGAGGACCGGATCCTACAGAGGGAAGGTAGAGGCAGGAAAAAGGGAGGAGAACCAGAGAGTGCAGAAACAGCCCAACTCTTGTCTTGGGCTTTGTGGATTTTTCCCCAGGGAAGAAGTGCTTCACACCATCTTCAGTCTTGGATGAGTTCGTAAACAGCCTGTAGGTAAGACTGTAACACCTCTACTCTCCCTCTTCACTCAATATTGAGGGCATCGCTGAGAATTTACACAAGGCGGGTCCTCATGCGTCTCTTTTCAAGAGCATTATCTATCCTCAGAGTCGGAGCAGAAGACAAGAAGGAAATGCCATCTCCAGCTGGCATTCTGCTACAATATGTCCTATTACCCGGGGCACTGGGGACCAGGTCTCAGCCGGGCCCCTCTCCGAGGCGGCCGAGGAGGGCAGCTCTCCACCGTGGCCACCAGCCAAGCACAGCTCATTTGCTCCAAGACCTTAACAACAAACACACAAACCCTGAAAGCCATGGGCCTCTGTCTCCCTCCTCCCGTGGCTGATGGGGGAGCAGGAGGAGGCTGAGGTTATTGAAATGCTATTTTAAACTCCAAGTCAGTGTTAACCAAAACCTTGAGGCTGATTAAACACGACCTTTGGGCCACGGGGCTCCAGCTCAAAAGGCAAACAGCTTCCACCCTCTCAACAGCTCCAGGCTTGTTTATTGGTTTGAAAGCCCTTAAGGGGCCCGCCAAGCAGAGGGGTGAGCAAGGGGAACTTTAATATCTAAAGGGAAAGATCAAAAGTACTTGACATTTCTGGCAGAGAGCAAGCACGTATGTATCTTTATATGTATAATGTTATAGCTGAGCAGAAGGGAAAAGGCATTTCTTCTCTGGGTTAAATCAAATCAGGCCACATGTTCTTGATCTTGACTATGTTGTCTTGTAATCTAACCAAATTTAACTGACATTGAGCATTTCTGATCCGAACAGTTAACATGGAAATGTGGCCCAAATAACTTTATATACATTCTGAACATGAACTCGGTTCAGTCATCAGAAATGATGGGAAAGGCTCCCTCCAGGGAGTCAGGCACAGGGGTGGCTGGAAGGTAAGGCTCCTGGCTCTTTGTCATCCCTCCTGTCGATGCAGTCGCTGGGGAAAGCACCTCCACATGTGGGCAGACTATTTCCACATCTCACCCTGGGGCCTTGGGATTATTTCCCAGCTACCCAAAAGAGGGGAGATGATCTTGACCTGGCAAAAGCATCCAATGGGCCACCAGGTCCAGGAAGATCCCTGAAAGGTGTCTTTGGGATTTATCCACATAGAGGTTCCTGATGACCTTGGCCAGGGCAGCTTCAGTGTAGTGTTGGGTGGAAGGCAGGATGGCCTTAGATGATAGAAAAGATGTCCCTCCTCGGAGCTAGCAGAGTGCTTGGTGTGGAGCAGGTGTTCAGTCAACATTTGTGGGATAGATTTTGAATAAATGAGCCTGCAAGTGACTCAAGTAGCCGGTAACTCAATAGGCATCTCCTCTCCTTGTTTTTAGCTAATTGAATACTCTTTTAGTTCCAGAAGGCAATGTACCCAGTCCCAGGTGATGGAACATGATGCATATAAGCTCATCATGACAATCTTACTGTTCTCCCAGCTTCCTTTGCAGCTACGGTTGGACATATGAACCAATTCTGGCCAATGGAGACCTAAGTAGTTGTCTGCTAGAGGGGGAGGTCTTGTGAAAGCTTTTGCTTTCTTGGTTGAAGGAGACAGATGGCATTGTAGCACCCACTTCTTCCCTTTTCCTCTTCCTCCTACCTTCAGGGAGGACCTACCATGACGGGTGACTAGTTGTCATCTAAATTTGTCCCTTTCATTCCACACTTCAGAAGTGTCCCCAAGAAGTTGTCTGCCTTTCTTTCCATCTGGATTTGGCTATAACCCTAATTCTCATCAGTGGCATATGAAAGGCAGTGCTGCATGTCCCGGGTGGGCCAAGAAGTGAGTGTGCCTTCTCTGTGCGCTCTCTCTCTCTCTCTCTCTCCCCACCCCGCTTCACTGGATGTGTATGCCTGACAAAGATGAGGCTCCAGGGAATAATGAAGATACAAGATGGAAGGAGCCTGGGTCCCCAAAGCACCATGTAGAGGACACCACCCAGTGATCAGAAACACCAGCACTGGAGCGTTGAGGGTCTATAGGGAAATTTCTACTATGCTAAGCATTAACATTTGGGGGATTGTTTGTTATAGATCTGGTGCTACACTGATGAACACACTTTCTATATACTTGGAAGCAAGTTACTTAAACTCTCTATACCTCATTTTCTCTTCTGCAGGTGGAGATATTTGTAGTACCAACCTCCTAGGATGGGTTGGGAGAAATACATACATAATGCAATCAGCAGAGTGCTCATTATATAGTGTTTATTATATGTCAACTAATTTCATCATTATTATTACCATTTCTTTTTTTTAAGATTGATTGATTGATGAGAGAGAGAGAGAGAGAGAGCACATGAATGTGGGGAGGAGCAGGAGAGGGAGAGAGAGAGAGAATCTCAAGGAGACTGCCTGCAGAGTGCAGAGCCCGACACAGGGCTCTATCCCATGACCTGGAGATCATGACCTGAGCCGAATTCATGTGTCAGAGGCTCACCAGACCAAGCCATCCAGGTGCCCCTATTATTAGCATTTCTGAATCAGGAGTGGGCTACATGACCCTTGAAGTCCCTTGTAGCCTTGAGATGGCATGATTCTCTAGCCAGATCCGGAGCAGAAAGAGCAAGGAGATGTGTGTCTGAGCCTGTGCTACATCTCCAGCGGAGGGGAAAAAAAATGCCTACAAGGGGAGGGAGAGATAAAGTATGAGGCTCCAACTTCCTTCCTGCTGCATTCTCTGCCTCGTGCAGGGTGGGGTGGTTCCTGGAGCGCCTTCATTTCTTAAGCTGATGAAATATCGATTGGAACTGAGATCCGACATTCCGTAATCAATCTTTCCTCCCCATTTTTGCACAATTCATGCTATGAGACTAGGATGTTTAGTTGTTGTGGTTTGCTTCTGTCAAGCATTCCTGGAACCCTCTTAACATCTGGAGGGGAAGATGAGAAACACAGAGAACCCTGGAACAGATCCTCACTTGGCCTTGTGATGGGGTGATGCCTCTCTGAGCAGAGGGAAAGAGAAAGGGCCAGTGAGGAATCAGGAATGCAGCGTTCCAGTAGTCCAGTCCGGATTCTTCCTCTTCACAGCTCTTCTCCAGCCTCAATTTCCTTTTCTGCAGAATGGAAATCATAATGTTTCCTACTTAACAGGACTGTAACAAGAGGTAAATGAATTAATACATGTAAGATTATTAAAATTATCGCTGGCAGCTAGGGACGCATTCAGCTGCAATTAACAAACAATCCTTCAACAGTGGCTTAAACAGGTAAGAGTTCATTTTTTTTACACAACAAAATGGTTATGAACAGGCAGCCTGGAACTCTAAGTGACTCATCAGCAACATCAAAGACTAACTGTATCCTTCATCTTCAGTCCTGTAACCTCGTAGTCACAATGTGGCTGCTGTTCTTCCAACCTTACAGCCACATTCCAGGCAAGAGGAAAATGGAACAAAGAAAGAGAAAGAGGTAGTGCATGTATTGTCATCAAAAATGTCCCCATAAACCCTCAGCTGTGTCTCATTGACCAGAACTGTGTGGTCAACCCTAGCTTCACAGAAGTATAGGAAAGCCATTTTTTTTTCTAGCAAAGCACATTGCAACCCTGAAAAAACTGGGATTCAGATGGTCAGCAAAAAGGAAGAACAGATCTGGAGTGGGGAACCAGCAATTCTGCTTCAGAAGTAGAGGGTCAAAAATTATTAACCACCTCCTGACAACAACCCCTCGCTACTGATGCCCCACATTTCAGCTGTAGCAAACCATCGACTGAAGCAAACTGAGAGCCAAGTATTAAATAGTTAGCATTTTACAATCACACATTTAAGAAGCAGCTCACTGTTTTCTCTGCCACAAGCTATTTATAGAGCAGATTTCTAATAAACACAGATTGGCAGCTGGGGGTGGGGAGAGGTCAGCAGTGCACAGGCACGGCTTTATTGATGCCTTGTCAATCAACGGCTCTTATTTTGTTGTTTAATTTTTTTTAAGTGCATGTAAGCACTTTCCCTGCTAATAGCAGATTTATTGAACAGCTCCACAATGGAGTTCATCTCTCCTGTAGACTGTGGCAGCTGATTATCAACTTTGTGGCTTCGGGTCGGAGGGTAAATTAACCCCATATCCGTGGCCCCTTCCAGGGGAATTACAGGGGTCTAGACAAATTCAATAGTGTCCAATAAAACGTCCCACCTCTCCTACTCTGGGCACCTCACACCAGGCCTCAGCTTTGCTGTCGAAGCAAAGGATGTAATTTGACAAATGGAACATCCAGGCATGTGGTCGTGTTGGCCATTTTGTTAAGACCAAAGGAGAATTCCCTTATCTGAGAGGTTGGGCCTCTCTGAGAAAGCAGACTTGCTCTTCCTGAGAGCTCACACTCCCTGCTCGGACCAAAGAAGTCTCCTGGTTTAAAACCACACATGGCCCCTCCCTACCCCACCTTTGACCCTGCCATTGCGGCCAGGCCCAGCCCACCTCTTCTGTCTCATTTCCCCATCTCTGCATCTTTTATACCCACTCCAGCCAGTTTGGTACTTGCTAACCTCTAAACACATGTGGGCATCTCTCCTTCCACACCTCGCTTGGCCTCCCCCACCTGTCCTCTTCTCTGACCTACCATCGCCCCCCACAACTTTGCCACTTGTCCAACTTCTTCCCATTCTTCAAGGCCCATCTCCAAATCTTCATTATTTAAGAAGCTACCTTTGCTCCTTTTCAATGGATGGGGCCCAGTCCTTATGAAGGCCCGTTATTCTGTGTTGGTGTTTCTGGAAGTCCAGATAACAACCACTATGATGATGGCGATGATGATGATGATGATGATAGTGATGATAATGGTAGCGATAATGATGATGGTGGTGGTGGTGATGATGGTGATGATGGTGATGGTGATGGTGACAAAAGGCAAAGACATTTCACATTTATCAAGCTCTTAGTATGCACCAGACAGGGAGCTTTTCCTGTATATCCTACCTTTATAAGAGCTCCATGAAATAGGTGCTAACGTTATTTCCGTTTCATAAATGGGGAAACAGGAACAGAGTAGAGCTGTAATTGGCCCCGGGACCCTCTGCTGGTAAACAGTGGAGCCTTGTGCTCTAAGTGATACAGCTCAAGGCCCACACATTTCGCTTCATGTCTTTGTGTCCTTACCCCGTTCCTATCACCCATCACAGCTCAGTGTAACTACACCCCAGAAGGCAGGAACCCATGCCTATATCCAAAGGGCTAGCCTCCCCTACTCTCAGTTTACAGCATCTGAGAAAGGGAAACAAGATGAGAAATGGTCTAAAAAAACTCACTTGACCCAGAAGAGGAGGCTGTCAATTCTAACCCCAGGCCCTGGTGTGCAAAGACTTGGGGGGAAAAAAGTGCTTGGCTGGCAGCTCTGGCAAAATGAATCCCCAAGGGCTGGGGGCATGGTTCTCAGAGTTTAAAAGCCCCAAACCAGAGATCTTTTGGAAAAGAGATTGTCAACAGGCTCTCTAATCTGAAAACAATAGTCATCAACCCAGGGTTTACAAGACAGATTCTCAGAATACAATAGGTTTATGGTGAAGATTAACTCCCCTCTGGGGAGGGCCTGGCAGAGAACTTGTGCGTCTCTTTGTACATATTATCGGCCCTTTGGTTCCAGGAAGTGTTGTGGCCATGGAGGCAGATTGAGGCCCATTGCCTGGTGTCTGCTGTTCTTCCTCTGGCCAGGAAAGGGATGCCAGCAAAGATGGAAGTACTTAAAAAGGCATCATTTTTAATGACCCAGATCTGGAGATTTGACTTAGAAAAGGATTGTTAATCCCTCTCCTCTAGTTAATCCCCCTGTACCTCACCATTGAAACCAGTTAGCTGGTTAATCTTAGAATGAGCAAAAGAGCAGAGGACTTGAAGAATCTAAATGTCCTGCAAGGAAAAACCAAGACTGGCTGGATGGGGAGGAAGAAAAGAGTGGACCCAGGGTGGTGGTATTGCTGTTGGCCCCATGTAGGATTTGGGAGAGAACAAGGAGGTGCAAGGTAGGTGGCTTTCTTGTTATGGGATGGTGAGCAACTTGCCTGGATCCATGGCCCCCAAGCGCTCAAGTGTGCCAGTGTGCCAGTGTGCCAACGTAGCACTGAAAAGTTATTGAATCAGACAAGGATTGGGATGACAGGCCATTTCCTTTTGTGACAGGGCTGGACCAAATGGCTTAGAGCAGAAGTGGCAAAGCCAGACGGGTCATTGCAGAAGCCCCTAGTGCCCCACTCAGGGGCAGGCCCTTACCCTTCTGGTGCACTCCAATCTTCCCGCTGCCAGGATCAGCCTCTCTCTGCCTCAGGGCTTTCTCTGGTCATCAGATCTCTCACTGCTCAGACAGCCTGCAGTCATGACTGTATAACTACCCCACTTCCTCTCCTTTCAGGAGGGAAACTGAGGCATGTTCTTAGGATTAAACATCAGCTGCCCACAAGAGTAACTTTATCAGCTTTCTTCCCTACCCTGTCCTGCATCCCTACCCGCAGCACATGTGTCCCAAGCTCACCTCCCAAGTAAACTACTTGCTCTCCAATCCCAGTGTCAGGATCTGCACTGAGGGGAAGCCAATCTAGGATAAGGGGAGAGCTGGTCACAAGAATGGAGGTCAACATGGGAGGTGGACTGTGCCCTGTCAGGAGGCAAGTCCAGGCTCCTAGAGATGAGCTTTACAGGGAAGCCAGAAATCTACGTTTCTTACACGAAATGCCTTGTTTTCTTTGGTAGCAAAGGGATCCCAAGATAAAACCAGAAGTAGCCCCCTGGTCAAACCAAATGCAGTGAGATTAGCCTGCGGGCAACCTCTGACCCAGGGCAGAGAAGTAAGGCTGTAGGGAGGGATGAACTGGCACTTTTCAGGATGTATGCGGTGGGGATGACAGCTGGTCAGTCTCATTTTTCCTGGCAGGGCACTGAGATCTCTAGAGAGGCCAAGTGACAAAGAGAACCCCCTGTGGCTGTTCCACACGGCACCCATGTCCTTCTCCTTCTGCACTTTTGGAGACTCCACACTCCCGTGTCCCTCCCCCTGGAGGCCCTCCAGGCCTCAGACAAATTAGGTTCAATTCTCCACCCTGGGTGGGAGAAAGAATTAGGGATATCAGTGAATTGGAAGTGAGTGGGTCCTCTTTGAACATTTGGAAATTTGTCTTTAAAACACTGAAGTGTCTAACCTACCAGATGCGGCTGTTCGACCAGAGGTCTAGGGCTTCTGCGTCATTCTTCTCTGTTCTAGAAGCACAAAATCAGAATTGGAAATCACAGCATTCAAATGATGCTCTGGTCACAAGTAGTCACTCAGCCTCTCCTTACACACCCCCAGCCATGGGGGACTCACTATCATCCACATCAGTTCATTCTGTGGCTGGGTGGCTCTAACTTTCAGAAAGTCTTCCTTTCTATGCTGAAATCTCCCTCCCTGTAACTCATCCCCATTGGCTGAATTTTGCCTTGCAGAGCTACATACTTAAAATAACCAAACTCAGTGAGGAGGTAAGAAAGCAGGCTGAGTGAGGCTATGAGAATTTCCAGGGTGGAGATGGTGTCAGGGGTTTATTTCCCCATGAGACCAGTAAGAGGTTGACACCTGGCTGATGGGACACCCAGAGGGCAGAGCCACATGTGCCTTCTCAGGGGACAAGTTACCTGAGTCTCCAGGATGTACAGGATTTTTATATTTATTGAAGGAGACGCAGTGTTTCTCAAGAGTGAAGACACTGGTTTGATCCACGTTTCCCGTTCCTCTTCCAACATCGGAGGGTAAGTGGGCCATCAGGCCTGTCTCTGGCCCCCTCTGGGACAATCATGCCCAGTACGGGCAAACATTTCTCCTGGCTGGGATCGCAGCCCCCTCCCTATTCTGGCCACAATTCCTTAAGCTTCTTCTCAACTCCACTCATCATGCATTTTGCAAACCGGCACATGTACCTGCACAAATAATTGGAGATAAGGTCAAGATTGGGTGAGCCTTCAGAAAAAAATGTTATTTTAAATAACAACTGTTTTTAATATTAAAACAAAGATTGTATTATCAAGTAAATTACAGCAGAATAAACTTTTTAAAATAGTTTAAGCAACTTCAGAGATGGCCCTGGTGCCCCCTTCTAGCTTTGTCCTTACATGGCCTTTCTTCCAAGTGTGCGGGAGCTCTCTGTATCTCTTCTTATGTTTTTGTATAAAGATTTTATTCATTTATTCATGGGAGACACAGAGATAGGCAGAGACATAGGTGGAAGGAGAGGCAGGCTTCCTCCAGGGAGCCCGATGTGGGACTCGATCCCAGGACCCCAGGACCACACCCTGAGCTGAATGAAGGCAGACGTTCAATCACGGAGCCACCTAGGCGTCCCTGTGTTTCTTATAAGGACACAAATCCTAAAAGATAAGGGCTCCATCCTTACAACCTCATTTATAACTTTATATCCATATAGGCCCTATCTCTAAACACAGTCATATCAGGGGTTCAGGCTTCCACATAAGAATTTGGGGCAGATGCAATTTAGTTTCATTTCAAGCAGCCTGCTGGCATTGGTGGCTTTGGGGAGTGCCCCTGAATCGTGGAGATAACGAGTTCACACCTCTGTGCCCTTATTGGTGTTTTGTTGGGCAAGTCTGAGAAGTCCTGGGCTCTCAGTGGGTCTCCTCACAGGGAGGGGGGTGATGCCAGAGGAGGAGCCAAGTAGAGGGCAGTAGCCTCCCCTGTGCAGGACATATGTGAGGTGTGCATGCCTCACCATACTCCCCTTCATCATTGGCCAAAATCAAGCCAAGCTGGAGGCAGCCTTGGAGTATGCAGAGGGAATAGTTTAGAGCTTGGGAAACTTGGAAATCATCCAGCCCAAATCTGGAGTTTTTGGCCTATGGTCCCCCAGGTTCCAGATAGCAATAGGTCAGATCATTTTTGTTTGGACCTCCAAATATTACATTTTTTTTCAAAACCTTCTACAATCCGAAGAGCATGTGGTGACTTCTATAGTGACAATATGTTCATTTATTCACTAATTCAACAAATATTTATTGAGTCTCTACCATATGCCAGGAACAGTGTTTGGCAAATAGTGGTCCCCAAATACCTACTTTAATGACTAACTAAAATCCAATGTATTATTAGCAAACTCACCATTATGTGTGTGTGTGTGTGTGTGTGTGTGTGTGTGTAGGGCTGGGTGTTCCCTTAAGCAGGCCAAAGGGTTGGTTGTCTTATTTACATCTTTTTTTCTGTTGAATGAATCCATTTCCTCATGGTTTGAGAACATTCATAAGTTTTCACCTTGAGTCCAAATTACTGAGGTACAATGACTGATGACCTTCAGGCAGTCCAAGCTGGTTTGACCTCGGTGGTGACAGGAAACATCTAACCCCCTTCTGTTCGAAATCACCCTCTTCTCCCCACTTTCTCCCGCCCATCCTAGGAAAGGCACTCAGGGGTTCAAGCTTTGTGTTCAACAATGAAGATCCAGCACTCATAGTTCAATGAATCTTTCCTTTTTTCCACAAGTAATTCACCCAACTCAGTAGCTCTCAACTCTGACTGCATCTTAGAATTATCTTGGAAACTTTTGAAGACTAATGATGCCCAATCCCAAACCCAGGCCCTATGATTTGGTTGGTCTGGAATGTGGCCCAAGCATCAGATTTTTTTTTTCCAAAAAACTAAAGCACTAGTGTTAAGTTGCAGCCAGTATTGGGAAACATTGATAGTCATTTCCCCCAAGATAGCTTCAGGGTTCCTCTGAGGACCACAGCTGGATCATGGGCATAAGCTGGTCTCACCAAGTACAAACCCGATGCCTAGAACTTTGCTAGACGCTGTAAGTAGTTATGTAAGCTCTGAGCTTCAGTCATGTCATGTCCACAATGGGGTTAATTCTTCACCATGCAACATCCTGTGTCAATTCGCACAGAGACTCTAATAGTGGGACATAAGACAGGGGGCAGGAGCTGTTTTTGGTCAGGACAGCTCTGGGGGAGTCATCAAATCACAGTGTCTCCACCCAGTTCTCTCTTCATTGTCAGCCCCAAATAGGAGAGAGAATTAAGAAGCATTGCATGAATGTTTCCTAAATTGGAGTAGTGAGAACATATTATTGACTAGCTTCACCTGCAGGCCATTTTAGGCCATGACATGGTAAACACCATTCTCTCAAACTGTAGGTGTCTTGACAAAGAGCAGAAACCCAAACTTGTACAAGCAATAAAAACATCAACTATTGGGACACCTGGGTGGCTCAGCAGTTGAGGGTCTGCCTTTGACTCGGAGGCATGATCCCAGAGTCCTGGGATTGAGTCCCGCATCGGGCTCCCTGCGTGGAGCCTGCTTCTCCCTCTGCCTGTTTCTGCCTCTCTCTCTCTCTCTCTCTCTCTCTGCATCTCTCATGATTAAATAAATAAAATCTTAAAAAAAAAAAAAAAGTCAACTATTTGAGGATGCATCTTTCAACACCCAAGGAGAGACCACGAAACTGTGCCTCATGGAGGACCTGTCCATGGACGACCAGGGGCCCACCGCCAGGGTCTCTCTCAAGCTGCATAGCCTTGAATCGTTCCTTTTCTCTGGATCTTCTTCATCTTTCTTCCTCTGTAAACTGGCTTCTTTGTAAAGGGCAGCCAACCAGCATACCCAGAGTTTAGGCTTCCAGAGTGTGAGTAACACAAAGAAAGAGGAGCCTCTGCAAAGGCTAGTTCCAAAGGCTGGGCGGAGAGAGTCTGATTGTTAGTCAGGTGACCACGCCTGGTCCAATCAGCTACGTCCAGGGCTGGGATCTTCTGATTGAAATTTGGCTGGAAGCTGCTGTTCTCAGAGCAGGGAGGCCCGGAGAGGTGCTGCAGCCGGTGTCTTCTGTAGTCACACGTAGGGTGGTTTCGGTGACAGTCATACAGATGACCTGAGCTAGTCTGGGAGTTTAAAGGTCTCACCCACCACCCAGCTCACTTCAGGGCAGGAAGGCAGCGGCTGGGAGGTGAGCGCTCTCCCCTGGTGCCCTGACTTCCCTCCTCTCCCTTCATGCAGCTCTTGGGAGCTCTTGGCACAAACAGTCTCCAACCTAATTACCAGCCGGAATTAATCAAAGGTATTCCCAACTGCATGAGCGATGCTAGCCAGGAATGTCTCCGAGTTGAAATTCTTAAAATACTTTTGTTTATGAGGAAGTTTTACATGTTAACTTTTTCCAAAAGCCAGCGAGAGGAGCCTTCCCCACAGACATCTGAGAGCACTTTGGCTGTCCTAATTCGCTCATGATGTTTCATTAATATCAATTTTCTCCCCGCATCCCAGCCTGGCAGGTTCTTTTTACAAGTGTTCAATTCCCCCAACCTCTTTGTTTTTGTTTTGTTTTAACTTTTTCTTAAAATTCTCTCTCCATTTTCTAAGAAATTCTCCTAAATCTCCAGAATATACACATCTTTTGGCTTTAACAGCTCCATTTAAAAAATGGAGGACATCACAGACTACTTGGGTTTTTTGGCCCCCCACTTATAAGTTACAAGAGGGAGGTTGGAGGGAAAATCATCTAGAGAAACAGACTTTAATTGTGCTTCTTAATCCTGCCCTTAGGGTTAATGGTACTGAAATTCCATCTTCTCCCCCATCCCTCCAGACTCCAGGAGTCTTGAATGAGCATCATCTTACTTGGTCTTCTCAATGCCCAGAGACAGAGGGCCAGTAAAGAGTCCTAATCCACAACCACCATCGGCATGGTCAGAAGAAGTTAGTTGGATGTCATGCATGTCTGGCTAGTTTCTTGCCCCATGACAGTCATTCACTTATTTGCTCTCAGATCCATTCCCTATCGTTCTCCTTCTCTGTATTCCCAAGCTCCCTTGCCAACTGGCTTCTGGGTTCAACCAATGGAAGGCTCTGGCAGGAAAATGGGTGATGGAAAGAAGAGGAAAGTCAGGATATCTCTCTCTCTCCAGTTTGTCCTGTGATATCTGTGGCAGTGACCAGGTCTCTTCCATGGCTCTGATCCCTGGTGGAAAGCCTAGCCATGGGTCTAGCTCCCTCTTGACAACCTGAATCTTGTTTTTGGTTGCAACATATCATCCTGTTGTCCCTTCTACCCCAGCAGTGGTAGCAACTTCCTGAGGTAGCCAAAGTCTGAGTTGAATCATCATCCCTTGTTTGCCTTCTCAGGTCTTCCCTGGTCTGTGTAATCAGTTCCCTCTATTAAATTCTCTATGTTTGAACCATGTAGGGCACCTACGCACTCAAAATTAAAGTTCTCTCCCTGCCTATAAAACGGTGTGTTGCAAAACTATCAGTTGCAAAGAAATTATTTTTAAATATTTTCAATCCATCATGCATTGACACATAACCAGTATGCAGCTTGAACCACATGCTACTCACCATGCGAACTCAACAATAGTGGAACTGATCTACATTCTGTTCAATGAGACAAGTCTACCAAGCATGCATTTGGATGTCAGAGAAATGTCAAACTGTTATAAAAATTTCAAAACTTACTCTCAACCTAGATAGTTGTCTCATCAGAGCTCTCTTGAAAACAGTTTGCAAGCAGGTGTGGGAATGTGGACCACACTTTGAATTGCACTGTTTTTATTCACATATAGGACCATCCAATGGTTTGGAAAGTCTGGATGCAGCACAGATCATTTTTCCTTTGTGTTATGCACAATTCCCAGATAGAGCTGTATTTCTAGTCTAGACCATGTTCCCCACAACTTTCCAGTGATAAAGACATAACATGCTAAAGATAACACTTACCAGGGACTGACTTCCTTTTTAGACAGCTCATTTAATCTTCACAATGGCCCCATCTTGAGGTGCCAGTGTTATCCTCATTTTACAGAATAAAAAAGTGTATCTCAGAGAGGTTACATAGCTTCACCAGGATAACACAGCTTGACTCTCACCCAAGTATGTCTGATTCAATGCCCATGGTCTTGGCTACGATAGTGATTTGCCTGATTCATCTTGTGTCCTTGGTACTGAACACAAAGTCTGAGATATTAAACAAGAGATTATGAAAGATCTGAATGACCACGTGAAGCAATACCTGGTCTGTTCCTTCTTCTGCCGAATAGGGCTCTACCCAAACACCCTGCCATCGGAGCCCACTCTTTCCCAACCAAATTGTCCCCATCAAAATTCTCCTTAAAGAAGCCCTTTCAACCCCTCCAGGGCACCCTTCTCTGTTTCCTACAGTTCTGACAGCCTGCACCACACTCTCAAATTCATGTTGAATGCCATACAATCCTATTGTCCCCAGACTGTACTTTAGAGCACTTCTTGTCTCCCCATGAGTTTAGAAATTCTTCAAGAACAGAGGCTTTTATAATAACAGTGGCTCCTGGCACAGAGCTAATATTTATTAAGCACTTCTTGGCGCCAGGCATCACTTTAATTAATAATTGTTTTATATTCACAGCAATGCGAGTGAGGTGCTTTTATTATACCCTTTTGAGATATAAGGAAACTGAGATGAAGAGAGCTTGAGAAAGTTTCCCCAAGTCCCACAAGTAGGGGCTGGGATTTAAACCCTTGAATTGTCGGCCTCCAGGTCTGTACTCTTGGCCACTGTATGATTCTTGAATTTTCCAGATACCCCCACCTCTGTGAACTAAGTAGGTCCTCACAGTGTTTTAGGGAAGGAAGGAAGTACCATCATTGAGAGAGCTTTAGAGCCAGAAAAACACTTGGAGGACTTTTCACTTTCCCATTGTGTGCATGAGGACATGGAGGCTTAGGGTGAAGTGGCTGGCTCATGGTCACATGGCAAGCCCATGTAAGAAACATTAACGGGTATTCATTCTTTCTGATGGATGAAACTGGAGAGTATCATGCTGAGTGAAATAAGTCAGTCGGAGAAAGACAATGATCAGATGGCTTCACTCATATGTGGAATATAAGAAATAATGGAAGAGCCATAAGGGCAGAGGGGAAACTGAGTGGGGAAAAAATAGAGAGGAAGACAAACTATAAGAGACTTCTAATTCTGGGAAACAAAGGGTTGCAGAAGGGGAGTGGGGTAAGGGGGTAACTGGGTGATGGGCATTAAGGAGGGCATGTGATGAGATGAACACTAGGTGTTATACTATATGTTGGCAAATCAAATTTAAAAAAAAAAGAAAGAAAGAAGAAAGAAAGAAAGAAAGAAAGAAAGAAAGAAAGAAAGAAAGAAAGAAAGAAAGAAAGAAAGATCAGAGGGTGCTGAGTCCCAGCATGCAGATCTCCTGTCTACACCAGGTGGATTGCAGGCTTGTGGATATTTACTTGACTACTGAGCTCCCAAGAGAAGCATGCAGTGTTTTCTGGAACCCCTAACAGGCAAGCATTGATTCCAGAGAAGAAAGCATAAAACCCACAAATATTGGGAACTGTCCATAAAATTGAACGATTTCAAGTAAGGAAATGCAGCTAAGCATAGAGATAGGAGCCCTTGCCTGGCGGTCAGACGACCTGGGTTTGAAACCCAGTTCTGATGCATGCACTTTGGCAAGTCACTTAATTCCTCTGATCTTGTTCAAGTGTATGCCCTCTTGAAGAGCTTGCAATGTCCTAGAGATGGATCTAGCCCACCAACCCCCTAGCTGACGATGAAACCCTCAGCAATACAAGGGAGGACTCGTGGTGTGGGGTGGCAGAGAGGACTGAGGTCAGCAGTGTCTGGGCATGGCCAAAAACTAGTTCCCATAGAATGAACTAGAAAGGTGGGGACATTTCTTTCATTTACTTATTGCCTTTTTCCAAGAGCAAAAATAATGCTGACTTACCATTGAGTATTCTAAAAGTTCAGCAAAGAACAAACACATCCAGAAAACAAATACCTGTAATCTTACCTTCTGAGCATCTTTCCATCTTGCTTCTGGTCATGTTATTCATTTTATACAGAGGCAGGAGAGCCTAGCAGCGAAGAGCACAGTTTCTGGAGTTTAACTACCTATCATGAAACCCCAGCCCTTGCTTATACAAGCATGGGACTTTAGCCAGGTCACTTGACCTCTTGTATCCTGCCTCAGTTTCCTCCAATTTAAGCAGGGCAGGTGTGAGAAAAACACCTAAAGGGACTTGGAATAGTACCTGGTACACAGTAAACACTAGACAGTGTTTCTTCTTGACATCAGATTTAAAGTCTTTTCTGACATGATTAGATTTTTCACAGATATGTTTGTCTGAGCTTACATGATGTTCCAGTAAGGGATGTATCACCAATCACTTGAGAGGAGTTCAGAAATCCAAGGGAGGGACACCTGGATGGCTCAGCGGTTAAGCTCTGCTTTCTGCCCTGGGCCTGATCCTGCAGTTCAGGGATCGAGTCCCACATCGGACTCCCTGAGGGGAACCTGCTTCTCCCTCTGCCTGTGTCTCTGCCTCTCTCTGTGTCTCTTGTGAATAAATGAATACAATTAAAAAAAAGAAAGAAGAAAGAAAGAAAGAAAGAAAGAAAGAAAGAAAGAAAGAAAGAAAGAAAGAAAGAAAGAAAGAAAGAAAGAAAGAAAACCAAGGGAGACAAAGGGTGGGGCCTCTTGTCAGTGGCACAAGCCATATTCCAGGACTTTCTTTGAGGGTCTCTTTCTTTCATGAGGCACCACCATCTCCTGAAACATCCATCCTTCCCTCTGCCCGGGACACATCGACAGCTCTGCCCACACCTCTGGATCCTGTTCTCCAGTTGTGAGAGCTCATCCTTCTCCCTCTGCCTGCTTGGCTGCTGACAGATAGAAGATTCCAGGCTAACCATCTCATAGAAGAGCTCCACTCCTATTTGTTTGATGTTCCCCTTTGATTAAATTCGGGTTATGCATTTTTGAGAGGAGATGTTTCATTTTCTACACGAAAATATCAAATCCATTTGGAATGAATTTTGGTATGATGTATTTTTCACTTATATGAAACACCTCCTTCATCACATAGCAAATATTTAATTGTATATATATTATCTTTCTGTGATTCAAAAGCTGATGTCACACTGTTTTAATTACCATTGCTTTGTTATATGCCCCCAAAGCATAGGAGTAGTAAGTAAGTAGTAAGGAGCAAATTCCCACTTAATGATGCTCCTTTACTCAAAACCATCTTAGTTCTTCTCTCCATGGAGTTTTCTTTTTTTTTTTTTTTAAGATTTTATTTATTAATTCATGACAGACACACACAGAGAGAGAGAGAGAGAGAGCAGAGACACAGGCAGAGGGAGAAGCAGGCTCCATGCAGGGAGCCCGACATGGAACTTGATTCCAGGTCTCAGGGATCAGGCCCTAGGCTGAAGGTGGAGCTAAATCGCTGAGCCACCCTAGGTGCCCTCCCATGGAGTTTTCTTACAGAAATTTCCTTAGGACCCTGTGATCAGGTTCCTCAAAATACACCTTTGTGATTTAAGTTTTTTTTAATTTAATTAATTACATTTCTAGATCACAACTGACAGGATCAACCTTTCTGTCTAGGAGATCATGTAGGTATTGATCAAGCCTTCTGTGTCTTGAAAAAGTCTCGTATTCTTCATGAAGTTGCTGCCCATTTCTTGTTGAGCCGTTTACTATTTTTGAGTTTCTTATGACCGCGGATCCCTGTATCTCTTTTTCACTGTTATTTCTGGCTGGTTACACTTAGCTGGTAGGATAACAGAATGGTTAAGTTTGGCCTTCCTGGAGACTGACTATTCAGGGTTGAATCCTGAGTCGTCCTTCATTTCACTGGCCATATAAGGCAAGTTACATGAAACTCTGTGCCTCAGTTTCCTTACCCATGAAATGGGCACACTGATGGTATCTATCTCATAGGCTGTTCCAAGAATGGACTTGTAGGAGGGTGGCCGGCATATGTTCAGTGTTGACCAGTGCAATTTCCTAAACAAGCCCCTCTTCTGACCCCAGGGGGCTTTTCTCGGTGATACGGTGCTGAGTGAAGGGGAAGTGGCCAGGGCAAACCCTGGGCAGAGGGCTTTACCTAAGAACCTGAGAGGGGCCCTATGGTGGGAACAGCCAGGGGCGGGTCTGCAGGGAGGCTTTCCTTCCCTCCATGGGGGGACTGTGTGGTCTTATTCTCAGGCTCTCCCCTGCCCAGCACTCACCTAGTCTCATGCTGCGCCCCCTCCTGATGGCGACTCTAGCCCGGAGTCTCCCTCACCACCTCTCAACTCAGTGTTCAGAGGTGGGAGGGGTTCTGGCTCTCCATCCTCATGGTGTTTCCTGGTGGAGTCCGATAGCCAGCCTATGGCCAGGCCACCCTTGGAACAGAGGCCAATCATCCTGGAGAAATAGAGGCAGGCATCTGATTTTAGAAGGTTGGCTGGGGTTGGAGCAGATCCTCCAAGGAAGGGCTATTGGCCACAATGGGCATATCTAGCACCACAGGGGCGGGCATTTCAGATGGGGCCACCCAGCAGAGCCCAACAGTCCACAAGCAGGCATTCGGTGTGCATCCAGGAACCAGCAGAGATGCCTGTGAAGTAGACATCATAAGCTCTCTTTTATAGCTGGAAGGAGTGTGGCTTTAAGCGGGGAAGGGACTTCTAAGAGTCTTGGACAGAAGCATGTCGGCAAACGTGGGTCTTCAGCCCTGGGCTCCCTCCCCTCCCATGTGTCCCTCCCGAGGTAGGTGTCAGGTGAGCCGTACCAACACTTCCTTCCAGAGGGAGTTCAGGGCCAGGACATCAGGCCCAGTCTTGAATGATGTGTCAATTTGGGAAAGATGTAGGTGAGTAGGGGTGGCACGGTGGCGGGGGTATGAACGGCTGTCAAGGTGGAAGGGACGTTTGTCAAAGCAAAGGCTTGGAGGTGGGAAAGAACAAAGCTGATAGAGTCAAGTGTTGGTCCAATGAGGAAGACAGACGGTAAACTAAGTTGAGTACTGTGACCACTGCCATTACCATCGTCACGAAGTCCGTCTCCACCCTTAGCGCCGGGGCTGCGTCTCTCCTGTTCCCTGGTGTATCCTTAATGCTCAGCACATAATGAAACTCAGGAAATGCTTATTGAATGAACGAATGAGAGAATGAATGAGGGAGTGAGCGCTTCTCTGCAAACCCACCTGCCCTTCTTCGAAGGAGGCATTTCCTTTGCACCGTTAAGCTGATCTTTCTTATTTTTCAAGTGGAAAAACAACTTTTCCCCAGGTGAAAACACTTAAATGTAGCCTGTGAAGGGATCCCGACATGTCGTGTGTTCTCAAAGATATTTTGCCAGCGTACTTTATGGGGAGCATTTTGAGGCTGTGAGGAAGTATAATTTTCCTTGTGAAATGTCGAGGTTTCTTTTCTCGGTCATTTTTCATGTGCTTGTCACTTTCCCAGACTAATTGGTGGGCTCCCTTCCCCGGCTGTCTGTGCAGGCTCCTGCCCATCTGGCCTGTCCACTGCTCAGCACAGCCCACTTGGGCATCCGAGGGAAGCACCCAGGAAGGGAGCTGGGAGATGCAAGTCCTGTGGGGCTTTGGGGAGGTCTCTGCCTTTCCCTGGGCCTCAGTTTCTCTATCTGGAATGCAAAAAAGTTGAACTATATTAGCAAACATAAGAGAGTTCCAGGCTTTAAGGGGAGCCACTGCCTCGGTGTTGGGCAACTTCTAATTCTGGAAAGGTCTTTTGGCTTTGCACACTCAACCTTTTCTGCTTCCACCAGCAGTGGAGCTCACAGGCCTGCAGTACCCCAAAGCCCCCACGTGCAGTAACTAGTAAGACAGCTCTGCTTATGGGGTGAATGCACATCTCAGGGCCATAAGTCCATGCACAAGCAGAGTGTAATCAGGGGTCCTGGTTGCAGCACTAAGGGGGAAACCAAGACATGCAATGCAGTCCTTTGGCACTGAAGGGTTGATGGTCAGCCCCTCAGGAGTGAGAGGAGGGCCAGCCTTCAATAGAGGTGCCAGGTTCCCACTTTTCCAGATAAACTCTGGGAGACAACCAAGAAATGCATCCCAGGATGACCTGAGATGACCTGCTGGAAGGGCAGGCAGCCCTGGAATCATACCCTTGAGTTCATTGCGAGAGGGAGGGATTCCACATGTTCCAGCTCCACCTGCAAAGGCAGGCCATGTTTTGGCAGGGGGACAAGCTCAGGTACAACATCCAGGAGGACCACTCATAAGGTCCCTCTTTCCTGGTCTTCAGGGGGATTTCCGTCAAGTTTTTTAGAGAAATGGCCCAAAGGGTTAATTAAGCCAAACAGAAGTTGGTTATGGCAGAAAGCATATGGGCTTGCCAGCCAGAATGGCCTGCGTCCAAATCCCAGCTCCATCCCACTTCAAGTCCCCTCTGAAGCCACAGGGAGAACAGAGAGCCATTCTCTTCCCCAAAGATTTGCTGTAAGGATCAAAATCCATCTTGCACATAAAAAATGCCCAGCAAGTAACAGGAACTCTGGACATTTGTAAACTCCAGCAAAACATGTGTACCCTGGGAAAAGACAATGCATAAAAGGAATTTTAGAAAAAGGAAAGAATGCCGTCCACCCCTGGTATCCTGGGAGAAAAAGATCACAGGAAAGAATGATGTTGGTGTACGTGTGGTGGGCTGAATGGCACCCCCCACCCCCAATGATATGTCCACATCCTAGTCTCTCAAACCTGAGAATGTGACCCTATTTGGAAAAGAGGTCTTAGGACACGTAATGAAGTGAAGAGTCTTGAGAAAAGAGGTCCTCCTGGATAATCTGGCTGGGCCCTATCGCTAACGACGAGGGTCTGTATCAGAGAAAGGCAGAGTGAACCTTGCCACAAACAGGAGAAGAGAAGACAGACCAAAGAGGACAAAGCAGTGTGGTCACAGAGGCGTTGCAGCCCCAAGTCAAGGAATGTCAACAGTCACCAGGAGGTGGAGGAGGCGAAGACTGGACTCTCCCCTGGTGCCTCCAGAGGAAGCGCCCCTCTGCTGACACCTTTAATTTGGACCTCTGGCCCCCAGAACAGCAAGGAGATGAATTTCTGTTGTTTTAAGCCATCCATCCATGGTAATCTGTCACAGCAGCTGCAGGAAACTGGCAGGGCAGGGTGGCTGCAGACCCAGCTTCCGCCCCCTGGAAAGAGCAGACCCGGGAGCCCACGCTGGGGCCTGGTGCAGTTGGAGGAGCCTCCTATTGGCTGCAGGACAGAAGCATTTGCCCGGCTCTGCCTCCAGGTACCTTCTGGTCTCCACGGCCCACGACTATCTTCCTCTTCTTCTGTCCTCTTCTGGGATATTCTCTCGCCTGCATTGTGTGGGTCTGTAAACAAGTCCCCCAAGATGAGAGCGTGTAGCCCAGGGGGTTCAAGCAGGCTGTGTCTCCCAGGACACAGAAACTCCAGTGGAAAGCATCACAGGGCAGTGCTCCCCCCACGACTGCTCTCTCTCGGCTCGCTGAACCCCTGCGCCTCCTTTTCCTGAACCACTTCTCGCGCCTCCCCCTCAACCCAGTGAGCCTTCCCTACAGCTTTCCAATCAGCACCTTTGTTGTCTGTTGCCGCTGCTTGTGACCCAACCGCGTAGCTGCCAATCAGGGAGGTGATAGCTCAGCAAGGAAAGAGAGGCTCGGGAGATAAGGGGGGTGTCCTACCCTCCTCATTAGCTTCTCCCTGGTGGGGATGGAAAACTCAAGGAGACACGGGTCCCCTTTGTGCTTTATGTCAGTTGTCCCTTAAACAGAATGTCCTTCTGCATAGTCCTTGCCCATAATGATGCTGTTCCCATGGCCTACAAACGTTTGAATCCACAGTTCCTGGTGCAAAGTAGCTTTACTGATATTTGGCAGTTGACATATAGAGCATGAAGCATGGAATCTCTTATCCTCAGGGAAGTCCTGGTCCCGCCAAAGCTAGCCATAGGGGAAGGATGAGAAACCATTTATGGAAAGCCTGAGAAGATCCTACAAGTCATAAAAGCGACTATCTGCTCAGACTACTAGCCCTTTGCTCAACCTGTGAGAAACAGAAGGGACCTCAGAATTCACTTAGTCCAGAATCCCTAAGGCCTCGCTGGCAGGGAGCTTAACCCATGCTCATGGCAGACATTGCTAATCAATCGCAGCAGCCCCTCTCTGAGCTCTGCCCTGGGTGGTTTCAGAACCCTTCTCATGCATGGCCCCAGGCGGTGCCTACTGATTGAGTTAAATTAGCACAAAACCTGTTTACCTGCATTGACGGTGCCCACACTCCTCACTTGACAAATGGAGAGACTAAGAAGAGAAAGGACATGTTCCGAAGTCGTGGAACACATGAGTAGTAGATGCAAGACCCACCTTCCCTGGATCCCGGCCCCCAGCACGTCCCATCACCCCACCAGGGCTCTGGAGGGGCTGCCTCCTTGTGAAGCGTTCTCTGCCCTTATACTTCTGCTCACTCCATCCAAGCAGGCCCTCAAGATTGTAGTGTTTATTTTAGCGAATGCACAAATCTGGTCTCTAAAGGATGAGCATTAATAAAATATGTGCTCTAACTCTATGTAACAAGGAAAATATAGAATACATTTTCCATTCCCATTGATCCTCAGGCCACTGGCAATCCACCAACAATTGATTTAGCCATTTGATTAGTTTGGGGGGAAAACATTATATTTTAATGGGGTATATATAATTCTAAGTTACTGCTTTGAAGTTGAACCAAATATTAAAATTACCTCTTTTATGGATGCTGCACAGCTATGAAGCTTTATAATTGCAGCCTGGGCTTTTGTAAGGGATTTGAACTGAGGAGGTGATTTCTGCAAAGCCGATTGCGTGGTCCTGGTGACAGCCAGACTAGCCAGCCCTTTGAGGAGCAAAAAGACACAGACGCAACAGAGCCGATGATCACACCTTGTGTTTGGCCCACATTTCACAGTTATAGAGCTCAGTGGGAATCCTTCTGGGATGCTTCCCTTCCAAACAGCTCCCAAATCTGTCACTTCTTTCCATGTCCTCTGCTAGCTCCTGAGTCCAAGACACCACCAGCAATTACCTGTGCATCTGCATTTGTTTTTTACACAGATACCTTTTCCTGACCCACTGCCATCCATCATCCCCATAGCAACTGGAGAGATTCTTTTAGCAATGCAAATTGAATCAGGTCATTCCATGGTCAAGCCATTGCTTAAAATCCAGCCATGGCCTCCCATTGCCTCCAGTTGGTCAGCAAATTATGGCCTGGGGTCAAATCCGGCCCCACTCCTCCTTCTTACAAATAAAGTTTTATTGGAACACAGTCTCGTCCATTTACTTCTGAGCCCAGTAGGTACGACAGAGAGCTTATAGCCAGCAAGGTCTAAATTATTGACTATACGGCCTTTGACAGAAAAAGTTTGCTAACCTCTGACCTAGAGGACAAATTTTAATTTTTCTTTCCTAAGCCCATCAGGCCTTCTGTGACCTGGCCTGCCTACCACTGAACCTCCTTGCACCTCTCTTTCTGCTCAGTTGTGAGATTAGCCCTCCTTTTCCTTGGATAACCAATGCTTGGTGCTGCCTCAGGGCCTTTGTCCTTGCTGTTCACCTGATGCTCATTCACCTGATTGTCACATGACTGACTTCTTCCCCAGACCCAGGTCTTTTTTTTCTTTTTTTAAAGATTTTATTTATTTATTCTTGAGAGACACAGAGAAAAAGGCAGAGACATAGGCAGAGGGAGAAGCAGGCTCCCTGCAAGGAGCCTCATTCAGGACTCGATCCCAGGACCCTGGGATCATGCCCTGAGCCGAAGGCAGACGCTCAACTGCTGATCCACCCAGGTCTCCACCAACTCAGGCCTTAACAAAAACATCATATCCTCTGAGTGAGTGGCCTTTCTGGTCATTAATTATGCTCCCCTGTGCCCCCCGCCGGTCATTTTTTTGTTCATTGCTGTCTTTAATTTTCCTCATAGTGAAGGTAAATATAGAATTAGTCTTGCAAACCAGATGACTTTCAGTGTAAAAAGGAGGTGCTTTTATTCATTGTGCAGGGGCAGTAGATGTAATCGGGCACATGTGGTCACTCGATCCCTTTATATATGTATCTGTTCTGTCTTTCTCCCCGACACAGAGGGAACCCCTGAGAGCAGGGCTGGGCCTAGGGCCTGGAAGGGTTCTGGGAGTTTGTGTAGAGACGGTCTTGTACTCCTCACAGCCATCTCCACTGTGTCACCATCCCGCATCACCGCCCAGCACCTGGAACCAAGCTTGGCTGCATAGTGTCAGGGCTGACCCGGGGCCCTCACTCAGCCACTCCCACAGCCTCTTGCACGCACATTACCTCAAGTGACCCCTGTGTGTCCAGTGTAGGGGTCAGGGGGTCACAGGAGCTCCATTTTACAGATGAGACAGCTGAAGCTTAACATGGTGAGTGACTTTCCTCAAGGGGCCTGAGCCGAGGCTACAGACAAGGGCCTCAACTCCTCTCGCCAGCCCGTGGCCTCTCTCTGAGCCTTCAGGTGCCTGCCCTCCACCTGCCTTCCACAGTCCTCGTTGGCATCAGCGACCTTCTACAGAGAGGATGAGGAGCCTCTATAATGACTCTGTTGAGAGCAAAGCCAGAGCCACAGGAGCCAGACCCAGGCCCATTCATCTGTCCGCCCTGTGCTGGGGTTCAGCTCCCAGGACCATCTAGATTTGTAGCAGAAGCTTGTATATTCAAGGGCTGGGGGCGGTGCCTCTCCCCAGCTGGGCCATCAGCTCTGGGGGGCAAGGAGTGGGGGGCTCCCACAGTTCCTCTCTCGGAGTGCCTCCCGCATCGTAGTCATCCAGGACATGCGGCTACTTTCGAGCAGAAGCCATGCTGTCTCACCGATGTGCATCTCTGCCACTAAGTGCACACGTGGCCTTGGTCCCAGGTGAGAGGGCGGTGACTCTTCTCCACCCCAACCATCCTCCTTCCAAGATGCCATGAGTTGATCCCGCAACTAATCTCCACTGCCACCCTTGGTCTGGGAACCCGGCCTTGGATACCCTGCTTAGGCACCCCATGTCCCCTCTTAGCCTCTGGATGTTGCGACTTCCTGTCTCACTGTGCCTCTTCCAAAGACATCTGCTGCACCCCCTCCCCGGCCCTGCTCCAGCACCGCGCCCGCCTCCGCAGCCCGGCCCTAACAGGATGGCTTTCATCCTCATTCAGATACATATTGTATTGGCTGAGAAACATCAAAGGGGCCATGTCGTTACATATTCTATTTCTGAGAGGAGAAAAGCAGCCCCTTGCTTTATTAACGTGGCAAATGTTGACTCTTGTAATGAAAAATGCACAAACGCTGGGCAATTTTTGATGAATAGGTAATAAAGAGGAGGGCCCCGAATGGAAAGAATTAATTCCTCTTTGGGGTCTCCACTGCGAGGATGTGGGGTCCCTGTGTGAGGCCTCCCTGCCCTCCAGACAGGTCCACGTGGGCATTAAGACCCCAGACCCCCAGAAGTGGGCCCAGGCCCTGGAGACCAGGCGTGCCTACTGAGAGGTTCCAGCAAGGCCCCGGGACTCCAGCCCGTGATGCCTGCTAATCATTGCGCTAGTCGAGTCATAAACATGTCAGAAACAAACTGTTAAAGCGTGATCCGCTCTTCAGCCCTCATCCCAGAGAGGCCCTAGGCGGAGGAGGTACAGCTCTTCTCACTTCCCAGGAGTAGAAACTGAGATCAGAATGACTTTAATAAGCGGCCCCGGGACAAAGCACGAGATTTTGAGCCTGGAACCCAGTCCTGGGAAAGCCCACTCAAGAGAAGTTTCTAGATGCAGGGGGTCCTTTAGCTGCACAGATGTTGTGATGGAGGGAAGTAATTGTGATGGTCATTCTGTGACATTCTCTGGGCCTAACATAGTCCTCGGCACTATGCCCCTGTCAATACATGCGTGTCAACCCCGGAAGATTTATCTTGCCCAACAGACTGAACTCGTCTCCCCTGCCTTGTGCCTACCCCAGGGTGTTGGTTTGGCAGCTCAGTGTCAGGGCTGTAGGTGGGCTTCGGGTGATTCTCTTGGTCTTCTCCTCATGGTCACAAGTTGGTTGCAGCAGCCCCATCCATCACATCTTCACACTACAGTATACAAAGCAACTTGAGAAGGGCGAGACAATGTGAGAGAGGCAATTGTTGGGATGCTTTTCTCTTTTAGTAAGATGAGAGAAAAGCTTCCCAGGGGACATTTTGATGTAAGTATATATTCAACTTTTTCACATTGGATAATGATAACTTGAAGAAAGGTAAAAAGTGGGCAGCCTGGGTGGCTCAGCGGTTTAGCGCCGCCTTCAGCCCAGGGCGTGATCCTGGAGACCCTGGATCGAGTCCCATGTCGGGCTCCCTGCATGGAGCCGGCTTCTCCCTCTGCCTGTGTCTCTGCCTCTCTCTGTGTGTGTCTCTCATGAATAAATAATAAAATCTTGAAAGAAAGAAAGAAAGAAAGAAAGAAAGAAAGAAAGAGAGAGAGAGAGAGAGAGAGAGAGAGAAAGAAAGAAAGAAAGAAAGAAAGAAAGAAAGAAAGAAAGAAAGAAAGAAAGAAGAAAGAAAGAAAGAGGAAGCACTAAAGAGCAAGGAACCCACAGTATCTTCCTCAAAGCCTTGGTGGGGGCTTCTGTGGACCACTGAGCCCCTCCCAGGTTGATGCCTTGGCTTCCAGAAAGACTGACCTGGCCACAGGGAAGGCAGAGAGCAGGATTTCAAAGTGACCAAGATCAGCTCCCACTCCTGCCCAGTGGAATGGTGTTTGAAATAGAAGCTAAAGTAACCAAAGCGCTTGGGTGTCTCAATGGTTGCGTGTCTGCTTTGACTCAGGTCCTGACCTCGGGGTCCCAGGATCGAGTCCCACATTGGGCTCGGGAGTCTGCTTCTCCCTCTGCCTGTGTCTTTGCCTCTCTCTCTGTGTCCCTCATGAATAAATAAACTTAAAAAAAAAAAGAAACTAAAGTAACTTACGGAAAATGGACAAAGGTATTTTCTCTGCCTACCCAGCAATCATCTGTGTCTCTGAAAGCCCAGCAGGAGTCCCAGGGGATAATGAATAACCAGCAAATGAGAGAGGGAGGGGCAGGATGATGAGACTCAAAGATTTAGGAGGGGTTGGGGCAAGCTCCAGAGTGCTCCTGCTGGGGTGACAATGATGATGATCACATCAATAACTGCTGTTTGCTTTGCTTCTGCTGACTCTGTCTGTCCTCTGTTGGGCACTGTACAAAGCACGTTTTCTCACTTCCACATTCCAGTGCCCCGTGATGGGAATGGTATCAGCCCATTTTTTAGATGAGGCACCTGAGTGTCACAGGGCTTAAGTTGTCAAGGTCACATAGCTAGTGTGAGACAAAGCCATGGTCAGTCCACTGATGATGGATCTCAGAAACCTGGTATGAGGGGAGCAGGAACAGGTGGGGCCAGTGCTCTTCAGCCTCAGCTGACCCCACAGCCAGGTGTCCCCGGAGTCCTCCAAGCCTCCCCGCAAGCCTCCCTGTGTTTCCGAGACCCAAGTGCCTGGGGTTCCCAGGCTGCCCTTCCTGCCCCCCTTGGAGGAATACCATGCCCAGCACTGACTCAGACTCAGCCCTAAGGATTAAGGGGTGGGGACGTGGGCCTCAGGCTAGATCAGAGTTTCCCTGGTAGCAAGAGTGTGGCAGAGTGACAGGGTTCAAACAGTGACCTTAGTCATGACATCACCCCACATCTCTGCCAAATCCTAGCCTTCCAGCAGTTGCCATGGCTCCAGAGATGGGCCCTGCTGCCCGCCCCACAGGCCTCTCTGTGGCTGGCCTATCCCCAGCACCAGGCCCACTCTGCCGACACACACTCAGCCCTGAACCCCTCACCTGCATCTGTTCCTCCCACTGCAGCCTGGGTGCAGAGAACCCTCTGGGGCCAAGCCCTACCATTCTGTTCTATGGCTTCTCTCTCATCCTGCTTCAGCTCTTGCTTTTGGCATATGCTGCCATCTTGCTAGGTACAGCCTAGATATAGCCTTGAATATTCTGGTACTAACTCCCCACATCCCACCAGAAGTAGACTTCCCCAGATTATGGTGGCAAGCCATCCTGGATGGTGGTGCAGGATGTGCACTGCACAGAGGCTTCCTTCTGGCTGGAGGTGTGAGCAAAGCTAAACTCGGCCCAGCCACTGCACAGCAAACCATGTGACCTAGCGTGGGGCTGTATCTGCTCAGAGGAAGGGGCATCTTCTCGCCACACAAGGCACCATCCCTGAGCCAGGCCGCATCCTAGTTCCGGGGAAGGGGCAGATTTCCATACTACTCTCCAAGGTGCTGTACAAGCCAGCATTAGCCGAGTCACAGCAGGTTTTACTCCATTTCAGGCCTCCGTTTGTATAAGCTTTGAGACCTAGGGAAAGGCATCACCTTTCTGAGCTGCCTCAGTTGCTTTGAAGTCCATTCCAATCATCGGAACAGAAGCGGGAGCTACAGAGTGGGGCCCGGCCTTCACCAGGCAAGGGGGGATCAACACCCAGGCGGCTCTGATGTCAAAGGTAAAAGCAGACACCGCAGCCTAATTATTGTCCTGACCTGAGGAGGGTATTTGCTGTGGGCCTGCTTTCGGACAACTCGGCCCCGAGAGCGGAGGGAGCAGATTTATTTTCCAGGGAAACTTGAAAGTATCCGTGGCATCCCCGATGCTGTCGCTGATTGAGATAATTCAAGAGCATTATTTATTCATTACCTGGGGCTTTTTGGACTCTGAACTCAGAGGTTGGCTTCCCCTCCTTCCCACCCCCTCCCCTCTTCTCTGGAATATTTGTTACAGTTGCATTTTTCAAACCATTTACTGTCGAGAGGGTAAGTGGAGTGACACAGCTCATAATGTGCAAATAAATGGGAGCTAAGCTCGTCAGCTCGAGTGGAATGAATTATTGTCGCCAGTGAGATGCAGTGATGGGGAGCAGCTGCCCGCCGCCGGGGAGGGCTCCAGCAGGTACGGCGCTGGAGTGGCCGGAATAACACTTACCGTGATTTATCAGAGAGCACTTGAAAGCCCCTCGGAGGCTTTAAATAGGCATGAAAAGAGGCTTCGTGGCACTCGGGCCCTGGCAGGACAGAGCGATTAGCGGGCTCAGATGCCTGACCCCGCGTGCGCCTTCCGGACCGGAGAAGCCGGAGATCTTCAAAGGCACTCAAGAAAGATGGCCAAGTGGGGGCCGTTCCAGGCGAGGGGACTTGGAGCCAAGTCCCCAAGGAAGGGGGAGACTTCCTAGGATGAGGTGAGCAAGCAGGAGCCTCCGGGAACAGAGGCTGCCTGAGTTTGAGTTTGGGGGCAGCCCATGAGAGCTAGGGTTCTCTTGGTCAAGGTTGCCCACAAAGAGCAGTTGCATGAGAACTTGAGGCCTGTGGTTTGCCCACTGGTAATGTGGAGAGCCACCCAGAAAATTCTCCCTGCCCCAAGCATTCTCCCCTCTTTGCTTGATACGGTGCCTACAATGTCCCCATTACAAATGACTCCTTTAGGATGAGCAGCACCCTATTTGAGGAGGCCTTTTCAACTATAAATTCTTTTGAGAGACATAGCACAGCCAAGTTGTCGCCTGTGAGTGAATCCTGGGAGGTGTTCAGCCATTTGACATTTTTTGGACCGGATAATGCTTTGTGGGAAGAGGGGAGAAGCTTACAAGCTGCACCATAAGATGTTTTCAGCATCCCTTGTCTCTACCAGCTAGATGCCAGGAGCACCCATTCCCCACGTCATGCCAGTCAGAAATGTTTCCAGACATTGTTACACGCCCCCCAAGTCCCACCCAGGGTTGGACTGGTGGACTGGACGCCCACCGCTCTAGTGTAACACCTCTCAGGTTGTGCTGGAGCTATCTCTTGTGGATCTGTTTCCTAGCTTTGGATTTAAAACGTTTTTGAATTAATGTGTTTAATGAAAAGAAATCAATTTTAATTGAATTTAACTGAAAAAAAGGAAATAAACCAAAAGCTGTTGCTGAGCTTCCAGCTACATGTTTATTTACTACAAGACCTATGTAAAGTTAAGATAACAAAGATCACAAAAAGATGAAGAGTTTGGAGTTATTCGTTTTGGTAAGCTACACAACTTCAACTTTACTGCTACACATCTGTCCTTCCTCTCAAGTCTCCACCCATTTACTTATTATGGTTTGAATCCTGTCCTCCAAAGCTCACAGGTTGAAAACCTCACCATCAAGTATCTCAGAATCTGAGGTTATTTGGAAGTAACCTTTAGGACTTCCCAAAGGAAATCTAGTTAAAGTGAAGTCAGCAGAGTGGGCCCTAACCCAGGAGGACTGGTATCCTTAGGAAAAGGGAAAGAAACCTGGACATAGAGACAGGTGCACACACAAGGATGAGACTGAGGGCGGAGATCGGGGACACCGGGGACTCCTGGCAAACCACTAGACGCCTTCAGGGAGCACCAACCCCGCCAAAGCTTGATCTCAAGCTTTCAGCTTTCAGAGCTGTGAGGAAAGACATTTCTACCCCCCCACCCGCCCCAGTCTGGGGTCCTTTTTACAGCAGCCCTGGCATGCTGATATAACACTAATCTTTTCCCTTTGGTCATCATTAGTTTTATAGTTTAGGTCAACAACATGCACAGTCTCTTCTGTGTCCATAATCCCTAAATTCTTCAGTTTGAGTTTATGAGTTTATGTATCAAAATGGGAAAAATAGCCCCACTTGGGTCCTCTCCACTACTCATTCCAGAATTCTTTACTTTGATGCATCCCTAAATTGGCTAGATTTATTTAATCTTTCTTTCCTTCTTCCTTCCTTCCTTCCTTCCTTCCTTCCTTCCTTCCTTCCTTCCTTCCTTCCTTCCTTCTTTCCCCTCTCTCTCTCTTTCTCTCTCTCTCTCTCTCTCCCTCTTTCAGGAAGGATCCCTAGGTCCTTTATAACTAAGTTCTTGCATGCTTGAGAGTGTGTTGTCTTTATACCTGAGTGGTGGTTTGGCTGAGGGTCTTATTTTTTTCCTACGAGAGCATCATAAACATTATTGCCTCATGAATTGCAAACTGCAGTGGAGAAGTTGGAGGCACACCTGGCCATGTTCCTACTGGCTTGAGCCTCTTCCCCAATACCCTCCACACCACACCAGGTGATGAGATGTGTACATTTGACCTCCTTTGTCTTCCATGTTTCTCAACCCCCCCCCCATCATTTTGATATTTATACTTAGGATTCTCTTCCATTTCAGTGTTATAGTTTTCTCTGACCCATTTGCTCACCACCTCCCTGTCTGAATTTTTGCTCATGGGTATTTTTTGGTGGTTGTTGCTCTCAGTGGTGTATTCTACTCTATAAAGCTTCTGCTTTCTCTCCATTTCTTGCCTGAGTTTTGCTAGCTTGCTTTTTATCAAGACTCTGAGTTCCTTTTGTATAAAGACCATATTGCATATAAATCCTTTGAGTCTATGGAGGCCCATTTCTCCAACTCTCCCTCTGTTGCGTTGAGCAATTCTCCTGGTAGTATAAGCTCTTCATCAACTTTTGCTTGGATTTCTTTCCCTCCATCTGATTTTAATCTTTAGATCACATTTTGCTTATCCATCTATCCATCGATGGACACTTGGGTAGCTTTTACCATTTGGCTGTTGAGAGCTACTATAAACATGCTGTGCTACTATAAATGTGCATGTACAAATTTCTCATTGAGACCCTGCTTTCAATTCTTTTGTATATCTCCCCAGAAGTGGAACTGCTCAGTCTTATGATAATTCTATGTTTAATTTTTTCGAGGAAACACTAGACTGTTCTCTGCAGCAGCTGTACCGTGTTACATGCCCACCAACCATGTCCAAGGGTTCCAGCTTCTCCACATCCTTGCCAATACTTATTTCCTGGGTTTTTGTTTGCTTAGGCTTTTTAAAAAAGATTTTATTCATTTATTTCTTTGAAAGAGAGAGCACAAAGAGGGGTAGTGGTGGTAGAGAGGAGCAGAGGGAGAGGCAAGATTCCTACTTAGCAGGGAGCCCGACATGGGGCTCAATCCCAGGACCCAGGATCATGACCTGAGCTGAAGGCAGGCAGATACCTGACCGACTGAGCCACCCAGGCACCCCTGCTTATTTTAATAGTAGCCACCCTAATGGATGTGTGGTATAATATTCATTCTTGAACAAAAAGAAACTCCACTTCCCACACTTCCTGGTGAGGAAGGAATTTAACTTTCAGTGAAATTCAGCAAATAATGCGTCAGCACCTTCTATGGACAAAATGCTCTGCTGAGGGCTTTGGAGGCCAGGCAGGGGATAATTAAGAGCATGGATTCTGCTTCCACAACCCCCTGCTGCCACTTCCCAGCTGTGCCTGTCACTGTACCACTCTGAGCCTCAGTCCCCTCATCTATAACACAGAAACGATAGTAATAGGGTCCATTTCATTGGATCATTGTGGGGATTAGCTTATTTCATGTATGTAGAAAGATTCACATGGTGCCTGGCATGGTCCTGTTCTTTTTCATACTCTAAATTATTCTTATTTGCTACACAGAAAAGGCATAGCAGGACACATTTCCCCCTTGCCACAAGAAACTAACAGAACCCCACTTGTGCACCCAGTCCCCCTGTTGCCCTGTCCTGGGATCCTACCTGGCCCGGAAAAGTACCCAGATGTTATCAGAGCTCCCTCTGGGGGATAGGAAGATAGACTTCCTCCTTATACTTTGTTTTCAGTTTTACAAGCTTTGAAAAGTCAGCATAATTGTTTTATAGTTTTATAATCATAGCTACATGGTATAATAACAATGACATTTTATATGAGCACAGACTTCTAGCAAAAAAATAGTCATTTTTCTCTACTTGTCTCCATTAAAATCTACCTAAAACAACCACAATTAAGTCAAAATAGAGATAAACTTGGATTTCAACAGAGCGAGGATGTCTCTACATCCCCAGACCATTTCTCTTTATCTGGAACACACTTCTGCAGGTGAAGAGAACTGGCACAGCTCTCATCATGCTTCAGGAGGATCTGCTTTCTCTGAAAATAAGGTTCAACCCCCCTCTTAAGAAGACAGGAAATTCTGACACCTGCTACAGCATGGGTGGACTTTGAGGACACTACACAGAGTGAAATAAGCCAGCACAAAAAGATGAATACTATATAATCCCACTCACATGAGGTTCTTAGAGTAGTCAAAGACATTGAAAGTGGAACAGTGGGTGTTAGGGGGCTGGAAAAGCAGGGAATGGGAAAGTTACTATTTAATGGGGACAGATTTTCAGTTTTGCAAGAGGAAAAGTGTTCTGTGAATGGAATGTGGTGACAGGTGCTCACTGGTCACAATGTGCTTCAATGCCACAGAACCACACTTAGAAGTGATTAAGATGGTACATTTCATGTTGTGTAGATTTTACTACAATTGTAAAAAAGAGAAAAGAAGAAAAACTAAATCAAGAATTGGAGAGAAAACTGAAGCCCAGAGAAAAGACATAGGGCATTGCTGGGAGGCTGGTGCCCCACCTCTGAGGACAGCATACACATCTAGTCGGTGTTTGGTCCCAGGCTGGCTGCAGGAGAAGGGGGCCACCCTCCCTGCCTTCTTGGGGCTTCAGCTGCAGAGTCCAGATGAATGACCTTGGAGTCATCAGGAGATAAAATCAGATAGAATATGATCATGGGGCCTCAAGGCAGATGGTAGAGTAGGGGTGGCAGTTTTTTCTTTCAAGATTTATTTATTTATTTGAGGGAGGGAGTGAGGGAGGAAGGGAGAGAGAGAGAGAATGAGCGCAGGGAGGGGTAGCGGGAGAGGGAGAGAAGTAGACTGCTAAGCACGGAGCCCGACTCGGGGCTCGATCCCACGACCCTGAGATCACGACCCATGCTGAAATCAAGAGTTGGATGCTTAACCAACTGAGCTGCCCAGGTGCCCCGGCGAGGCAGTTTTTCAGAGATTAAATGCCCTGTGACTAGAATTTAGACGGCAATGGAAGAAAGAGGAGGGATAATTCAAATCAACACCATTCAGTATGATTGTCCAAGGGTTCACTGGGCTCTCTATGGTCCATGGCAAGGGTCACGTGAAAGGTTCACAATTACCCACCTTGCCTGGTCGGAGAGCAACTACACTCTCAGCAGGGGCTGCTGTACTTCCTGCTGCAACCAGAATTGCCTCTTATGTTTATCATCCATGCTCTAATTTATTCATTCATCTATAAACGATCCGTTCATTCATGAAGATAGAGGGTGAGAGACAGCACTTAACCATGTGCAGACATTGTGTTGGCAGACAAAGCCCCTGCCCTGTAGGAACTAACACTCTAGTGGGAGATACAGATTTTTGTCAGGTAATCACATGAAGGAACGGAAGTTGCAACCATGACCAGTGTTGTGCAGGAAGAGACACATGGCATAGTGTCTTCCATGAGTGGAAGGGATAATCTGCTCAGGCTATAGGGAAAACTTCCCTGACAAAGCTTGAGCCAAGACCTGAAGGATGAGCAAGGAAAGAGACCTTTGAGCAGTAGGACAAGCATGTGCAAAGGCCCTATGGTGAGAGGGAACACATAAGAACAAGGAAACACAAGACAAGTGCATAGCAACAGGGCACTGAGAGTGAGAGCCAGTGGCATGCAAGCTGAAAAGCCTCTCACGGAAGCTGTATTTTCATAAGGGACAGTGCCTCTAGCCAAGTCACTCCCTAATGATGATGTAAGACACCCTGGCAGTGCTCGGAGAAAGAGAGGTGATATACAAGGATTCCAAGTGGGATAAATAGCATGGGTAGGGAGCCTGGTAGTGGGAATGAGCATGGTGTAGCCAAAAATTCCACCTGCCTGGAGTGGAAACTCTAGTAAAGCATTTTGAAGGGCCCCTCTCTCGTGCCCCAATTGCCTTGCTTGCACTCAACTCTAGGGCCCCCCCCCCAGCCATCTTCCCCATCCCCTAGGGAGGCGCTAGAGGGGCTCCCAGCTTCTGGAACCTGGAACTCAGCTCACCTCTCATGTAATTACATTGAGAACATGCTAGCTGGACCTGAGCTTCCTTTTCCTCACATCACAGCCTGACTCAAGCTCTCTCTGTCTTCAACCCACCTGCCCTGGCTGAAAAAAATGTCCTTTGGTTCAAGGCCAGATACTTCTTGGACTCCATCAGTTTTGAGATGCACGTTTTTTTTTCCCCTCACATCATTGATATTGGGAGCATGTTGGCCGGGAGCAATCATGACATCACTGGTGTTACCTGCATGTAAGTGTCAAAATTTGCACAAGGAGGTCATTTCTTAGAAGGAAAATTCTGAAGACAGTAGTGCAGGATTCTTTTGAGAAAACACAGACGTCGATGACTCAGAGCTCAGAAAATCTGTTCTCTGAATATGAAGATGACTAAGGAATATCTTCACCAATTTATTTCACTTAACGTCTTCTTTTTAAAGTGTACAAATGAATGATCTCTGATAAAAATCTATGTTTATGTAAGTGTGAAAGAGTTCTCTCATTACGTATGAAATACAAATTCTAAGTGATTAAAGAAGCAGTATGATACTTTTAGATGGCGACTTTTTACTTTCTTAGCATATAAAATAATGATGCATTTCACAATTGACAGAGTCACTGAAATTCAGTAAAATGCATTCATAAATGTTAACACTGTTTTTCACCTCCCTCCGCCCCGCCATACACACAGGATATCCTTTGCTCTGTCTTATGCATCCAGCTAGAGCTGAATATAAACTTCTAGAAGGATGTGGATGACCAACCAGATACCTGCAAGTGATAATCAGATTCCCCAATATCGGGAGAGAAAATGTGTTTGGTTCACTCAGAAAGTAAATCGTCGGGTGAACACACAGGAGGAAGTCTGAGTCAATATGGGAGGATAATTTATTGAAATATTAATTAGAGTCTGTTCTCCCTCTATCTTCCCCTTCAAGCAGGTGGGCGGGCTTTGTAATTCTTGGCCTCTGGAGTTTTAGCAGGGCTGCAGACTGAAGCCGCCTGAAGTTAAAGGCTCTTCTGATCATTTGGGAGAGGAAAGCCATTGAAGAGATGGTGTGCTGTTGCTGGAGCAGGCTGGGGGGCCAAGAGGAGCCTTAGCATGAGAAGCAGGGAGCTCGGGGAGGGGGTTTGTGAAGACTCATCTAAGCCAGGACCTGCTCCAATCTCAGCAGAGCTCCAGGAGAGGCTGGACCCTAGTTCCATGATTCCTGGCTTCCTCAAAGGTTCTTATGTCTCACGTGTGGAAGGGGAGCTGGGGCCCTGCACCCAGAGGGGACTGTGCAGGAGGAGACAGGAGGGGCTTTGGCTGCGGAGGTCCTGGGCGTCCACTCCTCTCGGGAGGTGGGGCAGAGCCCACCTGATCTGAAGTTACAGGTCCCACCAAACTCAGAGCCCGAGTCTCCGAGTTCAAATTAAGTAAATGTAAAGAAAGTGACGGGGTTATGCTATATCTCAGGCACTTGAGTTTGTAAGCAGACATCTACAGCGCGTGACACCAGCAAAATTATTCTCCAGGCTTGGGCAGCTAAGCATCCCCTTCCTTGAGCACAGTCAGGGGCGCTGGAAGTCTGAAGCGCTGAGACCCTGCTGGAAGGAGAGTGCTGGAAACCTGAAGGCTGGGGCTCCCCACGTGTCAGTCACGCTGGAGACAGCTTTAATGGGCTTGCTGTCACGTGTCCCTTGAAGGCCAGCCCCCCTGGACGGGGCTGTTTGCAAACTCCTCTCCAAAGCAGCTTCCCTTGAAGAGAGTTGCTACACAATCATTACAAATTGATTGCAAAAGAGCTAACAATCATGATTAAATCATTAAATTCTTGTCTACGCTTCAGAGAGCGGTGAGAAAATTAACTTCCCACCAACCTAATTTTTTCCTGAACATGAAATAATGATTTTCTGCCCGTCTAATTACAAAGCCAACATCTGATCAAGCCAGCATCCAGAGGGGATTATCGCATGCACGAGTATTAGACCTCATTACCAGCTTGAGTGCAAAATTATTACATCTTGTAATTGGATGGTGAGATTTATATACAGATCGGCCCGGTTTCTGTAAGATTGTAATTACAAGCTTCGTTGGTTAGCTACTTATCACTCAGCACAGAAGAGAGGAAAATAAGCAACAGAAAAGGCATTTCATTAACCCATAACCCTATCAAGGGAAAGCCACTGTAACACCCATGTCTGCATTAGGGAGAACAGCTAAATTCACAGATGAAACAATTTATTATACTCTTTGCAAATGGGATTGCATTTTGTTTAACCCCTAATGAACTCTTTGGGTAAAGTGTCTGAACAAACCATTCATTTTATAGACAACTAGGTTCAATACAGTAATTATAAGGGGTAACTGACTGAGATAAATGCTCACCTGCTTAGAGGCAGTTGATTAGAGACACAATTGGTGGGCGCCGGGAGCCTGCTCCAGGGCCCGGGGGCCGGGACAGCCTCGGCTTCCTGCAGCGCCTGGGAGGGAGCAGGATCCCGCCCGGCAAATCCGCTGGACCCGCCGAAACTCTGCTCCTGCCTTCGTCAAGCTTGGCTGCAACGTGCAGGTTTAATAAAGCCGCAACGACGACACGGTTTAACAATTTTAGAGGCACTGGTGTGGAACGCAGAAATGTAAATACAGCCCGATGAGGGCTCTGCGGGCTCCAGATGCTGGACCTAAATTAAATGTTACCTTTTCACATGTTTATGGCACAACAACAGGCCCCGCACAAAGTCGGCTTGGTGTGGAACTGATGGATGATGTGACACTCGAGGTGGGTTATTTTGCAGCCTCCTGACCAGCAGTACTCTCTGCCAGGAGGCAGCAAACTCAAGCTTGTGCCGCCTCCTTTTGCACCCTGGTGAGTGTGGCATAGTTGGTGACACGTGAAGTTTACGTGATGCCCAGATTTCAGTGCGCATAAAGTTTTATTAGAACACAGCCACATCCATCTGCTTGTATTGCCTGTGGCCGTTTTCTGCCACCACATCAAGAGCTGCGAAGCCAGAAATATTGGTTATCTGGCCCTTTAGACAATGTGTGCTGATTCCTGTTCCATTCAGCCACACGCTCATCTAGTCATTCAACAAACAGCGACTCAGCGTTTAGTATGTGTTAGGTCCTGGGCCAGGTGCTGGAATACAGAAAAGGAAAGGCCACCATTCTAGCTCTCAGGGATCTCACAGGCCGTGGGGGGAATAGACCTGGACACGGTGGAGCTTCAGCTAGCTCAATACCTTCCTCCTTCTTCTGGTCCAATGTCCTGGATTTCCTCAGGGCAACCAGCCTCACCTTGACACGTGCCATGCCACCTGGCCTCCACGATGATGAGTTCGGAGATGGACATATGGTCCAGTCAGAGCCGTGAGCCACAAGCAAGGACCCTCTGTGGGGTGAAAGGAACACTGTCTTGTAGTGGAGTTAGGCCTCATTGTCCTCTGTCTGGAACCACGGGAAGCACCTTGCTGCCCCTGGAGCTTGGGGAAAAGGATAATCAAAGAGGTGGTGAAGAAGATGATACAAGAGACTGGATCCTGACATCACTGCTCCAGTCCGACTGTACCTGAAGTCAGACTACCCCTGGACTGTTCCATTTTATGAGCCAGTAAGCCTTTTGGCTTGAACCCACTACTGTCACAACAGAAAGAATGTACCTAATTTGTACAAGAATAACTACACAAGTAGGCAGGATGAAGTGTCCTGTGCAGGGTAGGAGGGGAGCTTGATTCTCCCAGGGACTCAAGGAATCCTTTCTGGAAGTGGTGGTCTTTGAGCCTGGGATCACAAGGCTGTCAGAGTTTTGATAAATGGAGAAAGGGAGTGATCTAGCCGCAGGCTGGAGGCTCAGCATGGGCAAGAGCAGGAGAGCACCGAGGATGTGCAGAAATCGTGTGAAGGAATGCTGAGAGGGACCGCTCAGGACCACAACAAACACTCTTCTCTCTTCTGAACCACTTCTGAGTAGCTTATCCCTAGAACCCAGGGGCTCATGAATACCAGAACCCTCTTAGCCAGGAGGTTGTGAGGTGATAGAAGGTGGATTACAGCTCTTCCACAATGATCTCCTGCTGGTGTCCGTCCCCTGGTCTGGTCCCCTCCCCTTGAAATGTGGGAGAAACCATCTCTTTGCTTCTAACCAATAGGATACGGCAAAGGCAAAGATCAGTATGCTGAAAACTGTAAAACACTGATGAAAGAAATCAAAGAAGACCTAAATAAATACAGATAGGCCATGTTTCATGATTGGAAGATTCAATATTTTCAGTGTGTCAGTTCCTACCAAATAAATTTATGGATTAAATACAACTCAAATAAAAGCCCCAGCAAGATTCTTTGTAGGAACCTACAAGTTGAGTCTAAAATGTACATGAAGAATCAAAGGAGCTGGAATGGAGAGATATGGGTCCAGCCTCCCTTTGGCACCACTCTGAAGTGCCATCTGGTTTCAGGGCTCTCCATAAGTGAGCCGAGACCTCAGGGGCAGCAATGCTGTGGGACAGCTTCTCCTTCTTCTTCTCTTTCGCCCAGTCCTGCCTTCCTCACTTCTTCATTAGGTGTATTCTCTGGGGCCAAGCTCCAATGGACAAACCTCCACCTGAGAGTCTGTTTCTGGGGAACCCAATCGAATGCAGTGAGTTTCAATCCATTTCTATAAATGAAAATATTGACTACTTAAAGGAGTAATTTGATGGTGAAAAGAAAATCAGACGAATGTGACACAGAAATTGTGTCATTGGGTCCATTTAGGAACCTTATCTACAGATTTATTTCTGATTCCTGACAAAGCCTGAGGGAAGAAGGAGATTTTACAAGGTATGTATATACCATATGATTACGTTTATGTAATCTCCATGGAGATGTAGAGCAGATGCATGGTTGCCAGGGGCTAAAGAGAGGGTGGGGAAAGGAGGGAATTAGATGTGGCTACTGGAGGCAACATGAGGAACCCTCATGATTATGGAAATGTTGGGTATTTGGACTGTATCACTGTCAGTATCCTAGTTGTGATATTGCAAGATGCTGCCTTTGGGGGAAACTGGGTAAAGGGTACATGGGATCTCTTAGTATTATTTCCTACCACTACATGTGGACCTACAACTTTCTCAAAATCAAAAGTTCAATTTATTTGTTTTCATTTTGACACTACACTATTTTTTCTTTTTTTTAAAATTTAAATTCAATTTGCCAGCACATAATACATCATTAGTTTCAGATGTAGTATTCAATAATTCATCAGTTGCCTATAACCCCTGGGCTCATCACATCACATGCCCTCCTTGATGCCCATCACGCAGTTACCCCATCCCCCACCCCCTCCAGTGACCCTCAGTGTGTTTCCCAGAGTTAAGAGTCTCTCATGGTTGGTCTTCCTCTCTGATTTTCCCCCACTCAGTTTCCCCTCCTTCCCTTATGGTCCCTTACACTATTTCTTATATCCCATATATGAGTAAAGCCAGATGATGAAAGTTTAATTTATAAAAGCAAGGAAAAGAAAAACATGGCACAGGCGATGGGATGGCACTTCATGGTTAGGATATAGAAAAATATGGATTCCGTTTTTTTAGTGAATGTTCCCTCTTGTTTTCCAAGCTTGCACGTGTTGCTGAAGGAAGCCTCCATGTTGGAGAGACCCATATGGCAAAGGACTGAAAGCAGGCTGTGGCCAACAGCTGGTTAGAAACGAAGACCTTAAGACCCTAGTAAACTAAGATCCAGCAGCCCCCAGGCCCTGAATTCTGCCAATGATCAGGTGAGCTTGGAAAAGCATCCTTCCCCAGTCAAGGCTTCTGATGAAACCCCAGTTTGGCCAACCCCTTGATTCAACCCCAGAACAGCAGACCTCGCTAAGCTGTACCTGGATTCCTGACCTATGGACACTGGGAGAAGATAGATATCTATTGTTTTAAGTGGCTAAGTTCATAGTAGTTTCTTTTATACATTTATATATAGCTAATACTTATACCAAAACAATCAAAATGCTGGTTCTTAGAATTTTATTTTGTTCAAGATAACACAAGAGAAGGAAGGTAGACAGAAGGAAGCCTCAGGAAAGGATGTTGAGCTATCATTATTCTGGAATTAGGTTCAATGTTAGTACCTCTCAAATTTTTCCTTTGAGGCATCATTCATAACAAAAGAGCATGTTTGAATATCTAGACCTGTGGTTACCAAATTTTAATGATCACGAACCACAAAGAGAAAAAATTGCACTCATGCACACACATACACATACATCTGAACAAATATGTATAATGAACAATACATTCTATATGCTTTTTCTTCATTGTCAGCCTCTCTCCATGAGAATGTCAGCTCCATGAGAGCAACATAATTGCATTGTTTATTACCACACCCCAGGGGCTCTAGATCAATGATTTGTTGAGTAAAGGAATGGATTTTTATGAATGCACATATACAAAAAATGAATTTTTGAAATGATGAGATGAAGATAAAATGAGCAGTTATTTTTAACATTTTTCTAATTGTGAGGGCATCATACTGTCATTAGCTAATATCCTATATTAGCTATTATTGTGTCTTATATAGCTATTATTGTGTCAACAGGAGGGATGTTGTTTCTAATTATCTTTTTTGTAAATTTCAATTGTTTTTAATCAAGTTCTTTCAGATCTTAATAGATAACCGTCGTTTTTATCTCATACTATGGCTGGTCAAAGAACCATGTGAAGAGAGGGAGTGACAGCCCCACCATACTCTTCTTCACTTCTACTGGCATTATTATTATAAAGTTTAACTGGTGTCTTCATGGAATCTTCTTCAGCCACTTGTCCTTTTTTTAAAAGGCTTATTTCATTAAGCAAGGTAAGATTATCTATAAATCCAATTAAATTACTATGTGGAAAGTACAACTCCTCAAAATGTACCGAAAGAAAAAAAATGAATACGAGAGAAGCTGTCCATCCACTCTTCTCCTCAGAAAACCTTGTAGAATTCATAGGACATACAATCTTTGTGACATAGGACAGAAAGTAGAAACTAGTGCCAATCTATAACTTTAAAGACTATTAAAGCTTCATTTCCTGAGTTTTTTATTTAAAAGTAGATTTATTTAGAGACTCGACCCTATTCCAACAATTTGTATGTCTCTCCTTGTGCCAATACCAACTGTCTTGATTACCATTGTTTTATAGTAAGTTTTAAAATCTGGAAGCATAAGTCTTCCTAGTTTGCTTTTTCAAAAGATTATTTTGGCTATTTGGGGTCTCTTGCAATTCCTAATGAATTTTTAAACCAACTTGTCAATTACTAAAAAGAAGTCAGCTGGGATTCTAAAAGGGATTACAATAAATTTGTAGACCAATTTGGGGGATATAAACATTTTAACAATGTTAAGTCCTACAACCTATGCACATGGGATATTTTTCCAGTTATTTAGACTTTATTTTATTTCTTTCAACAATGTTTGTAGTTTCATAAAGTTTTCACTTACATTATTTTCATTATTTATTAAATTAATGAATTTTAATCTATTTTATTATTTCACTTAATTTATTCCTAAGTGTTTTATTCTTTTTGTTGCTATTGTAAGTTGAAGAGTTTTCTCAATTTCCTTTTTAGATTGTTCACTGTGAGTGTATCCAATGTAATTGATTTTGGTAGACTCATCTTGTATCTTGTAACCCTGCTGATTTTCAGAAAGGATGTCAAGACCATCCAATGGGGAAATAATAGTCTTTTCAAAACTGGTGCTGGGACAACTGGTTAGCCATAAGCCAAAGAATAAAATTAGATCCCTGCTTCACTAGATTAAAAAAAAAAAAAACTCAAAATGGATCAAAGACCTAAATGTGAAAACTAAATCCATAAAACTCATAGAAGAAAATAGGAGTAAAACTTCATGACCTTGCGCTTGGCAAAAAAAAATTCTTAGATATGACACCTAAAGCATGAGCAACAAAAGAGAGAAAATAAATAAATCAAAATTCAGCAAAATTATGATTTATGCTTCAATGAATACCATCAAGAAAGCAAAAAGACAACCCACGGAACAGAAGAAAATATTTGCAAATTCTACATCTGATAAGGGACTTGTATCTAGGATGTGTAAAGACAAATATATAAAGACTCACAATGAAAAATAACCCAATTTTTTTAAATGGGTAAAAGAGATGAGCAAACATTACTCCAAAAACTACTATACAAATGGCTAATAAGTACATGAAAAACTGCATCATTAGTCATCAAATAAATACAAATCAAAACCTCAGTGAAATACCACTCCGTACCCATGAGGAGGCTATATAAAAAGTCAGACAAACAAGTGTTGGTGAGGATGTGAGAAAATTGGAGCCTCCATACACTGCTGGTGGGAGTGTAAAACGGTGTAGCTTCTTTGGAAAGCAGTCAGATGGTTCTTCACATGATTAAAATACAGAGTTACCATATGTTTTAGCAATTTTACTCCTAAGTATATATATACCCAAGAGAAATGAAAACATCCGTTTACACAGAAACTTATACATGAATGTATGCAGAAGTGTTATTCAGAATAGCCATAAGGTGGAAACAACCCAAATGTCCATCAGTTGATGAATGAATAAACATAATGTGGTATATCTATACAACAGAATGTGTTTGGCTACAAAAAGTAATGAAGTCCTGATACGTGGTACAACATGCATTGACAGCATTATCCCAAGTGAAAGAAACCAGTCACGAAAGATCACATACTATATTATTCCATTCATATGAAATACGCAGAATAGGGAAATCTGTAGATACAGAAAATAGGTGTGCAGTTGCCTAGAGCTGCAGGAGGCTGAGGGTGTAGGGGGTTATATTACAACATATCTTTTGAGGTGACAAAAGTGTTACAAAACTGGCTGATAAAAGGTTGTACATGCCTGTGACTCTATTATAAGCCACTGAATTATACACCTTAGATGCATGAATTGAATAACATGTGAATTACATCTCAATAAGCCTATTAAAGAACTTAAGTAGATATTTTTTTCCTGCTGGCTTGAACAAAAACATAATGGCTGGAGCTTGAGTAGCCTCCTTGAACCACTGGGTAAAATAATGACAGTGGAGCAAGAAGTAGAAGAGCTCTAGATCCTGCTCACTATCGACCATCACCCAAGTTCCAGACTGCTTACTTCTGTACTTCTACTGCATGACAGAGAAGAAATTTTCTACCTTGTTGGGTTTTTAAAATGGTAGATAGAGAAGTTCTGATACTATCTTCCCATATCTTGAATTGAATAACACTGTTTTCTTCCTTGGAAGATTGCTAGAGGACTCGAGAAGTAGGGTGGATCTGAAGGTAGAGCCCAAACAATCACAGTAGCTATTATGCCATTCCCCAAATATTTCTGGCTCTTTACATTTAAGTATATGGTAGGATTGCTCTTTCTGCTCCTTTGTGGCCAGATGGGACAATGGGACTGGTCCTGGCCAAAGAGTTATAAGCAGAAGTCACACAAGTCACTTCTGGGCTAAGCATTTAATTGCTGGCATGAGACATCTCTCCCCAGAACACTTTTCTTCTTACCCATAGTGACAAGTGCCACTCCCAGTGGGGCTGCTCCTGGATCCTGGTGTGAGCATCCAGCAGAGCAGAGCCCCAAGTAACAGGTGATAGACATGTTGTATCACAGAGAAACAAACATCAGTTGTTTTAAGCCACTGAAATTTTGTAATTGTTTGTTACCACAGAGCCTATACTGACTGGTGCACCTGCTGTGGCATGATAACGTTTCTTTGATGTTTTGTGTTTTAACTTTAAAAATAGTATACTCCATGGTAAATCAGTGATCATTTAATATAGAAATAACATTTCCCCTCAAACTGTTCAATTAAATGAAGGCTTCAGAAAGATATTGTCTTGTTTATACTGTGGCTTCTCATATCACCCAGAAGCATCCATGGCAAATACACCACAACCATATTTAATATATATATTATATATAAATATAAATATAAATATAAATATAAATATAAATATAAATATAAATATAATATATATATATATATATATATATATATATATATATATATATATATATCTCCTGGGGCAAACTCTGGGCTCTGAATCCCAGATGATACAACATAAGTACTTTGGAGAATCATCAAAATGTATCTGAAGGTATTTCTAAATAGTTCTATGTGATAAACGTATGGAAGATTCCAGTCTTTCTGGGTATGGACTACATAATGAACCATGACAATGAAAGGCACCACTAAGAACAACAGTAAAGGGTGCACATTGTCATCACAGCCAGGCAGGAATTCAAATCCTCCCTTTGCCAGGATTTTTACCTTTGGTAGCCTCAGCTTCGTCATCTGCAAAGCTGAGAGAATAGCACTCATTTCAGAAGATGAAAATAAAATCCAAGGACATAATGTTCTAATAATGCACTTCACATAGAGCCTGTAGAATAGCATACTGCAAAGCATGATAATTTCTACCCTTAATAATCTTAAGTTGGCAAGTATTAAAAGATAATAAAACCTAGTGTTGGTCAGAGTGTAAGTAAACAGGCATACCCAGCTAGTAGGAGTAGATGTTGGCTCTTTCTTTCTGGAAGACGCAGTAAAAATGGATATGATCTTACGACCCACTCCAGTTCCATTAGAAATCCTAAGGAAGTAATTAGACAAATATGTGAAATTCAATGTACAAACAACAAAAATCTTCAAGAATAGGGAATGTGTTCAATAGATTCTGATAAATCCCATGGAGAGTAGGAGTTTTCAAACTCTTTTGACTAGAATTCACATAAGGAGTACATATTCTATTACAACCCAGTATACACTAATATGTTTGATCACACGGAATCTTGATACAGATTCTTATCTTCCCTAATGCAATACATAGGATTTTTCTATTCCATCTAGTACTATTCTTTTCTGCCTCGTTTATTTTAAATATTGATCTTGACTCACTAAATTCATTTTCTTACTCACTAAAGAGTCATAAGCTGTGGTTTTAAAAACACCACTGTGTGTAGATTTTACAAAAGTTGATTTAGAATGTATATCCACTGACAAGGAAAGATGTCCAAAGAGTAACACTGAGTAAAAAAGAAGGTCACAAAATAGAATGAACAATATTGTCCTGTTTAGGTTAAATGCGTGTATGTGTATGTGAGTGTATTTCATCCAAACAGAAAAATACTCTGGAATAATAGACCACAAAATAAACAACAATGGTCATCAGAAGAGTGAGAGTGGGGGTTTGTGGATAATTTCATTTTCCTTTGGTTTGTCTTCCAGCTTTTCCTACAATAGGCATCTTACTTGTATACTTTAAAATGAGTTAGTTGCATAAAGAAATCAAGCGTAAGAGTATACAGAGTCTTGTCCAAAAGGAGTAAATGTGGTTGTTTAGATCCGTAGCAAGAACCTGAGGAGCCTAATCAGTTAAAAAAGCTCAATTGTGGGGCACCTGGGTGGTGCAGCAGGTTAAGAATACAACCCTTGGTTTGGCTGAGGTCATGATCTCAGGGTCATGAGATCAAAGCATGCGTTGGGCCCCGCACTTAGCAAAGAGTCTACTTAAGACTCTCTCTTCCTCTCCCTTTGCCCCTCCCCCCACAAATAAATAAGTAAATCTTTAAAAAGGAAAAAAAAAAAGTCCAACTGCTGTAGACTCAGGCCTCAGCCAACATCTAGGCTAAGGGCTGGGGTGAGGTTCTGGTCTCCTACAGCCGCAGCGCACCAGGCAACTTCTCACTCCCTCCATCTCTTCCTCCAATCCTCCCATCCTTCTTTTATCCTTCCCTTCCTTTGGTTCTTGCTTCCTACAAACATTTATGAAGCAATTCTCCATGCCAGGCACTGGGGATCGACAAAGGAAAAATCACAGCTCTGAGACCTAGTGAGGGCTGAGCTGAGCTTACTGATAGGCACGTCAGGGGGACCCAACCCAACATAAGAGCCGAGGGTCTACAGGATGGAGCCCTTGGGGAAAAGAGCTGGTACGGGGTTTTTAAAGCCAAGTAACTCGAAAGGTTTCTTAGACCAAGTTCAGTCTGGAGCATCTGCTGAGTAGCACCATCTGTGAGTCCAGGCAAAGTAGCTAAGTGACTGATATGAGTCATCACAATTTCATTATTTTGTTGGTCCCAATCAGCTTCCTGAAAAGATGTTGCCCCGTTTTGGGGAGGGACCCTGACCACTGGCCCTCCCGTAATCTCGTAATCTCTCAGACCCTCTGGGCTCAGTGTCCAACACATCTTCCTTTACAGCAAAGCCCAAGAATCCCTAGAATGTAGAGGTAAATGAACAAGGCCGACCAGGGAGAGGTCCTCTGGAAGCTCACATCCTAGAGCGCAAGCTAATAAAAACATAAATAAGGAAGTGCTTTGGGTTGTGATAAATCTGTGAAAATAATAGAACAGAATACTGTGACAGAGAGAACTGGGTGGTACTTGAGTGCCTGCAGAATCAGGGAGGACTTCTTGGAAGAGGTGACAATTAGACTCAAATCCCAAATGAAGAAAAGTCAGCCTCAAGGAAGAACACTTTGCAAAGGAACTAGCAAATGCAAGGACCTCAGAGAAGGAAGATCTTAGCTTGTTTCTGGACCACAAAAAGGCCAGCTGTCTTGAGTATGAGCAAGGTAGCATGCAGGGGTCCAGACAAGGGCAGACAGGCCTATCATATAGGCCCTGGTGGATCTTGCTGAGGACTTGGGACTTGTTCTGAAGTATAATGAGAAGCCACTGGAGGAAAGTGGCATGTTGTTAAAACATGACACCTTTGTTTGATATCATTAGGGAGGATTGTGTTAACACCACACACGCCCTGATATATCACATTGAGAAGGACACAGCATCACTAATGCAGTATCTGTGCCTCAAATTTGCATGATCTTAATCCAATCGTGAGAAAACATTAGACAAATCCAAACTAATAGACATTCCACATGATGCCAGATCAGCGCGCTTCCAACGTCATAAAAGACTGAGGAATTGTCACCGGTAGGAAACTCAAAAACCCTAGATGCCATGTGGTATCTTGAATTGAATCCTGGAACATTGATGTTGTAATATCAGGAGAAAAACTCATCAAATTTGAATGAGGGCTGTCGTTTCATTGATAGTTTTGTATTAATGTTAATTTCCTAGTTTTGATCACTTACTGTGACTCTAGAAGCAGTTAACATAGAGGAAGCTGGGGGAAGGGTCTATGTAAACTTGTACTATTTTGATAACTTTTCTTTAAGCCCAAAATAATAGGCTGACTTTTCTTCATTTGGGATTTAAGTCTAATTGTCACCTCTTCCAAGAAGTCCTCCCTGATTCTGCAGGCACTCAAGTACCACCCAGTTCTCTCTGACACAGTATTCTGTTCTATTATAATAATAATAATATATATCATTAATATTATAATATTATTATTACTACTATTATATTAATATTATTATTACTATTATTTTTTAGGAAGAGTGTGAGCACAAGAGCAGGAGGAGAGGCTGAGGGAGGAGAGAGAATCTCAAGCAGACTCCCACAGAGCACGGAGCCGACACAGGACTCTATCTCATGACCCTGAGATCATGACCTGAGCTGAAATCAAGAGTCTGGTGCTCAACCGATTAAGCCACCCAGGCACCCCCAAAATTGTTTTTTAAATAGAGCTTTAAAAAACAAAGCACGAAACATGTATCATACACTGGATATTTTTAAAACTATTCACCCACACAAGCTTGCCCATGTGCAGAAAACATGCAATGTAGGACTAGTTGCCTCTGGAGAAAGATCAGGAATGGGAGAGAGACCTACTTTCCATTGTGTGCCATCTTACCCTGCTTGAATTAACTACGTATAACTTTCATAATGAAAATGCAGAGCAAAAGTGTGCAGTGAAGTCTTTGGAGATTAAAAGAAAAGGCAATGCGTTTGTCCCACAGAGAGTGGATCACAGGGATAAGCATGGAGCAGGGACACCAGTGAGCACGTAGGTGTCCAGGATAGAAACGCGGGGGTCTGTGCTATGTTCAAAATAAGGAGAAGCAGAGTGAAGGGTATACATAACCCTCAGCACTATTTTTGCAACTTTTCTGTAAGTTTATGATTATTTTAAGAATTTCCAAGGAAGATGCAGTAGAGATGGTAAACTGTGAACAGAGTTGAGAAATGACATGGAGATGAACAGAACGCTGGTGGACTGGATGAGGAAGAAGAGAGACAGTGGGTCAGAGTGGCCCCCTAGGTGTAAGCCTGGGTGATAATCTCACTTCCTAAGATAGGAAGACTGGAAGGAACAAGATGAGACCATGACCCTGAGTCTGATTTAGGTGTTTTGGGACAATGGCAAAACCAGAGGGCACCGAGGAAGGGTGCCTGCTGCTAGTCTGTGCACAAAAAAGCAGCCAAAGTTTAAGGCTGGATGGCCTGTGCAGGAGCCCCTCTCCAGCCCCACCTTCTCACACTGGGGGCAGCCAGAGCTGAGAATGGGGAAGGGGACTGTACCAGTTCACTCGGTTAATGGGTGGGGGGAAAGGAGGAGACAGGCAGAGTCCAAGCTCCTGCTGCCTTCTCTCCAACATGCATGGTGCCTGCCTGGACATACAAGCACTCGTTAGGAAAGGCGAGCAGAGAAGGGGGTGCCTTGAATATGAAGCGCAGCGTCGTACAATATTTACTTATTTCAGCATCCCCTGGGAGACCCGCGGGTCTGTGGCTGGTCTCGTGGTAGGATCATTGTTAGGCCTGGGTGCATTATGATGTAACAGCATGAATGTTTCTGAGATGTTCTTATAGTTTTTCTAGGTACTTTATTTCATTCAATTTTCTGTCACCCCTGGGACCCAAATTATTCTATCCCATTTTACAGGTAAGGAAACCAAAGCCCAGAGAAATCAAGTGATTTCCCCAAGGCCACACAGCCAGTCAAAAGGCAGAAGTAACACTTGAATTTACACCTTCATATCACGAATTCCCACGCTGCTGCGTTAGAGCACGTTGCTCCCACTGTAGCCGAACAAACTCCTTGGCTCCTACAACTTAAGCACCAAAAGCAATCCCCAAACTTCAGGCAAGGGCCCTGCCATCAGTTCGAGCCCTAAATATTAACTCTCACCGGTCTTAATTTTCACACCAGGGAGATGCAACGAAGGAGCCTGGAGCATGGGCTTCAGAGGCTGGCCTTCCAGGGATCAGACCCCAGTCCCGCTCCTAACTAGTTGCGTGCAAGGCGTACAGTGCGAATCACTGTATGGAACATTCCTGTAGCATATGCTCAGAGCAGGTCTCATCAAGGTGATCAACCTGATACAACAGTAATGTCACCTACGTGGAAGGGCTGCTGGAAATTTCTGTAAGGGGAACCAGCTTCGTGTTTAGAACAGAGCCTGGCCTATAGGAAGCCCACAGAGTAAGCGTTGATATTACTACTAATGATATTATTATTAGAGCAAGAGTTCCCAATTTGCATGGCTAATAAAGAAGTGATTCCCCAGTGAATTTATCCCTCTTCCCAGACATAGAATGCACCTTATGCCTCACACCTGGCTAAAGGAAAAGTTGCTCTGTCTACACCAGAATTGATGGCTACAGTTTCCCATAACCATACATCAAGAGCCTGGACCTGGGGCCTGGACTGCTGTTCACGTCTTATTTTCACTGCCTCCCACCCCTGTCTCCTTGCTGACATCCCAGCCAACGTCAGTAGGAGATGATAGCTCTGAAGACTGGACTCTCCTGGGCACACGTTGCTCACTGCCGATTGATGTGTGAGCGAGCCTTGGGAAATGGTCCCAAACCCAGCGAACACGAGCCCTCTCCTGGGGGCAGGTGGTCTGCTTGGCCACATCTGCAGGGCTGTGTGAGATGATGGAGCAGCGGTGGTTGGGGCAGGGGTGGGGGTCCGCTGGGGCGGGTGGGCCGATGTGGTCCACGAGGTGAGCCCCTTCCTTTCCGGAGTGACAAGTCATCAGTGCCATTGGAAAACATGCCAGAGTAATCCTGCCCGTCACGACGCCTGTGGCTTCTGACCACACATGAAAGATGGTCAGACGCTGAACTTTTTGCTCATGCTCCTAAAAGGCTCCACTTATCCACCCAACAGAAAACAGTGTGTGTGCCTTTATGGCGTGTGTTGCCATGATAGGTTTCTATTGCTGACAAAAAGTAAAAGAAACACAAAAACACTGCTAGCCATGCCCATTTGTGGGTGCCTATGCCCTGTGTGCCTGGCCTTGTGTATGAGTTAGCTCTTCAAATCCTCTTTAGAACCTCTAGGGTGGTTAGGCTACTCTCCCCAAAAGCAGAGGCTCAAAGAGACTGGGGACGTGGTCCAAGGTCACAAAATTATCATTTGGCAGATTCAGGATTTGAACCCAGGTCTGTGTGAATCCAAAGCCCCAAGTGTTTGACAGATATAAATGTCCTTGGGAGGGAAAGACGGGGGCTGAGGGCATTCAAACTGGGGTTCGGTGACCCACTCCCCGTAACCATTCAGACCAAGGATCTCGCCTCAGGCTTGATGCCCCCCCAACCTCTGAAGCTAATGGGGGGAGTGTCATGAGGGAGGGATGGTGGGGGGAGACCATCCCCACCCCCTGGCGCTCCCATCCCCTCCCAGCCCCCCTCTGTGTGCCACAACAGCCAATCAATACTGGCTTACATTTTATGAGACAAGGAGTTAACTTGTTCAATTATGGGGGAGACAGCTCTATTCTTTCGTAACAAGTAATCTGAGTAGGAAAATCGATCCTGAGAGGCCCCATGCACGCTGGCTAATTTTATATTATCCTTAGCCAATGGGCGAGCACAGAGTAATGGAGTTGTTGTTACAGTTCATTATGGGAGGGGGATCAATAGTGGGACAATCTGAGGCGCAGCAGCACAGCTGTGGCAATAAGGGGGGGGGGCGTGGGGAGGGCCACTGCCTTGCGTGTGCTCCCAACCACACTGCGGACTCCTGCCCCAGCCCCTCAGAAAGGAGCCCCTCGGGATGGAGGCCAGGAGACTCCCCGTGACCCAGGCCCCGGCGGCCCCCCAGCAGCCAGGCTCCCGCTGATGGAAAATGAAGGGAGGCAAAGCCTCTGTCACCGCAGCCTGGCTTGTGACCACCGCGTTTTCCCTGCTGTCCTTGCAAGTGGCTTTTGGACAGAACCCAGGGTTGGCCTGGCGGGGAATTCTCCTTGGCTTCTCGATGGCCCCAAACACTAATTCCTGGTTTTCTTCCTAAATACACGGCCGAGATAGACAGGCGGCCTCTGTCTTCTGTGTGCTCAGCGACCCAGAGATGCCGTCCCAGCTCCCCCTGGCTCCTGGGCAGGAATTTAATCTCCCTGGGGCAGTGGCTTCACTTCCAGGCGAGATCTGACATTTGGGTTGTTCCAATTTTCTCCCTTGTGACAGCGCTGCTGGTCCTGATTCAGCACTTTAGCATCCGTCTTGCATGGCCCTCCCCGAGCCCCTCAGGCGCTGTGCTTCTGTGCACGGCAGGCACGGCAGCAGCCTCTCGACACGATCAGGCTCCTCATCTATTTAACTTATTTACAGTATTATTTCGTCTCTATTATGTGTGACCCCATTTTATATGCATTGTCTTATTCACCCCTCAGAGCGCCTTCTGCTATGATCCCAATATATAGGTGAGTAAACCAAGGCTCAGAGAGGAAAAGCAATGGGCTGAGGATGCACAGGTATTAAAGGTCAGAGCCAGAATTTGAGCTTTTATCTGGCATGCCTCCAGCTCTGAAAACATTCCACAAGGCATTCCATGTCCTTTTGTTCAAAGTCTGTCTTCTCATGACTAGTCCACTGCCTGGCATACTTGTGTATAATGGGTATGATTTTTTTTAAGATATTTATTTATTCATGAGAGACACAAAAAGAGAGGCAGAGACACAGGCAGAGGGAGAAGCAGGCTCCATGCAGGGAGCCCGAAATGGGACTCGATCCCAGGACCCCGGGATCATGACCTGAGCTGAAGGCAGACACTCAACCACCGAGCCACCCAGGCGTCCTAGGTATGATTTTTTAAAAATATTAAATTAGGAGTGCCTGGATGGCTCAGTCGGTTGAGCATCCAACTCTTGATTTTGGCTCCAGTCATGATCTCAGGGTCCTGGGATTGAGCCTCACGTCGGGCTCTGTGCTCACTGGGGAGTCTGCTTGAGGATTCCTTCTCCCTCTCTCTTTCTAAAGTAAATAAAGAAATCTTTAAAAAAAATTAAGTCAACCTATTTTCATATGCTTCCTCCTCCATTAAACATGCTTTCCTGCCATCACCATACTATTATGGACCTAGGAGAGTGGGGAGAACCAGGCTTCGCTCTGCCAGGAGACAGGTTGGAGGGAGGAGGGGTCCCCGAGCACACAAGGAGGGAGGAATGGTAGCCATTCCTGTCCTGGCCAGTGTGAGAGGCAGAAGGACAGAAGTCGGGATACTTCATGGTCACATGTATGGAGGGCTAACTGTACGCCAGTAAGTAAACATCCTTATAACTACTAATTCAGATATACTAAAGTTCAACACGTTTTATTAATTTTGTTCTTACAGCAAACTTCGGGGTAGTTACCATTAGCATCCCATGCTGCAGAGAAGAAACCAAAGCCCTGGAAGTGTAAAGATCTTGCTGGATTTGAAGCCAGACTCACTACTTCCAGACACTATTATCCACAATGTTGTTCTGGAATAGAAGACAGTAGGATGTGTCTGGACTCCTCTCTCTGGACCCAAATCCCAGCGTTAGGGGTGTTGGGTTGAGGGGAGAGGAGAAACGGGGAGAATTGATGCTCCAATTCTTATTTGGAAGTCAGAGATCACTCAGCAGCGCCATCCCTGTCCCGAGGTGGGTAATGCAGTAGAATTAATATGACACACCGTATAGTTAGATGGGCAGAGATCCGAGTTAGCATTCGGAATCCCTTTATCTCCCATCAGGCACAACTGGGAGCCAAAGTTTCCAACAGGGGATGTGGAATTCAGCCAACTGTCCCTGTTGTGGACTCAACTGTGACCCCTAAAATTCGTCTGTTGAGATCCTAGTTCCTGTACTTCAGAATGTGGCTGTATTTGGAGATAGGGTCTTTAAAGAGACAATTAAACTAAGATGATGTCAGACAGTGGGGTCCTAATCCAATGTGACAGGTGTTCTTATTAGGGGAGGAAATCTGGGGACACGGAGAGACACAAGGGATCTACACACACAGAGAGAAGCAGTGTGAGGACAAAGCAAGAAGGTGGACACCTGCCAACCAAGTAACAAGGCCTCAGAAGACACCAAACCTGCCAACACTTCGACCTTGGACTTCCAGCTTCCGATGTTTAAGCCCCCCGTCATGGTGTTTGCCAAGCTGATTGAGGCAGACCTGCCATGAGGCTGCCAAGACAGGAGAAACAAAGTGACCTCCTCCTGGAAGGCTCAGAGTGAGCCGCGCACATGCAGGGCAAGATGGAGGATGTGGCCAGAATTCGGAGTTCCAGAGACCAGCACAGCCAAGGCAGGACTGGCTGTGTGAGTAAGGGAGGACCTCAGGCCCTGACCCAGGCCAGCAAACAGACCATGAAAACAGCAGCTGCAGTTACCAACCAGTCACCAGACATGGGAAAAGGGGCAGAGCCACAGCCCCCAGACCCTGAGGTGGTCTGCTCTCACTCTTCAGAGGAGCTATGGACAGTGAGGGAGGGGAAAGGTGGAGAGGCCTGGGAAGGGTCCTGGGGAGGGTTCTCAGAAGGAGGACAACTGTTCACCACGAGGACCAAACACAATGCTTTAAATAATAGCACACATGGAATAATTAACATCTTTCTCCTAGACTAGAAGTCAACAACTGTGGCCCTCGGGCCAAATTCAGCCTATGTGTTTTTGTCAATAAAGTTTTATTGGGACATAGGCATGACGCTTGTTGACACATGATGTATAGCACCAAAGCCTGAAATATTTACCCTCTGATCCTTTACAGAAAATGTTTGCCAACCTCTGCCCTAGAAGCAATGTTTCTGGAACAATGGTGGCTGGACTCTCTAGGACAGCTGGAGAATAGTTTGAAGGATTTCATCCATTCAATCATTTGTCCACTCAATCAGTCAACAAATATTTTCCCAAGGGACCACCATGTGCCAAAACCCATGCTCAGTACTAATGATTCAACAGTGAACAAAGAGTCACGGTTCTCTCGCCAAGGTACTTACAGTCTCGTGGGAACACAGACATTAAACAAATGATCACACAAACCTGCTGTGCTAAACCGAGGTGAATTCTATGCTGGAGAGTTTGAAAAATCTATTAAACCATATCTTCTCTTTCCCCAGAAGCAGATGCTGAGATAAGGGTTCAAATGCAAATCATTTATTTGGAAGATGGTCCTGGGAAGTACCAGCAGGGGAGTGGAGAAGTAGGGCAGGGCAGGGAGGGAAGCCACAGATAGTGTGTAACTGAGCAGATGACCCTCTGAGGACCCCAGGGACACCGTGGGAATGCTCCTCAGAGTTCTCCCACCCAAGGACAAGGAGGCTGGGATACCAACTCCCCATCTGTCATTGGTTGAGGGCTGCTCCCTGCGGCATTGAGTCTCCTGCTCTTCCTGCTTGTCCTCACCTGGTTGACGTGGGGTCACACGTGATCCCTAAGCAGCCTATCCTGTGTAGGGTGATACAGAGAGGATGAGGGTGTCTGGGGTGGAGGGGGACATTCTATCTGCCCTGAGGTTGAAGGGAGCCTTGGGAAAGAGCATTCCTACTGAGGGAGCCTGTGGCTCCTGACCCAGGCACAACAAGCTGCTCCCTCCTTGAGGTCCTCAGCACCCTTCGCTTTAATTAGAGCACTTAACGGGAGGTGTGAACACTGTCACCTTGGAGGAAATGAGCCATGCCATATCCATTTTTCTGTCCCCAGAGCCTAGTGCTCTGTGCCCAGCACACAGTAGGACCACAGTGAATGATGAGTGAGCATCTTCCCAGCTTTAATGGGACGACAAGAGCTCAGGAAAATTCTCCTTCTGTCTGGTGCTTTCTGCAGACAGCTCCCAAGGGCTTCAGGGCTATATACTAGAGAAGCCCTGCCCACATTTAGGGCAAAGAGGCGGGAGGAGCTCAACCTCAAGAAGGTCATGAGTGCAGAGGACACAACCTAGGTATTGGATTTTATCTGATCACTGAACAGTGGTTCTTAAAGAGAGGTCAAGGAACCGCTGGGGGTTCCCAAAACCTACGCATTGTTTTCACTAAATACTAAATACTGAAACATCATTTGCCTTTTTCTTATTGTCGTTTTCTCATGAGTATACAAGGGAGCTTCCTCAGAGACTATTTTATATCTACAAAAATGTAAAGCTGTGCCATGCTTCATTATTGTTATTTTTAAGTAAATGAATGAATAAATATTGCTTATTTTTAATTTCTAACCTGGTAAATATCAATAACCTATCTAAACAAAAAGTTTTGGGCTCCTCAACAATAATAAGTTTTGAAGGGAAGCAGGCTCCTGAAACCAAAAAGTTTGAGAATGCCCATGTTTGCCAATTGTTCACTATCAATGTTCATGGGGCAGAGACCATAGCCCACTGTAGAACCAGTCACTTTCCCACTTTCTCAGCTGCCCTTGCATCTCGGATGTAACCATATGACCTAGGCCTATCCTAACAGATACTTCTTGCCTATCTTTGGAGGGGGATGCTTGTGATCCCAAGTAGGACATAGAGTAGAGAGGCGTCTAGTAGTGGCACCACATCCTGATCTAAAAGTCAGTGGAGGCCATGGGGCTGTAGTGGTGACTGGCCTTTAGTAGCGGCGTCTCCCTGGCCGGGGGTTGTGGCATGATCCAGCTACAACCTGGCTGTCTCTTGGCCTCCCTGCTCTGAGCTACCATCCCAGCCTGTCTCTGCAGGCTGTCCGACAATGCTGCGAGCTCTGGCAACTTGCTTGTGATCTCTGTGCCTCAGTAGACACAGTAAAGATGATAAAAAAGTGTGGGAAGGATCGTAAAGATTCAACGAGGTAACACATGTCAAGCGCTCCATGCCTGGCACGGGGTAACCACTCGGTATGTGTTGGTTGCCTTTGAGATGAGGATGATGAAGAAGGTGATAGTTATCGTGATGAATCACTGCCACTGGCTGTGCTGCTCATCGTGGCATCACTGGGAGGCCCTGAGGCCTCATCCCTGACCTTGGTGCTCAGCGCAAAGGAGCATGTGGCCCTAATCAGGGATATGCTTCCAATAATTCCCCTCCTTAAATCAGGCACGATTGGTTTCCGCTGCCTGCCAACTGAGAGCTGCGATGGATCCAGTGAAAGAGACCAGGCTGTACCACGTTTCAGAGGCCTCCACTGAAGAGTCAGTATTTGTGCCTCTATGGCATGTTTACATAATGATCCTCCTTCTGTTGACTCACTTCTTCACTTAAATAAATTTGCGCACAAAGGGTTTGATGCACTAGTTCCCATTTTTTTCCCCTCATAAGAGTCATAGATAATTGTTTGGTAAAAACTCTCCGTCTCCGCACCCCCTAAAATCCTTTCCTGTACTATGAGTTCCATGATCTGGGGAATTTGGGCTCCCTGAGCAGCGGGGCAGGGCGGGCAGGGCAGGGCAGGTGGATGGCTGGCGTGGACTTGGTGGCCCGGCCCTGATTCCCTCACCAGGCAAATAAGGCTACTCTGAAGCTGTTCCATGGGGATTGGAGACAGTGCAGGGTGCTGGACCGGAGTCTCGGTACCCAGGAGGACCTGGATACGAGTTTCCTTCTCCAAGGCCACATGTTTTGGGCAATTGCTGGCTAGATCTTGTCTCTCCCAGCATGGTTCTGGCCTCACTTCTACGCTAAGATCCCCGACTAGTTCTTGAAGAAGTAGAGGGCTGATGAGCAGGGAGAGGCAGAGCTGGGGAAGCTGAGTGTGGGGAGGAGGGAGCAGGAGGGGGAGCTGGGAGAGAGGACCGAGGAGGAAGGGGGGGAGGACTCTCTAAGCAGGTGGCCCTCTGGGACCTGGGCCCCGCCCCTTCCTCTCACCACCCACCATCTACTCAGATCTTGGCTCCCTTTCCAGAAATGCCCAATGGTTCACATTTAATTACTGCATAAAAAAATTGGAAAGTAGAAGAGGAAGAGTTAAATGTTCTCCTAAAAGGAGGAAGCTGTAGCTAATCCCAATTAGGAGGAAGTCCCAGGCTATTGAAACGCTACAATCCAATTACATCAGGTAAAATGAATTACTCCGTTAATGCTGACTTATTATGAAGACACCTTCTTATTGCTCTCATTAATAATCTTTAGACATCATTTTAGCGCATATTGGCTGCAATAACATTTCTATTAGCATCATGGTGGAGCAGGGCTGACAATTAAAATAAAAAATAAATCAACCCAAGGAGCGAACAAACGTAATTATAGTTCAGAAAGAGCTTTTATGTGTATTTGATTAGTCAGTGGAACAGCGCCTCCTTTCTTGCCTTGATTTTGTGTCAGCCCCAAACCACACATAGGCTGCAGTGAGAGGAGAGGCTGAGGAGTGTATGTGAGAAGCACAGAAAGACAGAGGCGATAAGGGAGCTTGTCAATCGAGGAAAGGGTTCCTGGCTCTCTGGTGGAAACTCCTTCTCCTCTCTGGGTCTCTGTCCCTCCTATTTCTGAAACAAGAATTTTAGAAGATTTCTAATTTCTGGATTGAATCTCTCCTATAGTCTAGAGCTCTATAAAGTCTGCCTGCGGCAGAGGATTGAAGATCCCAAATACCCCAGAGTGCCAGGAGGCAGAAGCCTAAGAAAAAAGAAAAATTGTTTTTGCCAAACAGCTGCTATATGCCTGAAGCTTGGTTTCTTCTAGAGCAGAGGTTCTCAACTGGGCAGTCTATGCCCCAGGAGACAGTTTTGATTGTCATGACCTGGAGTGGGCTTAGGTAGATGCTACTGGAATCTTGTGGGTAGAGGCCATGGATATTACTGAACATCCTACAATGCACAGGACATCATCTGACCCCAGCTGTCAGTATTGCTGAGTTGAAAAACCATTCTCAGACTCTGTACTTTTGTACAACCGGAATCAGATTTCTGGGGGCAGTCTTAATGGAAACCAAACCTCTTTGGCATCCTTGGTGAGATGATCTCTACTAAACACAGAATGAAAAGTCAGCAGAGGAATTCAGTAAACTTAAATAAAAACTTAAAAATTAACTATTAAATTCTTAAATAATTGTATATTATTCTTCAATTATTCTATATAGAGGCACACATTAGCCTGTGTCCCTCAGTGCCCTTAGCTCCAACCCCCTACTCAGACCTTGGCTCCCTTTCCAGAAATATACACACATAAGTAATGCCAAACACACACACACACACACACACAAACACACACACACACTGCCTCATATATATGCATACATAATGCTTCATATACATATATGCATATATAATGTCATATGGATACATACACACACACATGTGTGTCTGTGTGTGGAGATACTTGTATCTAATGACCTTCTAAGGTAGTGTGAAAGAAAAGGCAAAATACTCTAAAGTAATTACAAATCAATATGAAACACAGCTAAAAAGTCCTTGGGGAAATTGCCAAGTCTGGGATTTTGCCTGTGTCTTCTGAAGCCCTGAATTTCATAGAAATCCTTCAGAGATTTCCCAAACATTTCATTTAAAATTATTTTTAAAACATAGTTTTAGCTATTTTAAAAAGTGATTTTTTAAAAATCCCTATAACTCTCAAGATGCTGGATACCAAATTTAATACACCCAGGGCCACCAAATCATTAACTTCGGCTGACAGGCAAAATCACTCTGGGACAGACCGTGAAGTTAAGCTTCTGCTTCCAGCTCTGTATCATTAAAGAGCACCCAGAATTTGCAAATTGAGCTCTTTATAACTACATATCTGAGAGAATCTGGATCTTATTGATACTCAACAATATTCAGGATGAAGCTGGATGCAAGAATAAAATAAAACTTGTGATTCTCAGCCATCATTTCTACTTTGAAATGGGGAAGGGAGTCCATCAAGAGAAACTTACTATAATCCTTGATTGGCTTTTAAAGCTTAAATGCTGCATTTTAACCTTGTATTAGCTTTTGATTATTGCATAGCATCTACCACAAACATAGAACAACATATATTTATGACCATACAGCTTCCAGGGCTCCAAAGTGTGGATCCAGCAGAGTTGAGTTCTATGCTCAGGGGCTCATGAGGCTCTTACCAGGGTGTTGGCCACAACTTGGTTTAGTATCTTCTTCCAAATTCATCCGGGGTGTTCACAGAAGCTAGTTTCTTACAGTCAGAGGCCTGAGATTTCTGTTTTATTGTTAGCTGCCAGGTGAGGGTCACTCTCACTAGATCTTAGATTGTCCTCTTGTAAGGAAAAGTCTGATGTGTGAAATAAAATAAAAGTCTGATGAGAAAGCCCCCAGCCTCTGGATGATGAGTTCCCTCCCACAAGTTAATCCTTATAAACAAAAGAATCTTGTTTTCAAATTTAAAGGGTTTAAATTTAAATTTTCAGACTGTAGCCTTTTTTTCCCCACAATAGACTTTACATGCTGTGTCCAATTAATCCCACTCAGCCCCATACTGTCCATGTAAACAGTTTTAAACCTCTCTGGATTAATCACCCTTTGCTGCATAAGAAATTACCCCCAAATCTAGCAGCTGAAGACCCCAAATATGCATTATGTCATACAGTTTCTGAGAGTCAGGAATCCAGCAGTGACTTAGCTGGGTGGTTCCAGCTCAGGATCTCCTGAGGCTATAGTCATCCAAAGGCTCGACTGGGGCTGGTGTCAGTGCTTCCAAGCTCACTCCCTTGGACACTGGCAAGAGGCCCCAGTAATTTCTTGGTCACATGAGCCTCTCTGTAAAATAGAACTACTTGTGGCATGGCAGATGGCTTCTTCCAAAACAAGGGGGTTGAGAGAGAACAAGTGATGTGTAAGAGAGAGGATGTGAGCAAACAATCAAGACAGAAGCCAAAGAGCCTTTTATAACCTAATCTTGGCAGTGACATCCTGTCACCTCTGGCAAAGTTTACTGGTCATATAGATCAAGCTTGGTACAGTGTGGGAGGTGACTACACAAAGGTGTGACAACCAGGAGGCAGGGAGCATCTAGGGCCATCTTGGAGGCTAGCTACCATATTCTCTGTACCTCATTATTCATCTGTAAAATGATGTTAATGATGTCCCAATAAGTTAATATATGTAAAGGCAGTTAGAATCATTTCTGGGATACAGCAGACACTAAATAAACATTACTTATTGTTATTTTCACTATCAGTCTTATTTGGGTGATACAGAGCACAAGGCCTATGAGCTTGAAGAGCCTATAAAAATAAATTTAGGCAAGAATAAAAATTATATGCACCAAAACATGAAAAGAGAACTGCAAAATCATAATTAACATATGTCAGACCTCCACTCCCAGCTATGAGTTTGTAGTAGATGACCCTCCCACTGAGAGTAACTAGAAAAACTGGATAAACATTTTTAAAAATTCTGTTTGAAGTCTTCAGAGAAATACCAAGCAGCTGAGACCTGAGGGACCATGATCCCAAAGACAAGTGAACTCATCAAGGTGAGCTTGAAGTTCTCCACCATTTTTCCCCTTGGGCCATCTGCTAGCATTTAAGTGGTAGCAATGGAGAGGCTGAGACCTAATGTCAAGGCATCTCAATACCTGATTGCATTAAAACAACCTGAACCTGCTCTCATTGCCTTCCAGAAACAAAACTCCCTGAGAAAATAAAACAGCAGCCAGAATCTCTACAATTTTTTTATACAAATACTTGGTAATTCAATTAAAAAATTGCAAGACATACCAGGAGGCAAGACCAAAAGAACACAAAAATCAATTGGACAGACTCACAGGTAATCTAGATATTGGAGTTATCCAATGTGAACATTAAAGCGACTGTGATTCTATGTTAAAGAAAAACAGGGGGGCGCCTTGGTGGTTCAGTCAGTTAAGTGTCTGCCTTCAGCTCAGGTCATGATCCTGGGGTCCTGGGATCAAGCCCTGCATCAGGCTCCCTACTTAGTGAGAAGCCTGCTTCTCCCTCTCCCTCTGATGCTGCCCTTGCTTGTTCTCTCTCTGTGTCAAATAAATAACCTAAAAAAGAAAAATAGAACTTTCTAGAAAGAAATTTTAATTCTAGGGAATTTAACCAAAGAACTAGAATCTGTATTTAATCAGCCAGATAGAAACTCTAAAGGTAGAACATATGATAGCTAAAACTAAGAACTTAATAAATGGATTTATCAGATTAGACACAGCTAAAAAGAGGATTGATGATCTGGAAAGTATGTGGGTAGAAAATATCCAGTTTGAAAATAATCAGAGAGAAGAGAAAAAGCAATATTTTAAAAGATAGTGGCTAAGAATGTGGCAAAACTGCAAAATACATCAAGAGATATATTCAAGATGCACCATGAGCCCAGAGCAGAATTAAATACAGAGAAAAACACATCATAAAATAACTATTGAAAGCCAAAGATGAGAGAAAAATCTTAAAAGCATCTGGGGAGATTCATACACACACACACACACACACATACATACACACACATTTTGTCACCCAGCCAAGTGCATCTCAACCAAACTCTTAAGACAGTTATATTTTACTAACATTAGAAGGGAATTGGGTATGCCTGTTAATATGTTTGATATTCAGTGGTCAGGCCATCATCAACTAGTATTAAATCAATGCTTTGCCAAAATTCAAATCCATGTTGGTAGCCCCTGAGTCCAGTGCTGTCACTGGTATTCTGGGCTGTCTCCTGGAAGCCACTTTGCCTCTTTGCTCCCCACCTCCTCACCTGTCAACTGTCCATACCACAAGATTGTTATAAAAAAATAAAATTACTCCAACTGAAAGTGCCATATAAACTGTAATTCATGCTTAATAAGTAAGATTCCTCCTTTTCAGGAAGCCCTTCCTGATTCAGCACTTCTAGAACCACCTTTGGAGTTTAGGACTCCTCCATCACGCTCCTGTCATATTCTTACCATTTCTGCAGCTCTGTACTAAAATCGTCTGTAATGCACTACTTTTCAGACTAAAAGAGCGGCCAAGGTGGCAGGGTAAAGCCTTAAGTCTAAATTCACAGTGTCCACAGTCAGTTTTACATTAAATATGGGCTGACCAAGTTACAGTGTGGTGGCCCTGTAAACTCTTCAGGGTTTACAATTCTAAAATTTCTGGGTGATTACTATGCACTAGGCACTATGTTGAGAGTTTGCAAACATTTTCTCATGTAATCTTCATGACAACCTAAGGGAGATACTGATATACCTATTTTATGGACGGGAAAACTGAGGCTCAGAAAAGTGAAGCAAGACATTCAGAGTCAGCCAGCTGGAAAGTGGAGGAGCCAGGATTAGAGTCTGTGTCCATCAGATGTGACTCTTAATCATTCTGTTCTTCCACCTGTTGTGGGCCAGCCCCTGTGACCTTCTGGGAAAAGTATGTAATTTTGCATCCTCCTCGGAGATGGGTCCTGACACCTGCAAAGGACACACACACAACAGTACCCCAGAGATGGACTGACCAGGACCTTTCCCAGCAGCCAGTTGCAATGACTATGAGACTGCACAGGAACTCAGAGCCTGAGGCATGCAGAATGAATTCCCCTTATGCCATCCTAAGAAAGAGAAATCAAAAGCCTGTCTCTTGTTCCAAAGCTTGAGGTTAAAGAAAAAAATCCCTAGCCACAGGTAGTTAAGTGATTATAAACTGTAAAAATAAATCAGCCTGATATAATTGCTCCAAGGAAAAAGATGACCAACATATTTAAAATGTCCATGGTGCCCCCTTTCCCATCTCCATTTGGCATCCTCTAATTACCTTCACATTTCATTTCCATCAGCAAGATGACCTGTATTTCCTTCGAGAAGTGCTGGGGAGGGGCCTGGCTGAGGAGCAGGGCCCCTGGTGATAAATCAGGCTCGCCATTAGGAGTGAAGTGCTCATCTCGGCAGCGCTAAATGCAGGATTTATAAAGATGTCTCCGCCATCCAGCCCAATTGTGGACACCATAATAAATTCATGAACGGGTGCCAGGGTAGCGCACTTCATTATGTGCGAGGCTCCTGGCCATTAATCTAGCCAGGCGGCGGGCAGGATTCCTGGGGAAGGGAGACAAATTTATGCGGCCCAAACTTACTCATTCCATTATGGATTTAATCGGCCCAGGCTCCAGGCTGCACGGAGGCGAGGGGACCATTTTTTACACTTTGGATCAAGTGTTTGTAACTCCCCGTTGTGTCTTATTTCTTCTACAATAACGCCCTAATTTTATCCTTCACACTGCTCTCAGGGAAAGTCTTCCAGAGACCTTCATTGCTGCCACTTACTCCGGATGAAATATTTATACAATCAATTGACAGAGAGCATTTTCCTTTAAATGTTCTATTAACATGGAAATGCTCATATGCAAAATGGGCCCAGGAGCCTCTCTAGGCTCTTAACCCTTTACTTGGCCACAGAGAAGGTGGGTGCTGTCTCCATCCTCTTGTGCAGTCCATGCATGTGTGATGTGTGTTCAATGTGTTCGTGCATGCACACTCCATCATTTCTACTATGAGGGATTAGGAATTCCTTTGGCCTCTCCTTGGAACTAAACTCCAGAGATTGTCTAGAAGCCACCAGATCTGCACCATTCCCACAGTGCCCTGCTAAAATAAAGACTTTTCAGTTTTTTAGTGCCTACAACAAGATCGGCAAATACTTGGCATATGGGCCACCACCTCTTACACACTAGACAGCATACTTTTTTCTAGCTAAGCACAGACAAGTCCTCAGAATCCTTCTCAACACAGGCAGATAATACCAATGAATCTTCATTAACAAGGATAACAAGAATTACATCGCTTATGTAGGGCTTACGATGAGCCAGCAGCATGCTCTGTGATTCACTTGTAGTAATTTGTTTCATCTCCATGACAACCCAACAGGTTAAGTACTGTTATTATTCCCACGTTACAGATGGGCTGGGGAACAGTGGATAAATATGGTGGATAAATATGACCAGAAGCACACAACCTGTGAGTGGTATGTTCCTAGCCTATGCAAACTCTGGAGTGCAGCACTGGAGGCCTTCCATGATTCACTAGGCTCTTTCCCCAAGCATACCAACTAATATTGCTAAAGAGACCACATCTAAGGAGTCATCCAAAAGGGGAGGTAGGACCTTCATGGCCTTTGTGAGCCAGTGCCATCCTTCACATCAGTAGACTACCAACAGGTGCAATAAGGCCTGGTCTTATGACACTTGGGACTTTTTGATCTGAGACCTAATTCTGATCCCAAGATAACAAGAGGCCTTGGGCCATTCAGTCAATTGCAAGATCCCACCAGAGCCACACCAACCCCTTCGACAAACATTTATTTGACCTACTATATGTCAGGCACTGGGCCATGCCTTGCATCAGGCCAAGGGTGGAGAAATATGAGAGAATAAGGCCTACCCTTTTGCTTTGAGGAACTTACCATCTTTTGCAGCAATGAGTGGCAACTAAATGATAGTTAAAGCAGATAATATGGGGTCACCTGGTTGGCTTAGTTGGTAGAACATGTGACTCGATCAGCAAGTTGGGATTTTGAACCCCATACTAGGTGCCTAGATTACTCTCAAAAAATAAAATAGGAAAGTTGGGATTTTGAGTTCCATGATGGGTGTCGAGATTACTTTAAAAATAATAAAATAAGGGTAAATAATAAAATAAGGGTGTTTAGGTGGCTCAGTCAATTGAGCAACCAACTCTTGATTTGGCTCAGGTCATGAGATGGAGCGCCCAGTTGGAGGAGTATGCTTGAGATTCTCTCTCCCTCTCCCTCTCCCTCTCCCACTGCCCCTCCCCCGAAATAAATAAATATTTTTTAAAAATTAAGAAATAAAATAAAATAAAATAGAAAATATAATAAACTCCATAAAACCAAGGCAGATGCTATAGGTGTACAGAGCAGGGATGAAGAAATAGGAGCAAAGACTAAAGAGGGAAAAGGACAACATTTAAAGAGACCTTGAAAGATTAGCAGGACTTTGCCAAGGGTACTGCATCATGGACAAGTGCATGAAAGGCATTCTAGGCAGAGGGCACAGCATGAGTAAAGGCATGGCAAAGTGGCCTAGCATGATCTGCTTGGTATTGGTGAAAAGAATGATGCTCACAAGAGCAGCTAGAACCTTCACCCATGATAAAGATTTATTATTATGTTAGGAGAGAGAAAGGAATGGAATTTGCTTGTCATCAGCTCTTATACTTACTCTACAGAGGAAGTGTCTTCATTTACTCATCAAGTAACTGTGTCCTTAACTGTTTCTCCGGCACTAGCATTTGATATCTACTGCTCAAATGAAGCTCCTAGTGTGGCCGGGGGAAGGATGTGAAGACAGGAAGAGCCCTGCAAACATGCAGATCAGGAGAGAGAAATCAGTGAAGATATCCCTATCTTGATTCATTGGACCCCTAATTGATGAAAGTCAGCTAGAGTTGTGACATAAACTGAGTCAGACAGAAATTGAGCACACCAATGTGCCATTCAGCTTGGACTGGGAATGGCATTTGACCAGGGTATTGATGAACAGAGAAATGCATAAAGATATCCAGCATCTCCTTGGCCTGGAGAGAGCTTTCCCAAGAAACACGGGGGAAAAGTCAACATTGCAGGCGACCAAACCTACTGAGAAGGGAACAAAAATAATATTCTGAAGATACAGAGGAGGAGCAGGACTTTGAAAACACAATCCATGAAAAGGATTCTAGAGAATTGTTGGGTACTCTTTAGAGCATCCACTAAGATATGATCTCCATGAAACTAGCATACCAAGCTCCAAAAGGAATATAGGTCATATCAACAGAATGAGATCTCAATACAAATGAGATCATGAAGATCATTAAGGAAATGGAAATGCAATAGCAAAATCAAAATCCAGATTTCATACAAGAAAGAGAGGGATTGATGCATGATCATCAAGGGAGAGAGGACAGGTTAGAGAAACTCTCCAGAAGGTAGAAGAAAGGAAAAATTAGTTGAAAGTGCATCAAGGAAGATAATAAATGTGGAGAAAATACAGGACAGGTGAAGGAAACTGTCTCTCTAATTTTTTTTAAGATTTTATTTATTTATTTATTTATTTATTTATTTATTTATTTATTTGAGACAGAGAGAGCAAGGGGAGCAGCAGAGGGAGAGGGACAAGCCATCTCCTCACTGAGCATAGAGCCTGCCACGGGGCTCAATCCTGCAACCCTGAGATCATGATCTGAGCGAAAATCAAGAGCCGGATGCTCAAGTGACTGAGTCACCCAGTCGCCCCTCTATTTTTTTGTTACAATTTGTTAGTGGGTATGATAGTGCTTAAGTCCCTATAAGCTAAATAGTTTGCCATAAAAACAGATTTCTCTGGGTTGTATTGCTTTCCGTAGTACTTAGATACCAACCAGTCCAGGCAGGGCTGGGCTAGAAGTGAAATGAATGGCTATAACCCCTCAAAGTCATTAGTTCTTTCTAATGTCCAAAGTTGAGTATTGGTTATCTATTGTGAGATATCCAACAATCCCCAAATTAAGTGGCTTCAAAAATCACTTCATCTTGCTCAGGATCCTGAGAGAAGGGATTTAGGCAGAGCTCAGCTGGACGGTTCATCTCTGAGTCACATGGTGTCAGTTGAGCTGGAGGATTCATTTCCAAAATGCCTCTCCACTCCCACACTGGCGCCCCGGTGAATGGCTAAGGGGCTGGACTCAGTGGGGTCCCTTTCACTGTCCATGTAGCTCAGGGTTTCTCCACGTGGAACAAGGAAGTCACACTTCCTACATGGCAGCTTAGGGTACCAAGAGCAAGTGTTCCAAGAGACAGGAAGTAAAAGTTGCCTGGGCTCAGAAACTGGCACAGAAAATCTTCCACCATATTCTACTGGTCAAGCAGTCACAGAGCCCACCAATATCCAAGAGCAGAAATCATGGAACCTCAGTTCTCAATGGGAGGGGTGTCAAAACTCATGGATGTCTTAAAGCTGCCACAGTTCATTATGTGTGACTTGCTCTTCCCTTAGGAGAATCCTAGAGAAAAAATGATGCAAGGAAGATGATAAATGTGGAGAAAGTAATTCTTTTTCCCCAGGAAACCCCTCAGTCCCTCATGAAAATAGACTCCTGGCAGAGGCCTCCCTTAAGCTCTCCAGACTTGTCTGAACCCCTTGGGAGCCTGTGGTTCAAATACAAGGTAGAGCTCTTTCTTGAAAGTTCAACAGTAAAAACTTAAATTTGTTTTCAAGAAAGATAGGGGAAAAAAATGAAAACTTTCCAAACCATAAAAGAAGAGAACAGGAAAAAGAAAGAAAAAAAAAAAACCTGTGGGGATTATAGCAGAAGATCAATGAACACATCATTTAAAATTGAAAACACAAAATAAAATGAAAGAAATGCAAACATGTACGCTAGTTCTGAAAATAAATCCACGTTCCCCAGGCAACACAACCTCCGAAGGTGCAAATAGGGTGCTGGATATAATAATTATCCATGTGTTTTCTCTTGCCTCCATGTGCAGGATCCTAGGTTCCAAAAATGTTCCCTTCAAGTTGCCAGGTTTTTGTTGAATTCTCCTGGGGAATCCCTCGTGGGCTGTTTATCAAGTCCGACCAACTGCCAGATTACATCCCCTGGGCTCCAATGCTCCCCACTCAGGTACCCACAGGTCCAGTTGTCATTTCGGCTACTCCCCCTAGACCAACAGATACACACAGGCACCGTGGTCCTTCGGGTTCCTGAGCTACATGGTAGGTGTGGCAAAGGTGGGAGAAAGTTTGCCTTTTCTCTTTTGGGTGACATGTGTTAGATGGGCTCTATGACAACACTGCCTGAGCAGTTGTGCCCCCCCACCCCCCACCCCCCCCACCCCCGAGCTGGTAGCAGTGTTAACCACACCTTCTGGCTCTCCTCTCTCTCTTCCCCTCCCTCTCCCTCTTTCCCATCCTTATCCCATCTCTCCATCTCTTTCTATCACATAGGACCCCAGAGTGGACTACAATAGGGAAGCTCATAAGTTAGAGAGATCATTCTGTCCTAAATAAAAAACATTTTCCCCTCCCCAACCTCTAGGGATTTGCTGTGGGCAGTTCTTCCACAATGGCTCTTGGCTCTTCCTGTGATGGAATGTGTCCCCAGGCATCCCTCAGGCCTGTGAATGCACATATCAGAATCATCTACCTGGTGAGCCTAGACCCTCCCCAGCTAGCCATAGCTCCATAACCACCATATATGTAAGTGACTTTAAATCTCTCTATTAAAGACTCAGACACTGGGTGTTATACTCTATGTTGGCAAATTGAATTTAAATACAAGATTTTTAAAAATAAAAAAATAAAAATAAAAGACTCAGAGATGGAAGTGAAAGTAAAATTTGTAGACGATGTTCTATTTCCATGAACCTTGCCAATAAAAAATGAGACCAAGGAGTCTAAAAAAGCATTAAAAACAACAACGACATGAGACAAATTCATACAAAAAGAAAGCAAAAGGTAATCCAAGTCTTAGGATTAGAGAGTGTCATTTCATTATGACAAGAATAAAATCTCCAATGAAGATATCACAAAGTTGTATGAACCTTCCAAATATTTCAATGTTTTGGAACCATAGGGAGGATCCAACAGAGACGCATTTGTCAGAAGGTTAATGACCCTCAGATGCCTTCAGTACATCAACTGAGAAAAACGTGAATAATACAGTTACTAAAACTAAAGATATATAGTAGATCCAACTTTGTTCCCTATAAATACTTTTTCATGTGTGAGGAGAACGTTTTCAAAAGCTTTCCACGTACTGCACCATCGAGAAAATCTTGATGAAAAAGAAAAATTTACAGGCCAAATTCCCCGTTAGAACTAAACCAAATGGACACATTTCTAACAACCACAAAGAGAAGGCTAGAAACTTGGATAATAAATAAATAAGTAAAAAAATTCTCATAAATAGTTATTGAGTCAAAGGGGAAATAAAACCCTCGGTTACAGACTATTTAGAAAATAATAAAATGGGAACAAAACAATGCTCTGTCGAAGCCCGTGGACCACTGCCAGAGCTACACTTAGAGAAAAGAAATGTAAAGCAATAAATTGTTTTATTCTTAAACAAGAAAGAATCACAATAAATGAGTTAAATGTTTGTTTCTAGCATTTAACAAATGAAGAACAAAATAAGCCAAAGGAAAGCTGGGTAAAAAATTAAATAGATTAAAAAAAAGAAGAAGAACGTTGACTTAAGAAAGAGAGACATGGTATAAATGTGGAAGGTGACTCAGTAAAACTGCAAGAAAACAGACTTTATGCCATCAAATTTAAAAATAAAAAGAAAAGTAAGAATAAATTCAAATGAAACTGGAAATGAGAAAGGGAATGTAACAAGATAAGACCTGTTTAAAATGAAAAAAAATGAAAATATTACAAAACAAAATAATATGAAATGAAATAATGAAGTCCTTTTTAAGTATAAAAGTAAAGGAGGAAAGCATAAAGGAAAAATATTAATAGTTAGACTGTGTAAATAAGAAAAGTGTCTGTACTTCCAAGAAATTAAAAGTCAAAAGCAAACAACAGTCTAGGAAAAATATTTTCAATATATATAGTTAACAGATCATTTAAATGAATGAGGATAATATGAGCACCAGACAGAAAATGAGAAAAGAATGCAGCTCAGAGAATAAAAACTATAAATGCCCAATACATGTGTGAAAAAAATGTTTGATCTGAATAATTATAAAAAAGAGACTCCCAGATAGATATTTGAAAAGTAATAGCCAGAGTTGGTAAAGGTGTAGACAAGCTGGCTTGGAAATAAGGACCAAAAAGCTTTAGAAAATTCATAACCTTTGACTTACCAACTCTATTTCTAAACATACATGCCCAGAAAATAACCATGTATACATACGTTGTTACAAGGTATATATTCTAGCATTATTCATAAGAAAATATAGAATTAATAAATTTCTAACAAAAGGAAATTAGATAAATAAATTAGGGCAAATCCATAGCATAAAATATTATGCAGTGCTTAAATTACATTTTTGAAAAATAAGACAGCCTCATGTTTCATTAAATAAATTCTGGAACCAGCTGGACAGCCAGAATGTTCCTAGACCAAAATGTGAAAAGGAACTTGAAACCCATGTGATTTTTATTTTTTAAATTTGCTCTTCTGTTTTTCAACTGTTCTAAAATTAACACATATTTATCTTTGGAATCAAATTAAACTAAATATTAAGTAAATATGCCTGAAAAATCTCAGTGAAGTGGACGATTTCTAAGAAAACAGAATTGACCAAAATTGATTAGAGACATTTCAAAACTATCAAAAAGTTGCCTTTGAAAAACCTTCATAGTTAGACGGCCTTATTATGAATAGCTTCACACCTCCAGGGGGTCCAATTACTTCCATACTAATTATCTTTCCAAAGTTAGAGAAAGTTAAAAAGCTTCTTGTTTCATTTTATGGTATAGCAAAATATGATAAAGATAACACAGAAATTCATAACCAATCACACTTGTAAATGTGGGCTTGTAAATGTTTTCTAAATTAAAAAAAAATCTAACAAATTGAAACCAGCAGTATGTTAAAATATAACTAACCAAATATGATTCCAAATATTAGTTATCTCAGGAATTAAACAATGGGTTTAAATTAGTAACATTATTAAGACAGAATTTTATATCTATAAATCAAAGGGCAAAGCCATCCAATCATTTCAGTAGATGCCAAATAGGAATTGGATCAATTTCAACATCCAGTTCTTAGTAACCTGGAAAGAGAAGCATATTTCTTTACTGTGTTAAAGTCTGGAATAGTAGTTAAAAACATGTGTTCTGGCATCAAAGCAAATGGATATGGATCCTGCATTTCTCAACTTGCTTAGAGACAAACAGTATAATCTTGATTATGCTGAAAGCTCTAGCTTTAATCAGACATTTTTTTTTGCAGATGACATGATGTCTACCTAGAATATCCATGAGAAAAATATATCTGACATGCTTGAGGTTGAAGGAGTACTTGGGACCTGGGGAAAGACACCAATTCACTTTGCATTGAATATCGCTCTCTACTGCTTAAATACTTAAAAAACAAAAACCTTTTTTCTTATCATGAACAGGTATATTCCAATTAAAAAGAAAGGTAGAACCAAGTTGGGAGAGCCAACAGCAGGTTTTCAGTATAACATGTATAATTTGGAAAATTTAAATTAAAGAAGGAACAATCCATAATCTAGATTAAAAATTAAGATATATGAAATAGTTGTGAATAAAACGGTATGATTTTGTGGCATTTTCTTCAGAGAAATTTAGTGGAAATATGTCTGTGTGTGTGCGTGTGTGTGTGAGACAGTGCATGTGTGTGTCTGCGTGTGTGCACGTGTATGTGCTTGTATATATAGAGTGGATAGGCATTGGGCAAGTACAAATAAAACAAGAGAGACATATGTTGAAAATTTTTAAAGCTAGAAGATGGATAGATGTGAGCTCATTATACCATTCTCTACAAAGAGTTAAAAAGGAAAGAATATGACTTGAGAGAGAAAACCTAATAGTGTATAAATTATAGTTCCAAACTAATAATTGCAAAAATAATTTGTCTTACTTGATTTATTCACAATTGTTTCTATTTGACATAATAAAAATTACTGGTTTAAATTAGAGTGTACAATTTCAATTTGAAAAATAAAGATTTTGAAAAATAATCCAAAACAATGAACTGAAAAATTATTAGAAGTAATTAAATTAAAATTTAATGGAAATCCAGTAAGGTAGCAGAATTCATAACAAAATGTGTAAAATAAAAGGCTTTCTTAAATAGCAGCAGAAACTAGAGAATAGTATTCACATATTGACCTCAGACACAAAATAACAATACATGTAAAATACTTAAGAATAATGTTTATAATAAGTATACAGAACTCTATATAAAAATATTTTATGGAGATACATAAAATGATTTTTGAACAAAACAAATAACATGCCATGGTTCTGGATGGGAAGACGAAATGTTGGATGGATGTCAATTATTTCTAAGTTTAATAATATATACAATTTAAACCAAATCCCACTGAGATTCACCTTGGAGAGCACTGATGCAATAAGTCAAAAGTTTTCTGGAAGAACAGATAGATAAAATTATCCAGAACATATTTTGAGGTGGTGGGGAAGCAGCAGGACTGGTTGACTTGACCACATATTAAAACGCATTAGGGATACTATAATTGAAACAGTGGGCTATGTCTCCGTCAGCACAGACTAGCTTCTGCTGTACTAAACAAACAACCTCAAAATATGAGTGTCTTAGAAACAAAAATTTGTATCTTTCTGAGGCATGCCCATTGGAGGTTGACTGTTGAGCTCCACTTCTCCTTACCCAGGCTGATGGAATCAGTGATGGAGAAGAACAGAGTTCTGGAATGTCTCCCACTGGCAAGTAAAATTTCCAGCCCAGAAAAGAGGCACCTCACATCTCCTCATATTTCATTGGCCAGAGTGAGTCAAATGACTCCATTCACACATAAGGAGTATGGCTGCCAGGTAATGCAATCGAACCACATTCCTGAAAGCCAGTGAGCCAGAAATATTGGTGGACAACATTAATAACTACTATGGATACTCACAAAAAAAGCAAAGGAGCAGCTAACCCACAAACAAACTCTATTAAGTAGAAGAATACCATATGTGATGGCACCGTGTCAGGGAAAGAGAACAGAATTAAGTAATAAAACCACCAGGAAAACTGGTTGCATATTTGAGATAAAAAATAGTAGTCTCTTACCTAGTTCCATAAATAAACTTCAGATGCTAAATATCAAAAGAAATCCTTAAAAAGATAGAAGAAACTATATATATGTAGCTATATTATATATATATGAGATATATATCTTTAATCGATCTTCATCCTGTTTATATGATTAAAATGAAAGCCTCTCTGTCTATAAATGTGTATATAAATGAATCATTTTCATATATGATTAAGATAAAAAAGAAATGACTGACCTTAAAAGCAATGGGATAAATTCCAAAAGAAAAAGAAAGGATTTGACCAAAAACATTAAAATGTCTTGAAGTAAACACACAGAAATATATGCATATATATATAGACACAGAAGTCAAATAATAGAGTGAGTAGGGGTATATTTGTAACAAATATAGTAATCTTGATATAAAGGTTAATATAATCTAAAGAGTTTATACAAAGAAAAACAGACAAAAAATTCCCCAAAGAAAGATGGATGAAGCATAGGAACAGACAATTCATGCAAGAAAAATATACAAATAACTGAAATCATATTTAAATAGTCTCACTAACAAATTTTAAAACAAGGCACTATTCTTCTGCTTATAAAAGTAGCAATCCTTTAAATTTCCATTCTTGTTGAACATTAGAGAAACTGGCCTTCATATTCCTTTCTGATAGAAATATGATCTAGAGTCGTTTTTCTGAAAGAAATCTAATAATATGTGTCAAAGGCCTTAATAATTTTCAGAACCATTGAGTTAGTCATTGCCCCACTATAAAGTTTAATTCTAGAAAAATCATCTTGCATATGGAAGAAAATTTATGTGTAAGTTATTCATCACACAACAATAGCAATAAAAAAAAAACAACTAGAAAAAAACCAAGTGTCCAACAACAGAATATTTATTAAATAAATGTTAACACATCCATTGTATGGTATATCATTATACCCTGAACTAACAATGCTTATAAACATGTTTAAAGACATGGATAAGGGGTAACTGGGTGGTGCAGTCAGTTGAGTGACGGACTCTTGGTTTTGGCTTAGGTTGTAATCTCAGGTCGTGAGATGGAGTCCCATGTTGCGCTCCACGCAGAGCATGGTCTGCTTGAGTTTCTCTCTCCTTCTCCCTCTATCCCTTCTGCTCATGCTTTCTCTCTCTCCCAAATAAATAAATAAATAAATAAATCTTAAAAAATAAAATAAAATAAAAAATCAAAAGACACAATAACACACATATTTTAGTATTAATTAAAAAATAATGAAAATCATCATGAATTCAACTTCAGAAAACTTTAGGGGAAGAATACATACGGTGTAGAGTAAAAGTGTGAAAGGAAGTATCAGAATATCCATTGTGGCTATCTCTGGAGTATAGGGAACTTTTATCTTTTTCTCTTATATTTGTCATTTTTTTCTGGAATAGGCATGTTTTAGTAAAATGATCAGGAAAATAAATTTTTAAGCAATGAGGATATTAAAAGCGTCTCTTTTTGCTTAGCTTACCAAGATTTTAAATATTTTTAACTGTTTCTCCTTCACTGTGATAACTGAAGATAAGAAAAATGTTTAAGGTGCAGGGAAGGTAACTATGTTGCCAAAGTGCTACCTCTCATCCTTTCTTGCACCTGTGGCAGACATCACAAATCAATCCCAGAGCTCTTCTCTGCTAGGTTCAAGTGCTCAGCGGGCACAAGCACTCTGTGGAGCAACTACCATCAATCACTTCAAATGATCTCTCCCTTCTGATGTTGAAAAGAACCCTAAAGTGCTCATCAAAAGACAGAAATTCTCATTCCAGATCTGCCAACTCAAGCAAGTTCATCTCGAATCTGAGCCTCAGAACCCGTCCCTGCTCAGTGAAAATTACAGAAGACTGTACCAGCTCTAGGAAAATTTGACTAGCTGTTCCATTTCACCATCAGGCTCATCTATCCCCAGGAATTCCTGCCTTTTCCAAAGAGGCCTTGCAACAAATCATGGTGGTTTATGGACATTTCCTTGAGCTGCCTAATGCCCAGTGATGCTTATTCTCTCTTCCCTTTGGATCTGGGTTTCTTAGTAATGGTACTGTCACTATTTTGAACTGAATAATTCTCTATAAGCACCTGGCTTGTGCACCTGAGAAAGACCAACAGCAGCATTCTTGGTCTCCTCTACCCAGTAGATACCAGGAACGTACCCCTATTCATGACAGTTGGAGACCTCTGCAGACATTGCCAAGTATCCCCTGGGTGGGGCAAAGTGGCCTCAAGTTGAACACCACTCTTGCAGATCCTTCTTCTTCATAGGAAGAAATTAGTTCCTTTGGATTATGAGAGTTGCTGGAAGTCATTCTCTCAGCAGGATTGGGGATGGTAAGGGGATGTGAGAATACTTTCCATCTGTCATCCAGACCCCTCTTTGGGGACAAGACCATGTCTCTGAAACCTGGAGTGCAGACTTGGGGATGTAAGACGCTCTGCCCTACTCTGCCCACGGTGCACACAGCAGAGTTGCCAGGAGGACCAAAGCCTTGCATGGAGGGGTGTAAATCACCATTCCAGGCTGGCTGGGCACTTAGCATAATGGAGTGATTGACAGGTGGATATTTACACTCAGCTGACTAAATGGGCAAATCAATCAGCTGGTGGAAGTGCAGAAAGAGGGCCGTGGGAGGAATTAACAGCATCCAGGAGCACTGTGGTCACTCCCTGTGGGTACCACAGAAGCTTCTGGTATGACTTTGTACAGATCTCTGCTTTGAGGCGTTTTTAAGTCTCCCTTCCAGCTCCATGGCTTCCCTAGTGGTTACCTTTCATGGGCAAAGCAGCCATTCCCCCAACTTCAGATGAGAAAGGTGAGACCCAGGGAGGAAAAGAGACAAGACCAACCACCGGTGACCAAGTCACCTTGCTGACTTATGTTCAAAAGGTTTAGTTCTTCAGAACTAAACAAAGGGAAAAAAAACACTCCCCATTTTTATCAGGGCCATAATGATTTCTAACTTTCAGTTCATCATTTTGGGCTGAGGGGGATGTAACTCAATTAAAGACAGAAACATTAAATGCACAGTAAAACCATCACATGTGCAAAATTTATAGGGGTATTGATTAACACCATCAGTAAAGTATTTACCTTAATCAATAGGAAAAGGTGATTTAAATGTTTAGGTGTCTCCTGTACTTCTGTTAGCCGAGCCTTCCTTAAAAGCATGCATTTTATGTGATACGCCCCTTGGTTTCTCCAATGTGTGCCCCTTCACAAAGTTCATTGTTAGGGCTGAAGCCCCCCCTTGCACACCACCAATGTCGGCTCTGTCCCCTGCTGCCGGTTGGGGATCTCCTAAAAGAGAGGCCAAGGTGGAGTGTGGGGTTGGTTGCAAGATGGTTTTTTAAGAGTCAGCACCTGTGAAAAGAAAAGGAGGAAACGAGACCAGCCACAAGTTCACCTGTGAGGCAGCCCCACAAAGATGCCGCCAACGGGACAGGGGGCCCTGCAGGGAACGCTGCCCCTCAGTGAGTATCAGGCCTTTGCACCCCGATCTCACCCAGGCACCCACTATACCAGGAAGGGCATGACCTTGGGTGTGGTGGCGCTCTACAGCTCAGCAGACCCTGAAGGAGCCAACATCTGGAGGCTGCCTGCTGACCCCACTTCCCACAGCTGGGCAGCAAGACCCCCCCCCCCACAGAGGGCAGTCTGAGCGGCAGTCTATCACAACCCGACCAGGTGTCTTGGGAGTGTATCTACATGCCATCATACGTGAGATTGTTGGGAATCTTTATTTGGAAAAGATGGTGAATCAGGGGCCATTTTAAACCAAGATTGATTTAATTTTTCCCCTCAGACACTCTGAATCCCACTGGGACTCTGGGGTGACATGGTTGAGATATAGAATCTTCTAGGCATTTCCATATATTTGGAAAAAGACGCTGATTCAGAAAGCAGCTAAGTCACCTGAATTCTAGTCCCTGTTAGAATCTTCTTTCTGGGCAACCTTTCTGTGACTTCATCATTTCTTAAAAAAAAAAAAAAAAAAAAGTGCATCCTAGAAGAGTGTTTTTCAACTCTCCCAGTCACTAGCATGCCCTTGGTGGTGAATTTACTAAAAGACAGGTTCTGGGAGCCTCCCTGAAATCTCTGGAGGAGTAACCTAGGAATCATACTTTCTTCATGAGAGCCCCAGATGATCCTTAGGACCGGTTGATCCGGAAACTAGATCTTCCCAAAGCCAGATCTCCAGCATCAGAATAGCCACGAAAGTTTTGGGAGGTAGAGATTCTCCAGCTGTAAGCTGGAAGATTGTGATCAAATTCTACATTTATTTTTTAAATTTTTTAAAGAATTGTATTTACTTATTTGAGAGAGAGAGAGAGAAAGCATGAGCAGGGGTAGCAGGAGAGGGAGAAGCAGGCTCTCCACTGAGCAGAGAGCCCAACACGGGGTTCAATCCCAGGACCTTGGGATCATGACCTGAGCCAAAGGCAGATGCTTAACCGACTGAGTCATCCAAGGGCCCCTCAAATTCTGCATTTAAATGTGAACAGTAATGATGATAATCAATACAATAGACCCATTGCATTAATAGTCCTAATTCTTAACCCTTCTTATACCCATGCCCTTCTCCTGCAAATTTGGAATCCCTCCCCAAACGGCAGAGTACATCTCCCGCCTCCTGTGGGACTTGTTTGGCCAATAGAAGAGGGAGCAGTGACTCTGTATCAGTTCTTGAATTTGGCCTCCACGACTTGTCTGCCTCTACTGACTCATTAGCTTCCCTGCCAATGCCATGAGAAGTCCATGTCTGGCCCAGAAGGATGAGAGGCATTTGATGCAGAGCTGCTCTGCTTTGGCATCCCAGCCAAGCTCAACAAAGAGCAGGGCACCAGTGGACCTGCAGATACAGGGGTGTGTCAACCCAGATCAGCCAACCTCCAGCTGGTCCCCTGACTAATGAGAAATAAACTGTGACGTGCCACTGGCATTATGTGATTGTCATACAGCATGACTGTGGACTCAATTCATTTATACAGTCAGCACAATAATAGCTAATAGTTATTGAGTGCTTATTAATTAGCAGCTACTATGTTAATTGTTCTGCACATATATATTAGTCATTCAATCTGAAAAGTATCCAGAAGAAAAATATCCAGATATCAGTATCCCCATTTTGCAGATGGGGGAACTCAGACGCAGATGAGTGAAATAATTTGCTCAAGATCACACAACCAGTTGGTGCTGAGCTTCAGGAATCTAGAAGTCCTGGGATGGGGGGACAGGGTACTGAGGGGTGGTCATTGGCAGGGATAAGAAGCAGAAAATGAAAGAAGAGAGAATGCCAGGAAATATTTCATTATGCTATGGAGCTGAGTACAGAGAGGAGGAAGAATGATTGCCATGATGATAATTATCCCACATTCTCAGGAAAGAAACAGACCATGTGCAAAGGCCTTCCCTCCCAAGAAAAAGATGAAGAAATTCAAAGATTTTGTGGTCATGCGGTCATGGTGGACAATATACCTACCATTTCCCTTTTCTCAGATAGTGATCTGGGCAGGTTTGTGTGGGTCAGCCAGGCACAGATGGACAGAAGGCCTCTACAGGACAGGAGCCCCTCTCTGTACTTTGGAGTCAAGAGCCCCTACTCACAATTTCTGGTCAACCCCAAATTATTGAGTTCTCATGGGCTCAGGGCTTAAAGAACGCAAGTCTTTTGCTAAATTCCAAGGGATTTAAATCAATCAGGTTTGCCTCCACAGTACCTCACAGGTACCTATATGTGAGATAAGTCAAGTAGTAGGGTCCTTGGCAAGTGTGTGCTCTCTGAATCTAGAACAATACATCTGCTCTACCCTGTAAGGAAGTTGGTTCTCATCTTCTCTTGATACAGTCCCCTTTTTTCAGTCCCCTTTCTTGGCCAGCCTTGGGGACTCTCCCAGAGCCTTTCCCCAGGGCCAGACACTGGTTGGGGACCCCTCACCCCCCACCAAGGCTGATGAGAGCCTGCCCAGTGCATCCTGGCCCCTGCCTCTCAGCCCCACCTCCCAGGAAGCTGATACTCTGGGCCGGGCCTGGCAACTTCCTTTTGCTGTAGGCAAGCTCTACAGCAGAGAAGCTCCAGCACCCTGCCCTGGCCTGCAGAGAGGCACTATTGCCTAGAGGTTGGGAGCCTAGACCCAGGAACTATACCACACCAATCTCCATCTTAGCTCTACTGTGTGCTGCCCTTGGGCAAGTTCCTTCACGGATTTGTGCCTCCATCCCCTGTCTATAAAGTGGGGGTAATGATAGGATCACCCCATAAAGGTTGGGTTACTTCTTATAAGATGTTTGGAACAGTACTTGGTACAAGGTAGGGTCTATACATAGCCTTGCTTGGTTGGTCAACCCCACTCTTTCTCCCACTTCCTTTCCCCTCCCCTTCCTTTCTCATATCTGGGAAAACATGCCCAGAGAGATAGGATAGGCTCTGCCCACTAGCAAAATAGGAATGCAGGGAGATGGGATTGCAAAGTGTATACCCCCAGCCCACCCCAACCGGGCCATGACAAGAGAAGGCTTTAGAAATTGCCACCCTTAGATCCCAAGGGTCAGTACTTCTCCCTCCTCGTGCCCCCCTCTCTACCTGGGTTCCCTCAGCTCCTCAGCCAGAGGCCCCCATCACCACTGTGCCTCCTTCCCCCTCCTCTCTGGCTTTGCAAGGGGAAGCCTCAGAGTTGGCTGGCTCTCCTCTCTCTTTAAATCTATTCTCTCTATTTGAAATGCGCCTTTAATGTAAGCCACATCAAATCCTTTTGGGAAGTAGGAAGCATAGACATCATAAATAAACACATTTGGATTAACTGGGGAGCAAGCCAGGGAGAATGCAGAATTATAGAATATTTTTTAAGTGGATGCAGCTTTATTACTCTCAAGTATTTACAGTGACTCTTTGGGCGCTGCCATTCAATGAATCTAACTGCTGACAAATTATTTCTAAGTTGAGATCCTGCTGGGACTGCTTTGTTGACTCAATTAGAGGACTCCCATACTAATTGTAGGCCAGCGGTTGTACTAATTACAAAGGAATCCTCCCTATTCATCGTAAGTAGGTTGAGGCTGGATCTGCCTCCCCCCCAGTCCTGTTCACACAGGGCACTGCTCAGGGACCTCTGATTTCATGGACTCAGCAAAGGCTCTGCTCAGCCAGGACAGCCCTGCCCTATGTTCTTAACTCAGACTTGGCATCTGTGGCTATGGCCAATGCCTTTCAGAGGTGCCCTCTCTGCTCATTTCCTTTTTTCCTGAGAATCTCCCACCAATGCAGGATGGGTGGGTAGTGGGGAAGTAGGGAGACTGCAGCCGTGTTTGTATTGCGTGACTCACCCTTTTTCATTCACTCAACATTGAGTGCCTGACATTACCAATCATGGTATGCGCCTAGGCACTGGGGATCCAGCACTAACCAAAATAGACAAAATCTCCTGTCCTCAAGAAGTTTGCCATCTGCTGTCAGGGGACAGATACGAGCAAATAAACAGTAGGATGATCTCAGACAGTAGTAAATGCTATGGAGCAAAGGAAACAGGGCAACAGATAAAACAGGGAGCCAGGAGAGGCTACTGTGGGCTTCTGGAACAAGGGAGATGACCTGGACACAGATGGTGGAGAGAAGTGAGTGGATGAGACTATATTATGGTCATAGTATTGGCTGGATTTGGTGATGGCTTGGATGAGAGCCAGGAGTAAGAGGGATGAAGGTTGACTGTGATTTTTCATCCTGTTTCCCTATATGATTGACTGTGCCATTGATCAAGTCCGGCAAGAAGGAAGAGGAACAACTTTAATGGGATGTTATAGGCTGACCTGTCTTTCCCCAAAATTCATGTGCTATTTAGAGTCCTAACCCTCAGGACCCCAGAATATGGCTTTGTTTGGAGATAGGATCTTGATAGGGGTCATCAGGTTAAAATGTAGTCATTAGAGTGGGTTCTAATCCATTATGACTGGTGTCCTTAGAAGCAGAGGAGATGAGGGGGCGCCTGGGTGGCTCAGGTCATGTTCCCAGGGTCCTGGGATGGAGCCCCACGTCTAGCGTCTGACTCCCTGCTCAGCGGGGAATCTGCTTCTCCGTCTGCCCCCTCCTCCCACTCATGGTCCTGCTCTCTGTCTCATCATTTTTTTTTAATCTTAAAAAATAGAAGAGGAGATTAGGACACAGGCACATACAGAGAGGGAAGACCGTGTACACACATAGAGAAAAGACATCCATCTATAAGCCAAGGAGAGAGGCTTCAGAAGAAACCAGCCCTGTGGACAGCTTGACCTTAGACTTCTAGCCTCCAGTACTGTGGGAAAATAACTATTATGGGTTCAGCTACCCAGTCTATGGGGCTTTGTTACAGTGACCCTAGGGAAATAATACAGGGGAGAGTCAAGATTCCCAACACAGGATGCCCCTGACACAGGGGGGCGATTCTGGAGGTTGGGATGAACCAATCACGTGTCCATCAGAGGAATGTGAGGCTGTTGGGACAGCACAGCCATGAGGAGGAAGGAGCATAGAGGCACAGGGTGATGTGGGCAGAGGTGGCTGCTAAGAAAGCCCTCCATGGAAGGAAGGAAGGAAGGGAGGAAGGAAGGAAGGAAGGAAGGAAGGAAGGGAAGGGAAGCTGCCCAGAGAGCCACAGACATGCAATGCCATGGAGCGTTCAGGGGACAGCACTGCTTGGTTTAGGACCATTTCCAGGTCTGTTCATCATTGAGTCCTGAACCACGGAGGTCCAGTTCTTTCCCCGCTGCCTTTACGTTCCACAGAAACTTGGTGACCTTGTGGTCCTTGTGGTCAAGCCCTTTGCTGTGCAGCTGGCAGTGACCTCCAACCCTGGGTGGGCTGCTCCGCCCCAACATTGACCCTTGTCTGGGGGACATCAGCTTGCAGTAGACGCTTGAGAAACCACTTGAGTGTTTCCACATATGTGGTTGCTCCACGTGAGGCACCAGAGCACAGCTGGGTCACCCCCACACTGCCCAGCCCAGGCCCTTCTAGATCAGCTGATCCACAGCTGCACCTGGGACCTGCATGTGAGCTGGGCGGGGACCAGATGCACGACTTTGCTGAAGCTCATATCTTTGACCCACAAACTCATCAACCAAAATCATGCTCTTTCTTCAAAGCAACTGATGTTTTGGGTGGTTCTTGAAGCAGCATTGCTCTGGTGATGATGACTGGTACAGGTTCCAGAAGATGCCTCCACGGCCTTTGGATTAACTCTATGGATTATATATATATATAAATATATATAATTTATATGTTTTATATAAATTTATATAATTTATATATAAAAATGTATAATATTTATATATTATATATATTCATATAATATAACTATGGAATATATATTATATATAATTTCTTTGCTAAATATATATGTGTATATATATATATATATATATACACAAACACACACACACACACACACACACACATATATATATATATATTTCTTTGCTAAAATTAGGGTAAATCAAGCAATCTCTGCCTAAATCAATAGGGACCATCCAGAAAGGAGGCCACACTTTCCAGCATGCTGGTGTCTGCCGACAGAGCCACAGCGCTGGAACGTTCTCACTTGCCTGTTATGCCTCAAATTGGAGAGGAAAAAAAGCACAGAGGCTGGAGTGGGGAGAGCCTTCTAATTGTAGCCCTTGAGGGAAAAGAAATATTTAAATATTTTATGAACTTTCTCTTCTCTCTCATCCCTTAAACAACAATAAATGTAACATATCAATTTACATTATGATCCTTTTATTACATTATAATCAAGTACCAAATGATTAAAGATTTAGGAAGAGATATTACTATGAAGGCGCTCATGAGGATTAATGGGTGGTGGGCAGAACCGCAGGGAGGTGAGGGGAACCTCAGTGAAGAGACCCCATAACAAGAGGGGGTGTCACGGAGGCCACGAAGCTTGAAGCCATTAAATGAATAGAAGGCAGGAGCGTGGCCCTAGAGAAGGTGCAGAAACGTGGAGCAGGACTGTGAGCCCTGGCCCAGCCGCGAGTCACCTAACAACGCTAAGCCTCCAGTTTCCTGGTCTCTAAAGTGGGCATGACACCTACTACATGCAGTTCATGGGGTAAGGCTTTTATGACATCCCGGAAATCAGCACTTTGTGTGCTGGTTGTTTTGTTATTGTTGTTGCTAATACTATTCTGATTTTTATTATCTTTCATAGTTCTTCAATTTGAAGTTCTTCAAATTCCCAGAGATATTCTAGAGGCTTTTTGCTTTTAACTCAAATGAATCTCTGATGGTTACTCCAGCCTAATACATAATCTAATGGTCCATTTATAATTGTGGTTTGTGGGAAAACATCCTGCAACTCCTTGACTAGTCCTTGGAAACCTATGAGTGAATCGGAATCAAAGTCAAATGGAATTTGAACCATCAAGCCGCAAAGAGGACTGGAGGCCCAACTCCATTCACTCACTTGTTAAGTGTCCATGTACAAATTGCCAAAGACTCAGGCATCTGAATGTTTTGTAAAACGAGGATAAAGTCACCTGCCCATAGTGGCAGTAAAGATCAAATGTGGTAATGGGTAAAGGGGTATTGAAATCAAATTTTTTTTAAAATGTGTAGATAGATAGATGATAGATATAGATAGATAGATAGATAGATAGATAGATAGATAGATAGATAGACAGACAATATAGAGAGAGGCAAACCATTAGACTCTTAACAAAATAGAACAAAAGGAGGCTTCAAGGAGGAAGGTGGGTGGGGAATGGGCTAAATGGAGGATGGGCATTAAGGAGGGCACTAATTACAAAGAGCACTGGGTGTTAGATGTAAGTGATGAATCATCAAATTCTACTCCTAAAATCATATTACACTACATGTTAACTAACTAGAATTTAAATAAAAATTTGAGGGGAAAAAAGATTTTTCTTTTTAATTTTTCAAATTTTAAAAAACAGGGCAGCCCCAGTGGCCCAGTGGTTTGGCGCTGCCTTTGGCACGGGGTGTGATCCTGGAGACCTGAGATAAAGTCCTGCATCGGGCTCCCTCCATGGAGCCCGCTTCTCCCTCTGCCTGTGTCTCTGCCTCTCTCTCTCTCTCTCTCTCTTCATGAATAAATAAATAAAATCTTTAAAAAAAATTTTTTTTTAAATACAGGGCAGTATTTTTTGTGTTAACTCGGTGAATAGACACAAGATAAAGCCAGTAAAGATGACAGCCTCTGGAATCATAGTTCCTGGACTTGAATCCTGTCTTCACCACCAGTATGTCCTTATCTAAGTAACTCAACCTCTCCCAGGCTCAGTTCTCTCATCGGTAAAATTGGAGTAGTACTAGCGTCCACTTCACATAACCGCCCTGAAGCTTGCACGAAGTAGTGCCAGCAAAGTTATGGCACAAAACTAGCATAGCCTATGAACCCAAGAATCATGAACTATTACTCAGGCCTGTTTAAAATCTCAGCAATCACACAGATGTGCTTCCAGAGAAGCCAGAGTAGGTCTAGAGGGTGGTCTTGGACTTGTCTGTAAAGATGATGTGTGTGCTGAGGAGGAGAAGCAGGCTTCACCTGCTACCTGAAATTGGATCCTCCATCAAGAAGCCTATGGCCAGGTTTGGGGAGATACACCTCAAATAATCCAAGCTCCCGTGTGGCGCATAGATACTCTCTATGTGGCATCAGTTGAGCACAATGAGTTAGTAAAAGCAGAGAACATCTAGTTCTAAGAATTAGAATATCTACTAAAAGATCACCCAGGAAAAACAAAATATTATCTTAAGATTGAAATATACAGGACGCCTGGGTGGCTTGGTGGTGATTGAGGGTCTGGCTTCAGTTCAGGTCATGATCCTGGGGTCCTGGGATCAAGTCCCTGATCGGGCTCCCTGTTGGGAGCCTGCTTCTGCCTCTGCCTATGTCTCTGCCTCTCTCTGTGTGTCTATCATGAATATCAGTTTTTCTTTTGAGAAACTGAAATATAAGTCCTTGGAAAGTTAATTTCACCAGATTCCCTGGACCATTTCTAATGACAAAGATGAGGTGTCCCTGACAAGGTCTGAAGCAGTGGTTCCCAAAGCGGGATGCCCCCTCCACCAGCAGCAAAGTCTCAGGTCCCACTTCAGTCCTGTGGAATCAGAAATTCTGGGGATGGGATCCCCAATTTGTGTTTTCAGGACCCGGCCAATAATTCAGATGTGAGCTTCTGGAAAGCAATGGACCCAACTGATGAGACATGTCTCTATCCTTGGAGCTCAGGCCTCCCCTGTCCTACTCCACCCTTCATCTCCCTCCTCCCTGTCACATACAAATTATCTTTTCTTCTTTGAAATTGACCATGAGCCTATTTAAGAGCATCAGTTTCTACATCAAGTCTTTTGAGCAGAGGTTGATTTGCCAAGAGTTGTGGTGGCGGGGGCCCTCCCCACCTCCTGCTCTCTTCCCCACTCCCGGGAACTATTTCCCCTATTTCCCCATGAAGCCTGAGGCTTTAGGACACTGTTGTGCCTGCGTTACTGAATCATAACAAATCCTCACAATAAGCACTAGCTTTGAGTATTTGTTCTGTAAATACTTGACATGGATTGTTTCTTTTTCTCCATCCAACAACGTGGCTTGACATTGTCAGAAGGGGATGGTACCTTTGTGGTAGGTGTCATTATCATCTGCTCCTGGCAGATGGAGAAACCAGGGCACAGAAAGGAAACCAGTATTTGAGATTCCATTGCTGGGAAGCAGCACAGTTGGGACTTGAGTCCAGAGTTTGTGGTCTCCACCGCCAGGTGGTACAGCCTCCTGGAAAACGTATCCTTCTCTCTCCTACTAGTGAATTAGGAAAAGCAGTGAGCTTGTGGTAGGAGAACAAGCATGCAAGTCCTGGCTGTCACTAACCAGGTATATGTCTTAGACAGGGGCCTTCAGCTTTGAACACTCCATCTGCCCATTTATAAATTAGGGGGTGCTGATTCTCATTCCTGCAAGGGTCATTACAGGAGCACCAGAAGAGACCGTGCATCTGAAGGTACTCTGCAAGCTGAAGAATGCCAAGCGAATGTAAGACACTGTTAATCCGGTGTGATGCCCAAGACTGAGGTTGAATGGTCATCCTGGATAAAAGGGACATACAGGCAGCTGGTGGTTATAATTGCTTCCACAGATCTAAGAAACAAATAGCATTGGTTTCCAACTTTAAAGTTGCACTCACCAAGCATTCCCCAGCTACATCCTACCAGGCTGCTCCCCAGCTCCCCAACTGGAGTTGTTTAATCACATGGCTAATTTCCCTGGAGTGAGTCTGAAGGTCATGTATTGTATTTTTCACTTGCAAAAGACAAATCTGAGAGTATAGTGGGCTTCAGGCACAGCACGACTCAGGCGCAAAGAGCATCAGCAGGATCCATCTCTTGATTCTGTTCTCCATGGGTTGGTTCTGTCCTCAGACATGTCTGGCCGTTCAAGCTCCTTATATTCCCAATGCCAGTTCAGAGGAAGAGAGGCCTCTTTTTTTCAACGCACAGGCCTCCGAGTGCTTTTTCCTCAAGAGAAAGGGATAAGAAATAACAAACTAAAATTTTCAGATGATATACCCCAAGGCCTAGTCCAAATCCCTCCTCATTAGCCACTGTGGGCAGGTGATTGAGGCCTACAGAGGGAGCACACTGGCCTCCTCCCAGGGAAGATACTCCTCCCTCTGTGCATGCACAGATCCTGACTCTGGCAGGTGAGTATCCTCCCCGGAAAGGGCAGAGCAGAACCTCCCACAGCCCAGTGGGAGGGCTCCAGTCGTTCACAGCAGCCAGCTAGAAGGATAGGGACCAAGTAGGGCCCCATGCAGCACAGTCACTCGGGGGGCAGACACGTTTCCTGGCCTTTCTGAAAGGTAGCCTTGAGCAGGATAAACAGAATCTGCTTTTCCTTATTGCTCTGTCACGTAATCCAGAAACAAACACGCCCTCAGATGCCCTCTCCATATCTTCCCAAAGCCATTATCAGTCACTTTATCTCCTCCTTGGGATTTCCTGTTTCTTTTGCTGGACTGTGTGTGTGTGTGTGTGTGTGTGTGTGTGTGTGTGTGTGTGTATAAGTGCATTTTCTCTTGATATCATGACGATTTGGCTGCATTTGTCAAAGTAGAGGTACTGGGGTGCACCAGATGATATGATGTGGCCTATGCACGCAATGCTTTTTTTTTTATTTTAGTGTTTTGTGTCTATTTTAAAATGGGAAATTTCCTGCTTATGTAATTATAGCTAGTATTTACTGCGTACTTACTAGGTCGTAGCCCTAATCAAAGGACTTTCCATACACTAATTAATTTTCACAACTCTGTGCAGACAGTACTCTCATTAGCCTCATTTTATACATGAAGAAGAGGGGTACAGAGAAGTTAACTAACTTGCTCGAGGTCACACAGTTAATAAACAGTAGAGCCAAGACTCCCACCCAGGCAGTCTGGCACCAGGGCTAAGCTCTTAACCACTACACAAAACTCGAGATTTCACAGATATCATGGCGTTTTTCCAGTACCCTATTGCAGCTAAATTAAAATATCAGAAGCCATTTGAGAGGAAATACCATATAAACAACGGGAAAAGTAGTGTGAGATGTTTTAAAACTTTTCTAGGTGATAAACAGCATTTGGGAAACCCTGAAACACTGCACAACTTGGTATTAAGCTTAACTCCGTGGATTCCCAGTGGGTACACCAGTGGCCTTTGGCAGAGCCCCGGGAACCCCTGAAATCATGCACAATTTTGTATGAATATGCGCATTTTTATGAGAGAATATGTTGCTTTCTTCCTATCTCAAAGGGATTTCTGACCAGAGCTGCTGCTAATCTAAATTATGCTTCAGGAAATTTAGAAAAGGCATCCTTGGGGGAGATAATGAATTAGACAAAGGTACCACTTCTTCCAGGAAGGCATGAAATTTCTAGGCAGAAATTGCATGGTCATTATCACAGATCAGTCTTTTTTTTAATTTCTTAAAATATTTTATTTATTCATTCATGAGAGACACAGAGAGAGAGGCAGAGACATAGGCAGAGCGAGAAGTAAGCTCCCCCATGGGGACCCTGATGCGGAACTCGATCCTGGGACCCTGGGATCACAACCTGAGCCGAAGGCAGATGCTCAGCCACTGAGCCATCCAGGTGTCCACCACAGATCACCTGTTGACTAAAATTTGGTTAAAAAGTACTTCTGCATATGAAGTTAGCCAGGGGTTTTTGTAAGGGAACATGAAAGCCCTTGGACATCCGGGGGATGCTGTCAGAAACTGGAGTGACGTCTGCAAGGGTTGAAGGGTATGGTGTTCAGGGTTGGGTCTCAATGCTACTGTGTCACCGTAGGGGAGTCTCCTTTCCAAACTGAGCCTTCATACAGATGATGGTCTCTAAAACGAGGGTAATACCTGCTACCTCTCCTGCCCACTCAGAGGAGTGTTGTTAGGATCTCATGAGATCAAATCACTGAAGAAGACAGGATGTTCTAAAGTTGTGAAGAGATTGCATCAGTCAATCTGATTTGGAAAGCAGGGTACATTCCAGATAATCTATCAATGGAATTTAGTGTCAAGAATTAAATGCAAAGGTGGTGGAGAGCTGAATAGCCAAAAGGGAGGTGAAAAAGCTTACAGGTGGCAATAGCAGGGCTGGAGGAACCCCGGTGGGGTTGCCAGAGGCTGGGGGATGGGGTCAGCAGCTGCCCAGCCCAGAGCTAGTCAAAGCAGGAGTCTGGGAGGGAGGGGAGAGGCCCTGCCCTGGCTTCTCCCCTTCTCTTATCCCTCAGCCTCCACTGATACCACCCATTGGCTCACCAGAAGTCAGTTGGCAAAGGAGCCTGGGAAATGTAGTTTTCAGGGGAAGGACACAGGAAATGGAGCAGGCCAATGGCCACCATGCTTCTGCTTAAACTTCTTCAACCAGAACTGATTTTAGTTGCCTAACTACACGTGGAACTAAATTTCTAATGGCTGAAGTTGATGATATTGAGCAACTTGTTAGACTAAGTCTTGCAGAAATGAGTTCTTTTAACAAACACTGGCTGAAGGTTACTATGTATAAGACACAACCCTAAGCTCTGAGAGCTACATATGCCTTTTCCCATTGCCCTAACAGTATTGGAGTAGGCTGGTTTCTAAGATGACCCTCAACGATCCCCACCTCTTGGTATTTGTGCTCTTGTGTAATCCCTTCCCTTTCAGGGTGGGCTGGAATAATAACTTGCTTATAACACATAGAATATGCAAAACTAATAGGGTATTGCTTGAGATTATATTATAAAAGACTGGTTTCCATCTTTCACACACTCTCTTATTCTTCTCACTTGCTCTGATGGAGCAAGTCGCCATGCTGTGCACTGCTCTGTGGAGAAACCATGTGGCAAAGAATTGAGGACACCTCCACCTAAAAGCCTATGAGGAACTGAATCCTGTCAACACCAAGCCAATGAGTTTGGAGGTAGGTCCTTCCTTAAGCAAGCTTCCAGATGACAGAAGCTCCAGCCAACACCTTGACTACAGTCTATGAGAGACCTTCAGTGGAAGGGTCCAGTTTGGCCATGTCAAGATTGTCAAGATTCCTGACCTACCAAGATATTCAATGCTTACTTTTAAAGGTGCTAAGTTAGGGAAGATTTGTTACATAGCAATTAATAACAAATACACAGGGCACTTCATTTTATAGTTTATGTAGCATTTTAATAGGTATTCTCATTTGTACCTGTCATCAACCTTGCACAATTCACTTTTCTCAGATAACGGGATGAGCTTTGGAGAAGTTAAGTGATGTTCCAGGAAGTATCCTGCCAGAAGATGAGTCCAGGTGTGTCTGACCCAGCAAAAGCAAATGCTCTTTCCATTAAATAGGATTGCCTTGAAGTGGACTGGGGAAAATGTTTGACCAGACAGCTTAGGCATAGGGAAGACAAAGTGGAGCCATCAAAAAACTTTTTTGAAAAATGCTGATATTTCAGAAATGCATTGAGTACCAGGAAAATTCAATGGCAGAAAGAACAGCCTTTTCAGGAAATGGTAGGGGAACCACTGGATATCCACAGGCAAAAGGATGAAGCTATACCCTTTCCTTAGACCACTCACAAAAATTAACTAAAAATGGATCATAGATCTACATATTAGCACTACATCTATAAAACTCTTAAAAGAACTCATAAGAGTTCATCTCTATGACCTTGGATTACACAATGGTTTCTTGGACAGGATATGAAAATCACAAGCAACAAAAACAACAAAATAGATAAATCGAACACACCAAAATAGAAAGCTTTTGTGCTGCAAATAATACCACCAAGAAAGTGAAAGGAAAAATAAGAAAAATGGGAGCATATTTGCAAATCACACATATGATTTGCCTAGGACATATACTAAGTAATTCATACATACGGTAAGGGACTAGCATCGAGAATATATAAAGAACTCTTGCAAGTCCAGTGACTATTATTGACTATTTTTGGATATGGGATTTCTTTTTGTAGTGATGAAAATGTTCTAAACTTACTTAAGGCGGGGATCCCTGGGTGGTGCAGCGGTTTGGCGCCTGCCTTTGGCCCAGGGCGCGATCCTGGAGACCCGGGATTGAATCCCACGTCGGGCTCCCAGTGCATGGAGCCTGCTTCTCCCTCTGCCTATGTCTCTGCCTCTCTCTCTCTTTCTCTGTGACTATCATAAATAAAAAAAAAAAATTAAACTTACTTAAGGCTAATGTTTGCACAGCCCTGTGAATATATGAAAAACACTGATTTTTATGTTTTAAAGGGGTGAATTTTATGGTTAAAGAATTACATCTCAACAAAGGTATTTTTTTAATAATTGATTTTTTTAAAGATTATTTATTAAAGAAAGAGAGAGCAAGAAAGAGAGCAGGAACAGGAGTAGAGGGAGAAGCAGACTCCCTGCTGAGCAGAGAGCTCAATGCAGGGCTCGATCCCAGGATCCTGGGATCAGGATCTGAGCCAAAAGCAGAGGCTTAACCAACTGAGCCACCCGGGTGCCCCTCAACAAAGCTATTTTTTAAATGCATTGAGAAAACCACACATTGAAAAATAGTTATGGGGCAGTCCAGGTGGTTCAGTGGTTTAGCTCCGCCTTCCGCCGAGGGCGTGATCCTGGAGACCCAGGGATTGAGTCCTGAGTCAGGCCCCCTGCATGGAGCCTGCTTCTCCCTCTGCCTCTCTCTCTCTCTCTCTCTTCTCTCTCTCTCTCTCTCTCATAAATAAAAAAATTAGAAAAGAAAAATAGTTATGATGATAAATTGTATGTTAAATGTATTTTCCCAAAAGAAAAGAAATGCATTGAGAAATAGAAGAAGAAACTTACCCCTCTAAGTAGTAAAGCTCGAGTCTTTTCCCCTTGAGTTTGGGCTGGACTTAGTGACTGCTTTCCAAAGAACAGAGTATGAAGAAGGAAAAAATACTGACTTTCTGGTGGAGAAACCTGACAGATACCACCATCACCAAGTGGTAAATGTTAATATCACAAGTGAAAACCAATGTTAATGTCATACACACTCCCCCCCATACCATGTGATGAGAAGGGTATTTCACCTCTAGGATAGTCTTCTCCAAAACCCAACCTCCAAACTAATCATGAGAAAATATCAGATCATCTCCATATGAGAGACACTCTACAAACTCCCTGACCAGTGCTCCTCAAAACTGTCAAGATCGTACAAAACAAGGAAAGCCTGACATTCTGCCAGAGACTGCAGGAGACGATGGAGTCATGACCACCATGTCCTATATTCCACATGTGTAGCAAAGGCAACATTCTGATAAAATCTGGAGGTCAGCTAGTTGTAATGTGCCAACGTGGGCTTCTGAGTTGGCTCAGATGCTAACATTAGAGGAAGCTGGATGCAGGGTTGATTAGAACTGTGTACTTTCATGCAACTTTCTTATAAATCTAAAGGCATTCCTGAATAAAATGGTTTTAAAATGGGGGGAAAAACATAGTTTTATTAAACTTCCCCACTCTTAATCGTCTTACTTTTAATAGCATGGAGGGGTAAATAGTCCTATTTTTGGACCTCAGGAGCAGTGGATGAGTTAATTTTCTCCTCAGTTGACCACACATTGCCATTATTGGTCTGGGCAAGACTCATCGGATTGTGTTTATTTGGTTATATGATTATTCCCATTAATCCGCATTTCCCTCCTCATGTTTCCTTCTAATATATATCTTCATTTATGTGTGTGTGTGTGTATATTTAACTTACATAAATGTCATCATGTTACATATTTCTGCCACCATTAGCTCCATGCATCAAAACTCCAACCCTGCTGCTGTGTGAATATCTCATCTGTTGCTTCCAATTGTGTCAGCCTTCCATGGTGGAGAAGGGATGAACCCCAGATTGTCTCCAAGTCTCCACCACCAGAACATATAAGGCAATGACTGTCCTTTTTATAGCCTTTTTGTGATGACCTGTGTGGGGATTTCCATGAGGCATATACAGAGTCACCTTGACTGGGCCTGCACTGTGCATACACTTAAGTTGACAGAGTGCTGCCATATTGCTTTCCGAATGATCTTTTTCATGGCAAGATGCTCTTTTTACCCACCTCCTACCCCAGTCCTCATCACCATAATGTTTTCAATGCTTAGTGCCTCCATAGATCAAAATCTGGCCTTGAGTTGAGGAGTGATGGGGATGATGATGGGGAAACAGTATCCTAATATTTACTAAAGTGCCCAGAGCACTTGGTGTGGACCACTTACTGTTTTAAACTTTATATTGGAGGAGAGTGATTTAATTCTTGCAATAGTCTCTATAGGTGAGTACTATTTTTAGCTTCATTTTGCAGGCCAGGAATGGGGGCTCAGAGAGGTCAGATGACTTGCCCAGGCTCACCCAACTATAACCACAGTGGTCTACAGCGCCAGACAGCCTACTGGGCAACCCTTCCTCTGCTTTCACATCTCAGCCTTGAGATGTGTCAAGAGGTGTGTCCAATGCCCAGCCCAGCCTGCTCCCCAGCCTGGCCACATGGGTTTGAGATCTCTGAGCAGCATCTGTGTTCATTCTGAGGCTTAATTAAAACACAAACCACACTCCGAATAGTATCAGTAACTCAGTGCTTCCCAAACCCAATTGAGGCATCTTCTCGGCCTGAAAGGGGTAACACCCCAGAGTGATCAGAAAGTTGTTCTGAGGTCCCCAAGATGAGCACCTGCCACCTTTCACCTAACTCATGATGCAAAGAAGTCAGACCTCAGGAAAAGATTGCTCTCCAAATTACAGGGGCGGGAACACTGCCCTCGTAGGCCCTGTGGTCCCACGCACGGATCAACAGTGCTTCATTAGGCTGCGTAATCAACACGCAGCAGGCAGATCCAGCCAATTAGGCTTATCGGCTGACAGAGTGGGGCAGGAAGTCCTCTTTTCCTCCTGGCTGTTTTTCTGCCTCATGGAAGAAGTCAGTTCCCATTTTTTATCTCTGGGTTCCCACCAAGCCATCTCCGTGGGGAGGGAGTTCTGATAGAAAGCAGCCTTAAGCTATCTCACTCCCCTTGAGCCCAGGGTCAAGCCAGCTGCCCTTAAAGCCAAGCACACAATCAGATGGAAAAAAATTTTTTGAATGCAAAATCCAAGAGCTTCTTGGCAAAAGGGGAAAGACCAGCCAGGCCCAGCCTGGCCATACCCTCTTTCATCTCTATCCCCCTCATCCTCTCTCCAGACTTGAGAAATTTCCAATTTCCCACCGGACTCCTTGAGTGTCCCTCCCTCTTGGGGGAAAGGGTGGGCAGAAAGTGTTGGTGGAGTCAGGGGAGAACTAGCCCCAGTTGGGGCAGTTTGAGATATCAGTTTCACAGCCCCCGACAGCAGCACTTCGACATTGAACTGAGACTAATTGTACACTGCAAAATAGTGTACTTATCAACTGCATCTGCCTTTCCCCCTACTTTCTACTTCCAAGGAGATAAATTACTGGAGCAGATAAGGATCCAGCTTTCAGGGTGATCAAATGAACGCCAGGAGTCCTCAAGATAGGAATGGTTTGTGAAACCCCAGCTCCTGCCCACTTGAGTGAGCCAACTAAGAGGCTGCTGTCTGCCAAGAATGTAATGGCCACATGGATTGTTGGCCTTTCCACCACCACCGCCCCCGCCCCCCCAACTCCCGGTACATTACACGAGGGTAAGGGAATTTGCTTTTAAAGTATCTTTTGCAGTCCCTTCTAATAAATCACTCAGCAATTCCTGGTGCTTGTTGTGGCCGGCAGTGTTGATCCATGATGAAAGGACAGGCTGGTTCCAGAGCTGGATTTTCCACCAGCCACGGCCTGAGCATGGTGAGTGAACCACAAATGCAACAAACCAAGATGGCGGCCTCCAAGCCCAGGAGCCTGTGATGCTGCCTCAGGGGCGGCGCAGGCTCGCTGTGACCTTAGCCAGAATTTCATGGTAGACTTCTGGAGCGGCCGCGTGGATTCCCCTGCTCATGATTCAGAACCAGGCTTCTGGGGCTGAACCTTCCAGTTAGCAAATCATATTTAATGGTTTGTAACCTCAAGGCCCCAAATGCAAGATTTGTAAGAGACAGAAATCAGATTTCCAAGAAAACCTGCCCCACCCCTGCAGGACTAGACAGGGGTGCTTTGGTCTCTGTATAGTACGGCCAGCCTGTGTTTAGGGTAGACCCATGTGAAACATCTCAAGCGTTGGAGCGACTAACACTTCCCCTCAGTGAAGTACTAGCTCCCGTCAGGCAGGGAGGCCTATTACAGGGATGTTTGTCCTAAATGTTCTTCTTTTTTATTTCATTCATCTACTTAACTCTTAATTCAACCTTGTCCCAGTGTGTAAATATTCCCTCTTTTCCCTCGCCATGCATCCCCATACAGATTGGTAGGCAGTTACCAAGCCATGGCCCTGGTCCCCACCCCACCCCACCCCACCCCAATCACCACTTAGCCAAACTACATACATATATATTTAGCTCTTTTAATCTTTTTTCTCATAAGGTTCTAATTTTACATTTTCCAGGGTATTTTGGATTTGGCACAATAGCCTTCGTCTGTGAAGAGTAGAACTTAATTATCAAAAGCTGAACCGGAGTGAGCAATCCATCACTGGGTGACACATCCTTGCCTGTGTTCATTTGAAAAACATTTTTTTTGTGGCTCTTGGAAGAGGAGGGGGGGGAAGCTGTCAGAACAGGAAGAAGGAAAGAGAAAGAAAGAAGGAAAGAAAGAAAGAAAGGAAAGGAAAGAAAGAAAAAAGTGAAAAAGAAAGAAAGGAAGAAAAGAGAAAGAAGGGAAAAAGTTCATCCTGGCATGCACCATCCCACAACACAACCACATAACATATCAGAATATCACAACTTTGCGGGATTAAGAACAGGACTGTGCATTTGGCTCCTGTCTTGCCTTTCTTGTTTTTATTTTGTTTGAAACTAGATCTAAAATGTCTCCTAGCATGTGAAAGTTAGTCATGTAAAATGCCTCCTACAGTAAACATCATCTTTTTGACAAGGTTTGCATTATAATTAAGGCCCGTCTGAATAGTTATCCAACTGTCAGGTTCCACTGTTTTCCTTAAGAGGCAGGGTTTTTTAACAGCCAGATAAATGCTCTCCATGGCCCAGCCCAGTGGCACAGTGACACCCAGTGGCCATGTCAGGTCATGGTCCCACTGTGGGGCCACACAGGGCTTTGCTGGAAGGCCGGCTCCAGAGGGCTTCCAGGGGGCGAATCTGGCATCACCTGCCATCTGAATGCCCACAAGATTGGCCAAAAGGGAGCCAGTCTTGAGGGAGGGCGAGCGTGCCCTGTGCTGATTTAAATGAGATACCACGAGCCAAAGTGCCTAGCAGAGGGCCTGGCAACCGTGGCTCTTACCTACCCGAGGCAGTTCCACATTCCACGGCAGAAACTTCCTTCGGCCTCGTTTACACCTCACCCAGTCGGTTGACAAGTCCAGTCGGTCACGGAGGTCTCCAGAAACCTTTAGAGAATAGATTCAAATATTTCCCCTTAGGAGAGAAAGATGGTTTTGTCAGTTGACTGGTGGTGTAGCCACTCATTTAAATAATCAGCCGACAAAAGAAGTTTTCGTAGTAAAAGAAGCCTGTCCACCCTCTCCCCATCTGTGCCACTTTTATCCATGATACATACGGACTTACACGCAACAGGGTGAGGTGGCATGTTTCCTCCTGCAGGGAGCACTGCGAGTGTCCCTATGGGTCCTGGGTCCTGGCTCCTGTGGCTAATATTTTCCTGAAACAGGGATGTCTCATCTCTTACCTCCCCAAGGTATTTCGGGTTCCTTCAAATCACACACATTTAAATCACTTTGTCCAAAATAGGGTTTTGGTTTTGTTTTTTGTTTTTTGTTTTTTGTTTTTATCCCTTTTCTGGTTTGTTATACTTAGGAGTATAACCAAAGACCTCTCCTTTTGGCACGTGAAGACCTGCTCTTTCCTACCAGTGGCTCTTTCTGCCCTGAGCTGATTGAGTCCCAGGGCTGCACCCCAAACGCCGGGTGAGGAAACAGGAGGGCAGCTCATTTCTAGGGGCTCCCATTCAATGAAACGCTGACTCCCAGACACTGATGCCAACTGTTACATGCTCGGAGGAAATGCATATTGGTGTAAACGGGATGAAAACAGAAGAAGAAATGACTTCTTGGGAGTGGACACTGGAATTATTCCATGTTAGATTGGGTGAGTATCGTTCACACAGAACACATTCACTGGTTCTTAAGGGCTGCCTCTCAAATCCCAAAGCATAAGGGTGAACGAAAATCACAATGATAACAATTCGAACAGCTCATATTTTATTGAGCATTTATTGTCTGCCAGCTGCGCTCCTAACATTGTATGTTTATTAATTCCATTTTCATGATACCTCTACAGGGCGGTACAATTGTCATCAGTGGTGTAAAGAATAGGAAACTGAGGCACAGAAAGGTTCATTCCTCAGGTGAAGGTCACTCACATACTAGGGAGCCAGTCTGAGCTCCTAAGCCCAGACGCCACCCTCTTGATGGCCACGCTGCACTGCCTTTCACATAGTTGGCCAGTGAGGTAAACTTTCCAGTCGTAAATCACACCTGCAGAGCCTTACCCTGTAACTGGTTAGCCCATCACCACTTCTTCCCCCTTGATGGACTGTAACACAGCAAGATGGAGAAATGCCCACTTTAAAGCTGGAGAGATTGGGAGCCAGGGTGTGGGCTGACTGTCCACACCACATGAGTTGCCAGGGAGGGCCTGGGACCCAGCGCGGCTGATTCTCAGTGTGGTGCACTTGACCCTGCATGGCAGTACCCAGGTGCTTGCCGGGATGGTACCCAGATGGTGGTACCTTCACCTAAATCTCTGCTCTTTGAGGAGAGCATTGTTAGACCCTTGGGAAGGCTGCAAGCCTACTCTCCTTCCCCTTTCTCTGGGCTCCATTGTCACTGCAAATGAAAAAAAAATGTCATGCTGGAGAACAGCACTGTGTTTGTCACGTGGGCCTCAGGGCAGGCGGGCAGGAGTGTTCAGTTTCATGATGAAGCTGGGAGGAAGGTCCACTTGGGGTCAATCCAAGGGGGACCCAGAGATGGTGGCCCTGGTTGCACGGGCACCCTCACTGCCCTCCTTACCCCATTACTGGCCTCCATAATGTGTCTGCTGCCTGGACCCATTCCTTCTAACCCCACAGACCTGCTGGTGTCCCTCCTCCCAGCCTCTCTCCTGTTCTGACTTTCTCAGGCCGTGATGACATTCATCTATGCTACGTAGTGCTGCTCACTGAGTCTTTCTGAGGCACATCTCGCTTCATTCTATCTCCCAAAGCCTTCAATGGCTTCCCACTGAACAAAGTCTGAGCTCCTAGACCCAACCCTAACTTTTCATTCTTTCCAATTTCCCCCAAGCATCTGATGCTCAAGCCAAACCAAACACAAACTGTCCTGCCTTTGAGTCCTTGCTCATACTTTTGCCTCCACCTGCAGGACTTTGGCACCGCACAACTCCAGGAGGCCCATTTTCATCAGAGGCAGTGTGACTAGCACTCACTGGAAGTGGTCAGTACACAACCTGCACAGTGGTACTTGTCCACCTGGTCATCTGGATCATATATACCACCACACCTGTTTCCCTTCGTCTAAAACAGGATTCCTCAATAGCAGAAGTATTGACATTTTACGCCAGATCACTCTGTGTTGTGGGGAACTGTCCTGTACCTTGTATGCCATTTAATTGCATCCCTGACACCTTCTCCTCTCCAATTGTAACAACTGAAAATGGTTTTGGCAATGTCAAGGGTCCCATAGAAGGCAAAAACATCCCTGGTTGAGAGCCACTGCTCTAAAACCTACCCCAATTTGAAGCTTTACCCCCAAAGCCACCTACCCCACGCTGCTGAGTGCCCTCACTTGCCAGGGGTAACCCCAGAACTGTGCCCACTGATCCACTTTCTACTTGAAATGATATGCATGTCCCTTACCAGAATGTAATCTCCTCTGGAGCATGCTTTCCACCTGCATATCCCTCAAGGACTTACGTCCAATAGCGGGTAGGCAAACATTTATCACATAATCGAGGACAAAGGACAAAATAATTTGCCGTGCATCCTCCCCGGCAGGAAAGCGAGTTTCAAACATGCCTCTGACGGCTTCCATGCCCATCACAGAAAAGTACAGCCTGTTGCTTGGTTGGATGCAGTAGAAACCTAATATTTTACCTGAAACTCTGATTTATGTGTAACCACTCTGCTTCTTACTAAAACAGAGCTTGTTTTAGCAAATGGGTCCAGATTTAGTCCATTAGCTTAAAATAAGTGAAAAACTCTAGGGTTTGGTGAAATCACACAATAAAATATCATTAAGCACTACAGCCTGTCAAGGCAGACGGCAGGTTTGAGTTGAAAGTCAGAAGACCGTCTGAAATGAAGCAAAACGCACAATGGATGGGATCGGGGGCAGCTGGCTTTCATTTGGGGGAGGTCGTCAGAGGACTCTCCCGTCTGTGATGTAAATGAAGAACAGAGGCCCCGACAATTTAACTGTCATCGGTAGAAATGCTCCGACTGGCATGGCCACAAGCTCTGGCCCTTCGCTCCATCTGGGCAGTTCTTGGTCTGCATTAGGAGAAGGGGCCGTGGGGCAGGGAGATGAAAGAACCAGATCAGTCCCCTGGAAGCCAGAAAGCTCTTGCCAGTGTGCCAGGCCAGGGGCAGATGGGCAGCTGGGGTCCCGGGGACAGGATGGGGGCCACCACCGCCTCCCGTGGCCCTGGACCGTGGCAGATCTGAAACTCAGGGTGAGTGGACTCCACTCTGTTTCCTTGGGGCCTGGGAGCTTTGGGCAGCCTTTGGGTCCTTCCTTTCTCTTCTTTCTCTGTCTCTGTTGATCTCTCCAAACCTTCCTCTCCTGCCCTGCCTCTCTGTGTACCTATTTCACTCTCTGTAAGTTTATCTCTCCCCCCCATCTCTGTCTCTCTGTATAGCTGTCTCTCTCTGTGTCTCTCTCTCCATGTCTGTCTCGCCTTCCCTGGGTCTGCTTGTCCCCCTCCCTCTGTGTTTCTGCCTTTTCTCTATCTCCATACCGTGCTCTTTCTCCAATGTCTCTCTGACTCTTGTCTCTTCCTCTTCCCTGACTCTCTATCTCTTCTCTTCCTCAACCTCTTGTCTGCTGTTCCATTTGTTCCCCTTTGTCTCATTCTTTTGTTACTGCTTTCTTCATCCTGTTTCTGTCCCTGCCTCGCTCTTAGCCCAAGACAATCAACCTAAAATGGACTGTGCCCCTGGAGAGTTCTTGCCATGCTTCTTGAGATGCCGGCGCACAGTGGAATCCGAAATCCAGCTCAAGGTTTGCCACAGTTGGCTGTTGACGGCTCTGTGCTGTGGCTTCTCGCCACCTCACTCCTTCGCTCTGCACATCTTCTTTCTCTACCACCTTAGCATGTGCAGGCGGTGGTTTTAATGTCACCCCAGCTAAGAGTCTGGAGCACTGTCATCAGGTATTCCTGTGACACTCACGGGCCTCTGCTCCTCGCTATGCACCTGCAGCAGACACACCAAATCGCTCTTGCCCCTGAGCTCCACGTAGCTCCTTCAGAACAAGGGCTCCAGGTAATACCATCCAAGATCAGAACAAACACAGAAGACCCAGGAGGCAGAATGGATGTGCCATCCCAGATCTAGACAGGAGAGAGCTCAGACTCATCCGGAAGTAGCCCAGCCAAGTGTGAAGGGTGCTGCACACCGGGCGATGGGCTTTCCATGTGGCCACACGTAGCCTTCATGACCTACTATTAGCCCCACTCCCCAAATTTAACACTGGAGGTTCAGAGAGAAAATGTAACTTTCCCAAGTTTGCCCAGATAGCATGTCACCCAGCTGGGACACAACCCTAGGACTGCCTGACTCTGAGCACCAAAGGGGGCTGCTCTTCCTCTCATTTTAGCAAAAAGATTGATTGCTTGCTTTATTGAGCTCAGACCACATGCCAGCCCCAGTGCTAAGCATTTCATACACAACATTTCATTTCAAATCCATAATCCCATCAGGTATCTGCAATGCCTACCGCCGCCCATTGAGCGGATGAGGAAACTAAAGACCAGAGAAGTTAATTCACCTGCCCAATGTCACACAGCCAGTTGAGCAGCAGAGCGAGGGTGATGGGCTGCAAGCAAATTAATAGATTCCAACTGGCATCTCTAAATTTATATTTCCGCCTCCGCCGAGGTCCCCACCACTGCAAGTAATCCTGAAAATTCGTCATGAAGCTTTCAAAACAATTTATGCAAACAAACCTCAAGTGGGGCTATTTGTATTGGCAGCCCATTTCACTTAACCACCCACAACAAGGAACAGATGGCCAGAGCGTTGGACTCGCCTGCAAAGAAAACAGGAGGGGCAAGACCATCAGAAGCCGCCTTCCTTCCCCCACGCCTGCCCAGCTTTGTGACGATTACAGGCTTGTTCTTGTTTATGTCTTTGATTCCGTTGTTATTTTATGTACTTGTGAAACCGACCCAGCATTTCATGAGACAAGTTTGTTCAAAGACCATTTGCCAACCATCTTTGGTTACCAGGAGCCTGGCTTTCAGCGCTGAACTTGGAGTCCTTTCCCCCTGAGCCTTCTGGAAAGGGGCACAGCAGGAAGTAGAAACAGCCTGCAGATGTTGGATTAGAGATTGGCAGAAACTTCCAGACAAACGGTTGGAGAGTCATATTTACCTGCCTTTTTTTTTTCACCTTTGTTTCAACTGGGCGTTTGCCACTCGAGGTGGGGACAAGTCCTGGGCTGAGAGACAAATCCTGGACTCAAGTCTGTGTTTTACCAGCTGCGCTGACATTAGATGAGTTGTCTAAACTCTCTGAGACTTCAGTGAACTCATGAGTGAGGCTACCAGCACCTCTTCGGCAGGGTTGCTGTGATATTTGAATGATATTTGGATAATGGGTGTATCTGAGTGATTTGTCCATTTGTTTTAACCCAAGAGTCAGATGGCTGTCTCTCTATCACAGGCCAGTTAATCAAGCAATAAATATGGCCGAGCAGGGATCATTTTCAAGATGGGTCTGGAATGGATTCGAAGAGAATTAAGTCAGAGTCTCCATCCAAGGGGAAGAGTGTCCAGGACTGTGGCAGATGGGTATTTTCCAAAGATTGCTACCACGATAAATGTTCTTCGAGTGTGTCTTTGACACTCTTGCCACTGAGAAGAGGGGACTCTATTTCTCTCCCTTGAGCCTGGACAGGTTCAGGGACTGAAGGTAAGGGGGTGTTATGGGGTATCCAGGCTAGCTCCTAATAGGCAACAGTGCTTCTGCCTGGTTCTCTTGGGGCATTTGCCTTCGGAAGCCTGAGGGGCCTGGTAAGAAGGCTGGTGCTGCCATGACGGGAAGAAGCCCAGTCCACATGGAGAGGTCAGATGTTCCAGCCAATAGTCATCATCAAATGCCAGACATGTGAGTAAAGACATCTCCAGATGATTGCTGCCCCAGCCATGAAGTTACTGTCCCCCTCGGGGTGGGGGCAGAAATTGTCCAAGAAGAGACCCCAGACATCTTGGCACACAGCTCCACCCATTCCTAATTCCTGACCCACACATGCCATAAACAGAATACGATGATCGCCTTCAGTGTTAATCTGGCGGTTGATGGCAGAGATTGGTAACTAGAGCAAGGAAGCCAAGCCAGACATAGACACATGGAAAGTTCGTGTAAAATATATACTGATACATATCCCAGAGAGTGGTCAAGACAGGAGCTGAGAGCAGGGAAGAAACGTGTGGGCTGGAGGTCAGGAAATAGTTTTTGAGGCAGTAAGTCAAAACTTAAGCCTTAATTAAATGGGTATTATTTGGATCGGGGAGCACAAGGTGAAGGGAGTTCACTTATTAATAAAAGAACCCATAACTCAATATGTCTATAATGATTATAGTAATAACAATTATAGTAATAGCTAATGATGTGGGGTGATAATTTTAAATACATACCAATTATTGTTTTTCTCTGGTATTTCCTGTTTCCCCCCTGACCCCTCCTTACCTTTTCAGTGGCTCCACCATATGGCATCCATTGCCTCAAGGAAAAGATGTGAAAGCAAAAGCAGAGAAAAGGTACCTGTGAGCCAGTCGCCTGGGCCCCAAATCTCCTTCAAGAAGACTCAACAAGCTAGAGCCGTATTTGTTCATATCGGCTCAGAAAGCGAAACTGCCTCTCTGAGATTAATCAATCGTCCCTGGGGGTGGAGGAGCATCTGAAGAAATCAAGAGGATCTTGATGAAGGGTGAAGGATCTGGGTGAAGGGCCTTAAAACTTGACCCCCACCCCCATCCCACACTCAAGGTATGTTTAAGGAATTCCAAAGCTGAAAATACAAATGTCCCTGTTTCTGCAGCAAGAGCAAGACTCCGTCACTGTGGGACAGCAGAATAAAGAGGTGCGTCCAGCCAAAGGGATCACACAGCCTCGCAGGGGCTCCTGCAGCGAGCCAAGGACAATGGGTCCCTCCACGGAGAGTTTTCCCGAAGCCCAGAGATGTGAGGGGCATGTGGGGTGTCTTCTCAGGAAAGAAGGCAGTGCCCATAGTGTAGACATATGACCAGAAGCCAGATGACATTAAAGATGACTCAGTAGGTGCCAACGGAGGTTGAAGATAGTCACCCTCATCACCCTGTGCCCTGCTGGGACGAGGACATTATCACCAGGGAAAATAGACAACGCTCAACTGACTGGTTTCTAACTTTTGGCTTGAAATCGAGATTGAACTATTTAGCAAAGCAAAGAAAGTTACACTTGATTTCACTCTGGCTACATCAGCATTTATTGAGTTTCACTAAGTGGGAAGAACCTCACTGGGCTCTTTTATTTTCTCCCAGGCTCCTTACAAGGACCTTACGAGATGGGTTATTTTTCACAGAAAAGAAATGAGGCCCCGGACATTGGGTAACTTGTCTCAAGACTCAGCCTCTAAGTGGCACAGCAGCGATTCAAATCCAGGACTGCCTGACTCCAGAGAACCTGCTCTTCACACATGCTCCACAGCCCCTTCTCCAGGTGTCTGTTGTCCACACTGGGACTCACTTCTGTTCAAATTCCTAATGAATATGAGCCTGTGTTCTAGAATAACCACATATGCTAGGCAGGATAGTCTAGGTTATGCCACAGTAACAAACAACTAAAAATCTGTACCCGAAAGCCTCTTTTTTGCCTGAGCAGTACGTGAAATTATTCTGAAGCCTGACAGATATTTATTTACTCTGGACAAGAAATAATTACTTCAAACGTGCCTTAACGCAACAGAAGCATAGTATTTTGTTCACACAGCATATCCATTGGAGGTCAACGCAGAGGTTATGTCCATCAAACTCATTCGTAGATTCGGGCTGTTGAGGCCTCCTCCGTCTGGAGGGTTACCAGTTACTGCGGTGGGAGGAGAGGGCAAAAGGTAAATCGGTGAATTACACACTGACTCAGAATTTCTGCGCAGAATGTCACATATACATGTTATGACACGTGACACATCACTTCTGCTCAGATCCCATTGGACAAGGCAAATCAATGGCTACATTAGTAGGAGGTGAGAAAATATAGTTCTACTATGTGCCCCGATGTAGGAGAACTTGACTACGATAGGGACATTGCTAATGACAACCACACGTGACAGCCCCATTTATCATAAAATCACAGTTGACGATGGAGAGAGATAGCATGATGTGGCCTCTGATGAAACTCAGCTCCCCAGCAGTACAACCAACTGACAAGACCTCAGACTAGTACCGTGACTTACTTCAAACAAACCCTTCTCTTAAAACCCCTGGAGGGCCCACACCCAGACTTCTCACAAAGTGTCAAAGCTACAGGGACAATGAAGCTTCAACAACACTGAAGGGAAGTCTGAGGTCTGGGGAGGAAAAAGGATGGTGAAGGCTTAGCATCTCCTCCCTCCTTCTGCAGGGCCGCCTTCAATATACTTCTAAGCCATCTCTGCCCTGGAAGGGACCCCTGACTCCTCCTTGGTCACCTGAAAATCAGACACATTGAATGGCATGTTCAGGTTTGGAGTAGAGAACACATATTCTGCTATTGTCCTAAATGTATCACCTGTCTCTGATCCCATCTACACTCAGAGACCATGATCTGGAGAAGCTGCAGCCATAATACACCTGAGGCAAAGAGCGTTTCCCAGGGTGGCTTCAGGCACTCCCATGGCCCTTCACAGCCATGAGAGGACCAAGGGGTCAGCAAAGCTGGGACTGAGGCAAACAGCAGTGCCTGAGTTCAGAGATTACAACTTCTCCTGGGGATTTTGTTTGCATCTTTAACGCCAAATGATAATTAATCCTCCAGAAGGTCTCAGATGTTAATCCCCCTAGGAAATCTTAATTAACCCTTATTAGAATTAGTTCTGAATCTTGGGAGGAAATAACACACACATCCAAGTAATGCTAGATTGTTAATGTATCATCTTTTATACTAAGAAAGGGCTCACAACTCCTTTATTCATCCAACCAGTCATTCATCCATGCATCCAATCATCTATCCATCCTTCCATTCATCCTTCCATTCATCCATCCATCCATTGATCTGTCTACTCATTCACAATAATCAAACGTAGACATGTTTCTTTCCTCATGGAAGTTACACTCTAATGGAGATTGGGGGAAGGATGGATGGCCATCATATAAGCTCACCGATAAGTTATTATGAAATGACACATAAAAGAAAGGTTCATGGGAACCTGAGAACAGTAAGAAGGAAACCTGGTCTAGTGTGGAAGACATCACTAGTGTTCACCAATATCTAGTTCTCTCCTACCTGGGGATTGGGAAGATTAACTCTATAAGAGAAGGAAGGTCTGGTGCATAGGGTTACTCACAGCCACCTCACTCACCTCCTGTGACTCAGATCAGGTCTCTGCCGTTGCTGCTGCCAGGTGAGAGAGCACGGCCCAGAGACATGGCCCCTGCAGGCCTGATGGCAAAGGCTGCAAAATAAGCCATAAGTGGAGGCATTTCCAGGGGGGAGACATTATTCTCTAATGAAACCAAAGTTGACCATCAAAAACTGGAGCCTTCAAGGAAAAAAGAGAAGATGGCCTGGATGTTGTGGTTGAGAACATGGTCTAGAACCACACTGCCTGGGTTCAAATCCTGATCTTTTCTGTGTGACCCTGGACAAGCTCCTCAACCTCTCTGTCCTCGGTTTCCTCATCTGTAAGATGGAAATGATAGGGATGCCTGAGTGGTGCAGTCGGTTAAGCATCTGACTCTTGGTTTCAGCTCAGGTCATGATCTCAGGGTTGTGAAATCGAGCCCCGCATCGGGCTCTGGCTCAGCACGGAGTTGACCCAAGATTCTCTCTCCCTCTCCCTCTGCCCCTCCTGCTCATGCTCTCTCTCTAATAAATAAATAAGTTTTTTAAAAAAGATTTTTATTTATTCATGAGAGAAAGAGAGAGAGAGAGAGAGGCAGAGACACAGGCAGAGGGAGAAGCAGGCTCCATGCAGGGAGCCCGACATGGGACTCGATGTGGGATCACAACCTGGGCTGAATGCGGTACTAAACCGCTGAGCCACCCAGGCTGCCCTAAATAAATCTTTTAAAAAAGAGAGAGAGAGAGATGGAATGGTCAGTACCTACCAACTATTTTTTCTGGGGGTTACCTGAGTTACTGCTTGGGAAGGACACTTAGAATGGTGCCTTGTACACAGCAAGTATTGGGTGAGACTCTGCTAGACAAATAAAATGGAAGAGAGAGAACAGAGGACAAGCCAAGCTGGGCTCCGTCCCATGGCCCTTTCTCTAGCCCGGGGGACCAAGGTGCCAGAGAGGAGCAGCCTGATGATTCTGCCAGCTGCTCTGTCACCCAGTGAGGTCCTGAAAGCAGATTCAACTAAAATGAGTGTCTCCCTCTCTTGGGGAGAACTGACAAGACAGGAGGGGAGAGCTTCTTCCATCTATAAGCAAAACGCCTTTATAACAGGATAACATATTAAGACAGGCCTTAAGTTTCAGCTAGTAAAAGCTCCTCTTTTAAAATTTTCATTCTTGGGGCACCTGGGTGGCTTAGCGGTTGAGCATCTACCTTTGGCTCAGGTCATGATCCCGGGGTCCTAGGATCAAATCCCACATCGGCTCCCCCTGGGGAGCCCGCTTCTCCCTCTGCCTTCTCTCTGCCTTTCTCTCTGTGTCTCTCATGAATAAATAAATACATCTTTAAAAAAAATAAAGTTGTCATTCTTTCTAGGATACTCCAATCAGCATCCTTCCTTTGCTCGCATACCTCCAGTGACAGGGAATTCACTCCCTTATAGGTCAGGCTGTCCTTCACTGGTGCACAAGTTTCATCCACTAGCTTCTGCCCATCGGGCTTAAGTCCGGTTCCTGAGGCCCCGTAGACAGAGCGCGCCCTATAATCTGCTCTCCATGAGCAAGGGGAACGTTCACAGAGAGGGAGTCCGCGGCCAGAGCTGGTAGGCTTGGGACCTGGATGCTGTCCTCCTGTCATAGGAAGCATGGGGATGTTGAAAAACAACAGTGGCTTCATCAGCTTTCTACTTTAAAAGGATCTCTTTTGGTGGCTGTGTGGCGGATGGACGGCAGGGGAGCCAGGGTGAAGGCAGGGGGCCAGGTGCTCAATTACTGCTCATTAATTAACGTTGAACACCTCAGAAGGACTTGCCTGCAGCAATGGCCAGTGATAAAAAGGCACTTCTTCGTGGGGTTTCCTGAGCCGCTGGGCTCGCTCCACTCAAAGCTGTAATCACACTGTGCTGTAATTATCTGCCTACTGCTCTGTACCCCCTCAGAACAGAGCTCCCCGGCCGCAACTCGCCCCCATAGCTCACCCCCTGCTCCTGGGCCCAGGATCATGCCTGAAGCAGGGCAGTTTCTGGCAGGACTGCGCGAACACTAGCTGTTCCATGGTGGTTGGCATGACTGGAGCCAGGACCGTAGGAGCAGTCCTCCGTTACAGTTGGAAGGGTGTAAGTTAAACAATAAGCAACCTTTCCCAACAGCAAGGAACACGTTGGCAGCTGCCCAAGGATTGGCGGTGATGATATGATTTAGTACCTAATTGGGACACTTTTGTTGGGGACAAAGGCTGAACCGAAGGGAACAGCAGGACAGCAGGTGTAGGCTGGGCAGATAGGGATGATGATCGCCCATTATTTTCTGCTCCTTAAATCCATTTGTCAGCCTGAAATAATTCTGTTAACGGCAACACCAAACTTCCACTGTCAACCCTCCAACTCCAAAGGCTAAAATCTTATCTCTTTTCTGTCTTCTCTGACTCATCTTATTTGGCAGATGTATTCACTTGCTTCTGGATTTTCACCAGATGCCTCCTCCTTTGGTTTTCTCCCGATGGCACCCTCTTCTGGGCTGCACCGCCTTTCTCTTGGAAAACCACAGTGCACAATTAACAAAACAACTGCATTCACAGCTGTGAGGGATCTTTTTACCTGATGACTTGGCTGGACCACAGGGTACCCAGATATTTGGTCACACATTTTTCCAGGTGTATCTCCAAGGGCATTTGGGGATAAGATAAACATTTGAATTGATAGACAGTCGAACAGATTGCCCTCCCCGATCATGCAATCCACTGTAGACCCAAATACAATACAAAGGCTGACCCGCCCGGGGAGAAGGGGCATCTCCTCCTGCCTGACCGCCTTCAAGCTGGAGCATTGGATTTTTCCAGCCTTTGAACTTGAACAGCAACATCAGCCCTTTCTGGGTCTCCAGCCTGCTTGTTTTAACTAAAACTTCTTATACCAATCGGCTCTCCTTGGTTTCCAGCTTACCAAGTGCAGATCTTGGGATTTGTCATCTCCCATAATCGTAACAATCAGTTCCTTATGATAAGTCTCCCTCTCTCTACATATATATAATATATATTTATATTATAATTATAATATTTAATATATTTAATATATTATAAAATATATATTAAAATATTATAAATATTTATATTTATATAATTATATATTTATATTTATTTTATATATATATTTGCATATATCTCCTATTGGTTCTGTTTCTGTTTTTAAATTTTATATTATTTAAATTCAATTAATTAATATATAACGTATCAATAGTTTCAGAGGTAGAATTTGAACATATAACATATAACATATGTTATATGTTATAGAACATAGAACATAGAATTTGTTGCATATAACACCCAGTGCTCATCACATCACATGCCTCCTTAATGCCCGTCACCCAATTACCCCATCCCCCCACTCATTCCCCCCCCAGCAGCCCTCAGTTTGTTTCCTGTAGTTAAGAGTCTCTTATGGTTTATCTCCCTCTCCAATTTCATCTTATTTTATTTTTCCTTCCCTTCCCCTATGACCCTCTGTTTTGTTTCTTAAATTCCACATGTGTTCTGTTTCTCTGGAAAACTCTAAGACAACAGCTATGTCCCAGTACCTAGCACAATACTTGGCACTTAACAAGTGCCAACACTCATTAAATGTGGAACCAGATTTAGACAGTGTTGAGGCGCTGAGCCTTGGAAAGATAACAGAGTCCCCAGCTCTCTGTATGTAATCTGAAATATAAATACACAAAAGATAAAATATATGCAAATGCTAAAAAATATTTTAAGGCCTACTCTAAGAGTATCAGATTATAAAATTAAGGAAAAATCTATTGAAGTTGAATGTTGAGGGGAGCTGGAGTAGGAGTTTCCCTACTGTGCTCAAGCCCTAAGCACATACTGAGTCTGCGACTGGGTGATCCCAACCGCTTGAGTGAATGTATGAATGTATGCAGGAGCTTGCAGGTGTCTCCCGCAAGGCAGAGGAACTGTCATGTAATTTACACTTGACTTTCTTTCACCTTTCCTTCACCTTTCTTCATTTGACCTTTTTTTTAAGATTTATAATGATTATTCTTTTTTTAATTTTTTTTAAAGATTGTATTTATTTCTTCATGAGAGACACACAGAGAGAGAGGTAGAGACACAGGCAGAGGAAGAAGCAGGCCCCATGCAGGGAGCCCAATGCGGGACTCGATCCAGGACCCCAGGATCACGCCCTGGGCCGAAGGCAGAGGCTAAACCGCTGAGCCACCCAGGGATTCTTTCATTTGACCATTAGCCTATTTCCAGCAGGGAATTTGTTTTTTTCTTTTTTGTGGTGCTGGTTACTTGAAACCTGCCCTTTAATTCCCGTTGATGCAGCAGTTTAAACTAATTAGCTTCTGGGTAGGACTCCTTCCCAGCTCACCATCTGACCCCGAAACCCGAGCTTGCTGTTGGACTCCTCTGTGGGGCCCAATGCAGATTCTCCAAGCAGCCTCTCCACACTGGGGAGGATGGTCCCCACTGACGCTAGGACAAATCAGGCCTTGGCTCTGCTATCTCCTCGTTCCAGCTCGGCAGCAACATGAGCAACCGTTCTCTCAGAAGTTCTAACAGCCACAGTGGAGCGGGCGAGGGAGCCGAGGTCTCCAAGCATGAGCTTCAGTAGGGCACCTGCTCAGTAGCAGCCACTGTCCTCTCGGGAGCCCGGGCTGATGTTGGCACTTGCATTCGTTTCTGCCCTTTGGGGGTAATTCATCTCTGATGACAGATTCCTGTGTCACTCAGCTATCCTTGGCTGTTTAAAAAAAAAAAAAAAGTGGCTAGAGCCTAGCCCAGATCTGTGCCTTTTGAATCAGCCCAGAGAGAGGCAAAGAAGAAAACCTTCCCAGTCAGGCTGCTGTATGCGACACCCATTGGCTGTGAAATGCGTGAGGTTTCCCCAGGATTTTTGTTGTTTGCTCTTCGCCTAGGCTTTTTCAAGCACTTTCTGTGCATCAGGCACTCCTTGGAGACCTTTAACTAACTGCATCCCCTCTATGAGGCAGACAATGCGGGGCGGTGGTGGGAAGCCGTCCTGGCTCCGATCCCAGCATTTACTCGTCAGGCGAATTTCTGAAAGTTCCTTAACTGTCCTGAGCCTCAGTTTCTCCTTCTACGGAATGGGCAATGTGGTGATAGTAGTGACCTACTCCATGGGGCTGCCTTCAGACCTAAACCACTTAATTCCAGCAAAGCGATGATAAAATCAGGCCTGACCCTTGGTAAGAACTCCCTACGCCAAGCTCCTATTGTCCCATTGTACACGTAAGCAAGTGGAGGAAGCCCAGGGTGGGGAGGCGGGTTTCCCAGGGTCACAAAGCTGCAAAGTGAAGGAATCCAGACTCAACCCCGGGCCTGTCTGATTTCAGACGCCCAGCTCCTAACTGCCGCTGCTCCCTGGTTGAAAAAATACAGAGGGAGCTTTGCCTTGGGTAATTCAAGTTCTGCTTGATCAAAAGAGAATAACAGATCTAACATGTCACAGCATTAGACTTGTCTGACAGGACACTTTCTACGTGACTGTTTGCCGGAAACTAAAATCCTTCTAAGAATTTACCCCTTGATTTTAAAACGTCTTTCTCCAGGTGTTTCTGTTTGCTTTTTTTTTTTTTTTTTCTCTGTGTGGGATTTAAGCCTCATATTTCCACTTCTTGTCCCTTTTCTATATAAAGTTATACATCGTGTCTGTCCAAATGCACAGTCACCTGGCACCGCACACATGGGGTAGGAGCTGGAGGACACCTGGGCACGGGCCGTGTTTGTGCATGGAGACACTGAGGCCCAGAGAAGGCAAGGGACCTGTGTAGGGTCCCCCAGCCTCATGACAGGTTGGAACCCAGGATGCGGGCCTGAGTCTACATGGACACTCAGCACTGACGCCGAGCCACACTGGCCACTTAGCTTCATCCGCAGGGTCCCTATGATTGTGGCAGTGCTGCAGAGCCCAGGGTCCATCAAATGTGGTAGAGAGATTGCCAGGTTTCTCTTTCAGTCAGTTGTTGCGCAAACAGTGCAGAGTGACCGGCTACCGCACCTGCTGGGGACTGGGTGGGAGGCCCTTGGAATAGGGGGAGCCAGGGCTTCAAGGTTTGACCTTGTTCCTAGGAATGGAGTGAGTGGGTCCTGAGATGCCTTCTGTTCCTGTCATGCATCTCTTGCTCCATACACACAGCCTTGACTTCAGCATGTCACATTGGGTCCCTTGAGTCTGGGCCATGTCCCACAGAGTTTGGGAGGGTCTTTCCTATAGGTAACCTAGCCAGCTTTGCTCCCCTCTGCTCACCCCCACTTTCATCCACCCACCCAACTCCCCTGTACCCATCTCTGCCCACCTCTGCTCATCCCCACTTCCCTCCGCCCAGCTCTGCTACCTCTGCTCATCTCTGCCTGCCTCTTCTGGCTGCCCTGATCCAGCTTAAGCAGTTCAGCTTCCAGGGAAAAACACGTGTCTCCAAGGAGGCTCCAGAGGTGCTGGGCACACTGGGACTAGCAGTGAGATCAAGCAGGGGTGCGATGGAGTAGGAGGGTAGAAGAAGTCCTGGTCCCTGAGGAGGAGCAGGGCTCCGTGCACAGTGCCCCTTGCATCTTCTCTTGACTTGGTGAAGCAGGCCACAGACAGGGGGAAATGGCCCAGATGACCGATGGCTTGAATTCAAGCCAAGCTGAGTAATAGCTAGATAGCAGTAGCTGACTGTGGAGAACATTCACGAGGTACCACGCTCCATATACATAGGAATTCAATTGATCCTCACAACTGCCCTAGGGGATAAGAACTATTGGAACCATTTTACAGACAAGAACACTGAGGTCCAGAGAGGTGGCCCCAAATGGCATGACTCCTTGACTCCTAGGCTACACTCCCCATTCATGAAAGTTCACATAGAGGGGTACCTGGGAGTGGAGTCCAGAGCTTTCTGACATGCCAATAAGCTTCCAAGGGAGAAGTCAGCCTTCCTCTGCAGACACAGAGCCAATGTTGGAAGAGATGATGAGGCTTGCCCATAGCTATTCTCTGGATCAATGACAAAAAAACGTGGACAAAGTCTAAATCAGGTGGTACATGGGGGGCATTTGTGTCTGGCACGCCCTGCCTCCTTTTTCAGGCCACTGCCTCCTCCAGCATCTTCATTCCCAGGAGTGGTGGAGAAGCCAGCATCGGGAGGGCGCCCCCTCCCCGCCAGGTTCTGGGTTCTTGCAGTACACAGCAGCTGTCCCACCTTCTAGCTCCAAGACCTCAGGTATATGATTTAACTTCTCTTGGCCTCAGTGTCCTTGTGTGAAATGCATACTATTACTAATAGTGTCTGCATAATGGAGGCATTTTGAGGATGAGCAGAAGCAATACGATCAAGGTGCTTGAAGGCTCTCCTTGATACATGGATATGTCGCGGGTCTCACTGAAGGTATGGTTATTTTAGTAACCAAGAGGTCTGAGTTCTCATTTTATCCCATTGACATGCCCACCCCACACCCACCCCAGCCAAGACCATCTGAAACACTAAGATGTTTATGACAGGAGATGGTCCCTCTTCTAGACTCATTTGCCTAGAAAAGCTTTTCAAGGGAAGAGGGCAATTGTTAATGCCAAGGAGCAACTTGCTAATGGCGTCAAAACCAAGAATGCTGAGGAGTGTGCGTGTGTGTGTGTGGGGGGGGGGGTTATATGTGTGTTGGGGTAACATACAATTGTTCATTGTCTTGTACTTGCAGAACTCCACACACCTCCTCTGATTAAACGCAAAGCTAGCTCTTTCCAGAACGGTCAGAAGAGTGAGGACATTCTCTGCAAAGGGCCAAGCCTGACTCTCAGGAGGACACTTGATGCATCTGAGAACCTGGCGTGAGGAAACGCCGAGATCAGAGCAGGATCCTATAGGAATCTGCTGCCAGGGGAAGGAAGGGGAGGGATGGGCCCACGACTCAGCTCTACCTACAAGGAGACTGCTTCCTTCTGCTCTAGATTAACTTGGCCCCTCCCAGGCTCCCCTTCAGATGGGCAGTTCAGGTGCCCTTGAGCTGGTTAGAAAGACGGAATCCCTCTCACAGGTAGCATCAGAATCTTCATTTTAACAAGATTCCTGGGGATTCATATGCACATTACAATCTGAGAAGTCCTGTTTAGTCCACTTGAGCTGAAGACTCTTGATTTTGGCTCAGGTCATGATTGCGGGGTCTTGGGATCAAGCCTCAAGAGGGGTCTCCACTCAGCAATGAGTTTGCTTGAGATTCTCTCTCCCTCTCCCTCTGCCCCTCCTCCTGCTCACTCTCTCTTTCTCTCTCTCAAATAAGTAAATAAATCTTTGAAAAAAAAATTTTTTTAAAGCTGAGCCAGGTAGAATGTGTCAGGAGCACTTTAAAAGGAGTCAGTATGAGTCTGGTGTTAAGTAGCATAGTTTGGTGTAAATGGTGGCTTATGGGTTTAAGGAATCAATGGAAGAAAACCAGGAAGGCTTCAGGGTCTGGTTCGGGGATGAAGTACACATGATTGGATAAACATAAGGGATCAGGAGGCTGTGACAGACCCTCGGCTGGAGAAGGGGGCTCCCCGGGGTTCCCAGCAGCCTTACTGTCCCGCTGGAGTCGCGCTGCTCTTGCAGTTCCCTTCAAACCTCTCTGAGCACAGAGTGCAGAGAGTCAAACCTCTCTCCAGCAGAAAGGCGGGGTGCACATAAAAGGCTGCACAGGGAAGAGCCCCCCACCCCGAGGCTGGTCCCAGGCAGGCAAGGAGCCCTCGCAGGTGAAAGCCCTCAGGATGCGGGGCACGGCAAGTCCCGGCCTGGCTGGGCCGCTTCCCTCCCCAGGCTGGTGGCGCTCTCTGATCCAGCCTCCCCAGCAGGGCTCCCGCTCAGGGTTCTCGTGAATGTCACATGAGAAGCTTGGCAGGAGCTCCGAAAAGCGCCACCACCCAATGCACTTCTAGGAATCTGCCCTCGTGGTCCAGAAGGCGCGGTCCCCCGAGCTCGCTGGAGGTCCACGGCAGGGGGCCCCGGGCACAGAAGTGGGGTTCTCCACATGCATTGGCACAGGTGCCAGCAGTTCTGCTTCCGCCCCCCGGAAGGAGAGCCCAGGAAGTTAGGGAGCCAACACACGGCAGAGCACAGCACCTCGGTCCACAGTAAAACAACTGGGTTTTCTTTTCAGGGTCTGGAAGGACACACCCGGAGCCAGTGGACCCTGGCACAGGGGCCAAAGCATTGTTTCCCAACCTTATTTATGTCCCTCAACGTCCCACAATGACCTGTTTGCACAGATACTCTGTATAGAAAACAGTGTGGAGGTTCCTCAAGAAGTTAAAAATAGAGCTGCCCTACCACCCAAAGATACTGATGCAGTGAAACGCTGGGACACCTGCACCCCAATGTTCACAGCAGCAGTGTCCACAAAAGCCAAACTGTGGAAGGAACCTCAGTGTCCACCGACAGATGATGGATAAAGATGTGGTCTATATACAATGGAATTGGGATCCCTGGGTGGCGCAGCGGTTTGGCGCCTGCCTTTGGCCCAGGGCGTGATCCTGGAGACCCGGGATCGAATCCCACGTCAGGCTCCCGGTGGGTGGAGCCTGCTTCTTCTCCCTCTGCCTATGTCTCTGCCTCTCTCTCTCTCTGTATGACTATCATAAATAAATTTAAAAAAAAGAAATTTATATACAATGGAATATTCTTCAGCCATCAGAAAGGATGAATACCTACCATTTACATCGATGTGGATGGAATTGGAGGGCGTTATGCTGAGTGAAATAAGTCAGTCGAAAAAGGACAAACATTATATGGTTATATGGTTTCACTCATACGTGGAATATAAGAAAAAGTGAATGGGATTATAAGGGAAAAGAGGGGACCTGATGGGAAAATTAGAGAGGGAGACAAACCATGAGAGACTCTAACTCTTGGAAACAAACAAAGGGTTGCAGAAGGGGAGGTGGGTGGGGGGATGAAGTAGCTGGGTGATGGGCACTGAGGAGGGCACTTGATGGGATGAGCACTGGGTGCTACATGTTGGCAAATTGAATTTAATTTTTTTAATGTAAAAAGAAAGATATTCTGTGTATCTGTTTATATACTGTATCTGTATCCATGCTTTATACAAAAAGAATTAGATTTTCTTAGACCCTCAAGAATCAATTGCACCCCCTTGGGGGTGATATCACCTCTGTTGAGAATGGATAGGATACAGATGTAAGCCTTTCCCCTTACTACCATTGTTTACTTTTTTTATTTTTATTTTTTTTTTTAGCATTTTGGAGGGGTGCATTTTTATTTTATTTTATTTTTTTAAGTGATCTCTACACCCAGCATGGGGCTCAAATCCACAATCCCACAATCAAGAGACACCTGCTCCACCTACCAGGCCCCATTATTGACTTTTTGATTAAGTTTTTATTTAAAAAAAGTAGTAGCAGAGACTTATATAGCACTGGGTGCACACCTTGCACTACTCTAAAAACTTTACACACTTTAAATCATTTAATCCCCATAACAGCCTATGAAATGGGGGTTGTGCTATCCCCATTTTACGGATAAAGAAATTGAGGTTCACGAGGAGTATGTCTCTTGCCCAAAGTCAAGCTAGTAAGTGATGGAGACATGATTCAAACCATGGCGGCCTGGGTCTGGAGTTGGCATTCTTGATGAAATAGAAGTATCACATTTACAATGAAAGAAAGTGATTTTTGGGGACACCTGGGTGGCTCAGCAGTTTTAGCGTCTCCCTTCGGCCCAGGGCATGATCGTGGGGTCTGGGATCAAGTTCCTCATTGGGCTTCCTGCATGGAGCCTGCTTCTCTCTCTGCCTGTGTGTGTGCCTCTCTCTATATGTGTCTCTCATGAATAAATAAATACAATCTTTAAAAAAAAAGGAAAATTATTTTTAAAAAAAAGAAGAAGAAGAAAACGTAGAACAGGGATGGCTTTTGTCTATAAATGAGTTAATATAGATAAAAGTACTTTGGGTGCTTAAAGGTAAACATAGGATTACCTTTATGATGATGACTAGTACGTGAGCACCACCACCACTAGCACACCAACCAAACCACCGCCGAGCTTGGGGATTTCACGGGGAGCCGCGGTGGGGGTGGGGAGGGACCTTTGACAAGGGAGCCCCTTTAACGAGGATGAGGCAAAGCACAAGCCGCTGTGAGCAGGAACCAGGGGGCAAAATATTTAGGCAGCTGCACATGGTTGTGCTGACAGCCCCAGCGTGGGAGCAGTGCCAGCGTCCCTCCCTCCTCTGCTCGGCTCCCGGAGTGCCAGCCCCTCGCCAGGGAGGACTCACCTAGCCGGGGAGCAGGAGGGGATCCCTGGAACACCGCCCCTGGGTCCACGCACACAGCAGGTCACTCCAGTGGAAATGAGGAAGGGTCCCCCGGCCCTACACATTCAGCAATACCCTCCTCCATGCAAAACATTGTCTCTGAATCTTTGGTATCCAAGGAACACAAGGCAAAACCCACTCATCTAGGGGCGCCTGGGTGGCTCAGTCGGTGAGTGTCCAACTCTTGATTTCGGCTCAGGTCAGGGCACGATCTCAGAGTGCGATTGAGCCCTGCATGGGCTCTGGGCTCAGTGTGGAGTCTGCTTGAGATTCTCTCCCCCTGCCCTTCCCCCCTGCCCTCTCCCTCTCTCTCAAATAAATTAAAAAAAAAAAAAAGCACTCTTCTAGTCCAAAACCCTTATTTTGAAGAAACTGAAGCTCAGAGAGGGGATATCATTTGTGTAAGGCCCCACAGCCAATTGGCATCAAGTTTGGACCTCGAACCACATCTCCTGGCTCTGCGGTCACCAAGCCTAATGGCACAATAGGACCCTCCAAGGTGTTAGTTTCCTTCCTCTGGGCCACTTTGGTGGAATGGCTTATCATTCCAAATTATATCAAGATGATGTGTTCATTCCCGGGCCTCCAACCTCATCATCTCAGATTTTTTAGAGGTTTTTGTCCAAATCGGTCTGACTTGATTAAAATCCGACTGAAACTTCCCAGGGTCAAAGTCATTAGTGTTTCTCTTTCAGTGAGCTCTTTTAGAACAATCTAGCACAAAAGTGAAACGGAAACCTGGGTAGAATTTCCAGGCATCCATAATGCAGACAGCTTGGGATCTTTGAAGTTGAAACTGCTAAGGGTCTCACTAGAGATGGATTGACCGCCAGCTGTCCAGTCTCTGAGGTGACCCTCAGCTGGACACTTTTGCTATATGATGGGCCCACAATGAGACTCGTAGATGTCAGAGAACATCTGGTGTTCCATGGCAGCCTTCGGCATGCCCAGCCCTTCCCATCCTTCCCGTGCCTGTACTCTTAATTGGCTGTGGTTCTCTGAGGTAGATCCAACCTCAGAATCTTTCTTAACACAGTGGTCTAAGCAGCCCTTTCCAATCTATCCGTGTTGCTCCTCCAAATGAACTGCACTTGCTAGTCTCAATCTTGTCCAGCATCCCCATTTTACAGATAAGGAAACAAAGTCTGGAGGAGTTAGTTGCACCAAACAACCCCTTGGGTCTTAAGAATCTCCCGGATCTGGGATGCCTGGGTGGCTCGGTGGTTGAGCATCTGCCTTTGGCTCAGGGCATGATCTCGGGGTCCTGGGATCAAGTCCCAAATCAGGCTCCCTGCAGGGAGCCTGCTTCTCCCTCTTCCTGTGTCTCTGCCTTTCTCTGTGTCTCTCATGAATAAATAAATAAAATCTTAAAAAAAAATCCCCCAGATTAGTAAAAGCCAGCCAAGGACTCCCCACAATTTTGTCCTCGTCTCTCATATTATTGACCTACATGTTGGGATAAGAGGTCACTCGGGCCCCATATCACCTGACTCTTGGCTCTACACCACTGCTCCGGCCTCAGGCTCTTGGTCTTGGTGTCTGATCCTGTATGAGGCCACAACGCTGTGGTAACAGACTCCAAAACACAATGCGTCAGACACAGTCCACCATGACCAGCCCTTAAGTGACAGCCTTAGGCAGATGTTCCCGATCAGTGGGCACTTTCCTCTGTGTTGTGATTTATTGCCCTCGCCTCTTTTGGTGTGTGGCTCTATCACCTCCTGGGCAGGGGACAGCCTTGTCATAACAGGCGTGCAGCCAGAGGAAGGGGAAAGAGAAGATGGGAGGGTGGGAGGAACCTCTTACTGCCACACATCCTTGGCCAAAAGGAGCACATGTTCATTTGTGCTCACATTCTGTTGGCTGGGATGCAGCCACACAGCAAACCTAAGTTCAGGGGGTCTGAGGGCTAGCTCTGTGACGATGGTGATGGTGATGGTGATGATGATGGTGATGGTGGTGGTGATGGTGATGGTGATGATGATGGTGATGGTGGTGGTGATGGTGATAACAAAGAAGGGGGGGAGGCAGGAGGAGGAGGAGGGGGAAGAGAGGGAGGAAGGGGAGGGAAAGGAGGAGGGGAAAGGGGATGTAGGGGACTGGGAGTGGAGGGGGGGGGAAGGGGAGGGGGATAAGGAGGATTTTTGGTGAACAGCATGCCATCTTTCCCTGAGTCTCCGCAATCCCTAACAACTCCATTTGACTCTTCCCTCTCTCCTTTTTCCTAGTTGGACCATCCATTCCAGGTTCCACTTCCCAGAACCTAATCCCAACCACTAAGTCCATGTCTATCCCATCGTGTAAGCAAATGATTGGCCCAAGTTTGCACAGCGAGATGGGACTGAGTCATGACTCTGGAGCCACCATGCTCCGAAGTTTACCTGAATAGGCATGATTTTAGGAATTCACCTCCAACACTTCGAGTGTTATAAATAAGGCGCACTCAAGCCTGCATTTGCATGAGGGAGGTACGGCTTTTCTCTTTCATGAACCTCCATATCATCTCCAAACCAGGTTCCCATAGACACTCAGTCTTCGGCTGGCACGGGACTGACTTGTAAAAGCAAAAACAAAGACGACTATCACAACAGAAGGAAAGCACAGTGCCGCCTTGAGTAGATGCTCAGTAAAAGGGCTTTTGTTAATTTGAGTGGAGTTCAGGTGGCGTCTGTTCTAAGATCAGTGCACCAGGAGCAAAGTGAAAAAGCAAAACTTTTTGAGTTCTCTTTTTGCTCGATCATAAGGACCTCCTATTTTTTTTCTCATTCCTAGAGCCATGTTCTTCTATGACGAAAGAAAAAAATTAGAAAGCACGGGTAAAGAAAGAGAAGAAAATTAAAATCGCTTGCAACCCACCAGCCAAGAATGGCCACTTTTCACATATTGATGGGCATTGGGCCAGATTTTATAGACCTAAAACTTAATAAAAACAGGGTGTGGGGCTTTTAAGAGATTTTACCTAATTAGGCAAAAGTGACCGCGTCCCATCCTGCTTCTCGAGAACTCAATAATGTTTTGCAAGCCACGCTTGATGAAATCTTTGGGCACGGGGGCAAACGCGTGACCTGCATATATTCCTCATATGCTAATTTTTGTTTGGGTTTCCGAACAAAACCCGTCTTTTAAAGAAAAATTTAACAGATTTGAAACCAGAAACCCTGTCCTCCCTAGAGGCATTAAAAAATGCAAACTGAAGGCTTCCCATGTGTGGGAAGGCTATTACGGATTTCCTTCCAAAAACAGGAGAAGTGTTGCCCTGGCTGTAATGCTTGAGGTCCCAGAGCCAGAAACTGTTTGCTTTCCGCGCACTCATTAACCATGGTGTGGGATCCAATAACTGCTCTAATTTCCTACTTTAAATGTTTTTCTTTCCCCTGCTTTTCAAAAATGTCTTTTTATGTTGTACATTTACATATTCGCATTCAGTCACTTAGGCTGCGAAGCCTGGTCGCTGTCAGACACAATAAGAGACAGACACCACCGCGCATTACAGTAGCATTAGTGTTGAAAATGGAAATTTAATTTCCAGAAATGAACCTCAGCGATAAAAGCTCCCTTTGTTGCTGTTCAGATCAGAAATGAATCAGGTCTGAAAGGAAGCTAACGTGCAATTAAAAACATCTCAAAGAGGTATTTGTTATGTGTTAGAACAGATGCGTTGGAATGGTGTTTTGAACACAGGGGGGGCCCTGGATAAATGTTTTTGATGAGAATGGAGATAACAGTAATGCCTTACATGTGTACCGTGCTTTTAGCCTTGGTGACATATTTGGATTTTCACGGGGACCTGGCAGGAGCAGGGCTAGAAGCAGGGTTAGCAGAGGCCCTCGGTGCTCTGCCTAATATAGTGCAAATGAGGGAAAAATCTCAAGCTTCCAACCAGCACTTGCAGGGAACCATGTTACCTGATGTTGTGCCATAGTGGAGGCATATTTTGAAATATTGGCCCAGGGCCTCTCGGTCACTATCTGTCTCCTATCCTCCACCTCCCCCTCAGACAGCAGTGGCCAGCCTTCTAGGTGACTGCCCTCCAGGTGCAGAAGGGAGAGAGAAAGAGAACATTCTCGTTTCAGTTTCAAAACAGACATTGGAAACTCAAGGCAAAAGCAATCATTTGAGAGCAGAGTTCTTAAGCCCCTGAAACCTGAGGTTTTGAGGTTTGAATATTAAAAGGCGCAGCCCTAAATGTCACGAACAAGAGGTTTAGGAGCAAATTCAGCCAGTGCCATCCCCCTCCCCCAGCCCAGCTCAAGTCAAGATCTAAGGGTGGGGGCAATACAACTCCCTGAGAGGGGAGGGGACCCCAGAGGGGAATCCTTGTGGCTCTGTTCCTGGGTTGAGACAAGGAAGGCAGCACACCATTTATTGTTTCCTGGGGAAAATATGAATCGGCTGAATTTGTAAATTGATATGTAACTGTTCAGTTCACATATGAACTGTAAATTGACTTAACTGCCGCCATCACATCTCAGAGCAGCCAAGATCCAATGGGCCTGTCCAACGCTTGAAGCTGGAACAACCATACAACCAACACAGAGAAAAAAAGAATCGAGTTTTTCTATACCTCACACCTGAACAACTAAAACCTGACCAAATATTGAAATTTTTTAAATGAAGTCATAAAAGTTCCAGAAGAAAATGGTAGAACATTTCTTCATCACCCTGGAGAGGCAAAGATCTTTCTAATGATGGCTCAAAGCCAAGATGTCACAAAAGATTGACAAATTTGATTAAATAAACAAAAGAAAAATCTCTGCAAGTTCCAAAAAAAAAAAAAAAAAAAGCAAAACACAATTAACAACTACGTGGATAAGAAAAAAATCAGCCATGAGAGAAAGACAGACAAGAGTAGTAAAAGTAAGTTTTATGGAAAGCGCATCGAGCTACTGTTAGTCACCTATCAAGTTGGCAAAAGTCCAAGAGTCATGTAGCACGTTCTGTTGTCAAGGGCAGTGGATAATGGGCACGCCTCATAAGTTATTGGTGTAAAAAGAAATTCTACACCTCTTGTGGAGGGTAAATTGGCAATACTTATGAGAATTACTGATGAGGATAGTGTCCTGGCAATTGCAATCCTGAAAACATATCCTAGAAATATAAACTTGTGGAGAAAAGTGACATAAACACAAAACTATCAGTTGCATGCAGCTTGTAATAGCAAAAATAAATAAAAACAACTCAAATGTTTATGGTACAAGGAAATACGATGCATTTGTAAAAAAAAAAAAAAAAAAAGAACTGAAGAATTATTCCATGCACTGACATAATATAGTAAGGAAGAAAGATGATGGTGCAGTATTTTATTAGGAGGAGAATAGGAAAATAAATTCATACTTTTTTGAGTGTGCAGAAAGATATTTTGGCAGACACACAGAGCAGATAAAAATGGATGCTGGGGGAAATAATGGGAACCAGGCAGACTGAGGAAAGGATGAGAGAAAAACTTTTTACTCTGCGAATGCAAATGTACTCTAGTGATGTATTAAAAAGTCAGTGAAAAAAAAGTCAGTGAAGGGGCACCTGGTTAGCTCAGTCGGTTAAGTGTCTGACTCTCCATTTCAGCTCAGGTCATGACCTCAGGGTCCTGAGATTGAGTCTCACTTAGGGCTCTGCACTGAGCATGGAGCCAGCTTAAGACTCTGTCCTCTCTTCCTCTCTTTGTCCTTCCCCACCCAGCTCATGTGCTCTTTCTCTCTCTCTCTCTCTCCCTCTAAAAGAAAAAAAAGTGAAAAATCTTTAGGAAAGATGAAGTTTTATGTCATTAAGTGGATGAAGGATGAAGATATAAATTATAATAATTTACAAAAGACATCTTTGAAAGTTGCATTTTCATATAACCTGAGTTTGTGGCCAGTGAAATTTGTATCTTTTACAGCCTTGTGTAAAAGAAAAACAACAGGGTCCTTGTAGTCAAATGTAACTGGAAGCTATTGAATTAAATTAAAAAAAGATTTCATTAGGCAGAACTTTCCAGAGCCTTAAATAAGCTAATGGACATAGTGAGTCTCCAAGGGGGAAAATATAGAATGCAACATGGCCCGACATATTTGACCCAGAAACTCTTCTTCAAGGAGTATTTTGTGGAAATGTTGCCTTACCTGCATCAGGGATCCAAATTTTTGCATTTTGGGACAGAGATGGCTTCCTTCTTCAAGGACACAATATTATCTGCCTTTAGAAGGAAGTATGACAGGACACCTGGGTGAGTCAGCTGTTGAGTGTCTGCCTTCAGCTCAGGGCATGATCCTGGGCTCTGGGATCGAGTCCCATACCAGCCTCCTCGAAGGGAGCCTGCTTCTCCCTCTGCCTGTGTCTCTGCCTCTCTCTCTCTCTCTCTGTCTCTTGTGAATAAATAAATAAAATCTTTTAAAAAAGGAAGTATGAGACTTCTGATTCTCACCAAGACAGTAACTAGTACCAGACTCTCCCTTCCATTACAAACAAGAAAACTGAAAGAAAACAAGGACATGAATCAACTGTCTTCAGACACTGAACAACAGGCAACATAGAACTGTGTGGTCTTTGAGTAGCTTTGCCAGATTTAGTAAAAAAATACATGATGCCCCAAATGATTTTTAATATGAATATTTTCCATCCAATATTTGAGACATATTTATGCTAAAAAAATATTCACTGTTTACCTGAAATTTGAAATTCAGTGGGTGTTCTGTATTTTATCCGGAAACTTTATCTCTGAGAGAAGAAAGATGTAGGAAGTAAGCCCACTTTAGTTTCTACCTGGAGAGTTTCTGGCCACAAAGCAGGAAGAGGAAGCAAATTAATAATAAAATATATCTGGAAAACCTCTAATTATATGGAAATTAAGCAACATACTCTAATTAATAACCTGTGAGTCAAGAAAATATTAGGAGAAAACTTACAAAATGTTTTGAAATTAAATGATGATGAGCATACAACATATAAAAATGTGTGGTCTATAGTTAAAGCACAGTTTAGAGGAAAAATTTTTATTAGCCTTATCTGCCTATATTGGAAAAGCAGAAAAGTCTAAAACTTATGTGGAAAAGCAAGGGTAATAAATAAGACATTAATAAGACATTATTTCAAAGGAAATAGAAGGAAGGAAATAAAGATAAGCATGAACATCAGGGAAATAGAAATATGCAAACAAGAAAGAAAATTAATGAAACCAAAAGTCGGTTATTTGAAAAGATCAATAAAAGTAATAAATTTCAAGCTAAACTACTCAAAGAGAAAGGGTTAGAAGGAAGAGAAAGAGAGGAAGCAAAACAAATTACTGATATTATGAATGAGAAAGGGTACATCACTACAGTTTCTACAGACATTAAAAAATAATGGGGAATTTTAATAACTTTATGCTAACACTTTTGGCAATTTCGATGAAATGGTTGAATTCCCTGAAAATATATTTAATAAATAGACAAAGGATGAAATGATATTTAAACAGCCTTGTATCTATTGAGGAAATTGAATTTATAATTTAAAATCATCCCATAGTAGAATTCCATACCCAAGTAACTCTACTCAATCTCCCAAACATCTAAGGAGGAAATCATTTCAACTCCACACAAACTCTTCTTTGCTCATTTTATGAAGTCAACATTATCTTGATGCTAAGATCATTCAAAAAAAAAAAACTATGGAACAACACTCCTAAGGAACATGAACACAGACATTTCTAACAAAATATTAGCAATTGAATCCGGCAATAAAGAAAAAGGGGTAATACAGTATGACCAAGTAGAGTTTATCCCAGGAATGTGAAATTGGTTTAACATTTGAAAACCAGCGTAATTCAGCTTATTAATAGAATAAAGGGAAAAAAATCACATGTTCACTTCAATTGATTCAGAGAAAGCACTTGAGAAGATTCAGTACCCACTCGTAATTAAAAACTCTTTGCCAAAAAAAAAAAAAAACTCTTTGCCATTTAGAAATAGAAGAAAACTTTTTAAGGGCATCTATGAAAAAACCTAAGCTAAGATTATATTTAATGATGAAAAACTAAGTACATTTCCTATGAGATCAGGAACACAACAAATTCTCACTTTCATTCAACATTGTACTGGAGGTTCTAAGCTGCTGACTAGGACAAGAAAACAAACTAAAATGTGTACGTTTTGGAGAGGAAGAAGTAAAATATCTTGATTCACAGCCTACTTCTGCCACAGAGTGCTAAGAAGTCACTTAATTAAAAGAACCCACTTAATTCTCTGTACGCCAGCCTCCTGCCCAACTAGACCACAGGCATATTGCTGGAGAGAGCAACTAGCAGCTTTAGACTGACTTTGTACATGTGTGTTAATAATTGCTGAAATTGTAAGGCAGATACATGGGGATTCGTTGTATCAGTTCTCTACATCTATGGGTTTTTTAAAATATTTTATTTCTTTATTCATGAGAGACACAGAGAGAGAGGCAGAGACACAGGCAGAGGGAGAAGCAGGCTCCCCATGTGGAGCCTGATATGGGACTCGATCCCTGGACTCCAGGATCGTGCCCTGAGCCGAAAGCAGACACTCAACCACTGAGCTGCCCAGGAGTCCCTACATCTATGTTTTTGTTAATTTTTTTTCTTAAATAGAATGACTATTTTTAACTTGATGTCTCTTGATTTCTATTTGCATGACAAAATATTAGCCTCAAGAGAGCACTGGAAGGGTCAGCTGAATTTAAGACCTAGCCAAACTAATAACTTGCGGTGTGACACCTCAGGCAAGTGCATTCCTGTCTCTGGGCTTCAGCAATCCCGAGGTAAAATGAGATGGTGGACCATATCACTGGTTTTGAATTTTGCGCATGGAGCCCTTTTACTCCCATGAGGTTGTTTTGCAAGAAACTGCTAGTGCAGGTTAGGGGTGGGGCTAGGGATCGGACTGGAAGCATGAAAGTGCCCCCCACAACAACTCCGTTCTTATCTGCTTTGTCTACTGCAGTGGTGCACCTCAAAGTATTGTCTTTTGTTTGTTTTGCTTGATTTTCTACTTTCAGATCCTTCACGTGGCCCACTTTTTCATTCCCTCAGTTGATACGACAGCAGAAAAAGATTCCCAGTTTGGGCATATGTTTTTCTGCTCTAAAGACTAAAGAAGGGGTGGAGGAAGGAAAGGAGAAGCCAGAGGGTTATTCAGGTAGAAGAAGAAGGTGTTCACAGAGCAGCATCCTCCACAGTGGAAAGGAGGTGACCACAGAGTGAGAGCAAAGAGAAAGAGACTCAGCCCACAGCTACTCTCCAGTATAGACAGCAACCCCCCAGTGTAGCCACTCCCTCCCCTAATACCCCCAATATCGTTCACCCATGCAGAGTCCTGAACTCAGGGTGAAGAACTCAGATACCCGCTATGGGCACAGGGACATGAAGGGAAAGCCTCACCCTATACCCCAGTGGCTCTGATCTGAGCCAGTTGGAGATCTGCTCATGAGCCTGAGCACAAGTGGAATATGAGTTGATATTGAACTTTCCCATAAGATTTAATTTTAAAAGGGTTCCCTGTACCAGGTGATATTCTGTGAGATGATCTAACTGAATTATTAAATGAATTTACCCCTTGACAAAGAGAATGTAAAACCAGAGGCATGAGGTTCTGTTTCTGACATTTTGATTTGTTAGGTTGCACAGTTCCTTTTCTCCTCCCATTAAACAAAGGTGTGTAAGAAAACATGCAGTTTTTCCTGAAGAAGCTTTATCTGAGTGTTATTCCTATAGAACAGTCACTTTGTTACCCAGGTCTCTGTTTTTGCATGTGAACATGAAGCAAACAGTAATAACCTCAGAAGTTCTTCCCAGCTCTGAAGTTTTGTGAACTTTGAGAATGTTATTTGTCACTTTACTAGACTATATCTCTAAATTTTAAATTTTATGGGTTGAGAAGTAGCACATATGTAATAAAAAGGAAAAATGAAAAACTGAGAGAAAAATGGATAACAGATTAATGCCCGGCATATGTAAAGAGCATCTACAAATAAATGGGAAAATATAACCATAATATAAAAACTTTATCAAAAGACATGAACATGTGACTAACAAAAGAAGCCATGCAAATGGTTTATAGATATGGAAAAATGTTTGGCCTCACTATGCATCACAGAAATAATTTTTTAAAGATTTATTTATTTATTTATTTATTTATTTGAAAGAGAGAGAGCACAAGTGGGAAGGCAGAGGGAGAGAAAGAGACAATCTTGAGCAGACTCCACCCTGAGCATGGAGCCCTACACAGGGCTCCATCTCATGACCCTGAGATCATGACATTAGCTGAAACCAAAGTTGGACATTCAACCAACCGCACCACCCAGAAGCCTCAAGAAATAGGGTGCTTTTTAATAATATATTTTTTAGCTACTAAAAGGCAGCATATTAGATGAATTCAGAGTACAGTGTCAGACAAGCCTGGGTTCAAATCAGAATGTGGCTTCAGACATATAATTTAACCTGAGTTTTGGTTTTGGTTTCTTTTTAAAATAGACCCAATAATTAAATATACTTCATCTAGTTGTTAGCACTTAGTAGCACCTGACAGTACCAGAAAAATTATAGCTCAAAGAGAAGGCTTTTAAAATAATAATGATAATTCTCAGCATTTGAAAGGGTCCTGGGAAATTTGTCAATTTCAATGCTGCTAGTCCACAGAGAAACTTCCAATGTTCAAAAGCCTGAAAAATGTACATAAACTTTATACCTAACAATGTCATTTGCAAATATGAATCCTAAAATATAACCAGCGATATGAACTAGTGGTTATGACATGGATATTAATTACAATAATATTTATAATACAGACAATTTGGAAACAAGCTGGATATCCAAACAATATGAAATTGGTTCCATAAATCATAGTCTATCCGTAACACAAATTTTCTGTGCGACCATTAAAAATCACATCGAAAAATGTTTCATCACATGGGAACATGTTCACCACGTACTAAGTGATAAAGGCAGATTACATATCAGTGAGGCCAGTATGATCTCAATTTTGTTAAGGAAAAAAAAAATGGAGAAAGCTCCGGAAAGATAAATAAAAAAAGATAGGGACAATTTTTAGGTAGAAGATCATTTCTTTTTTGTGTGCTTTTCTGTGTTCTTCAAATTTAGTGCATTGATATTGAAAGAAAGAAAGAAAGAAAGAAAGAAAGAAAGAAAGAAGAAGAAGAAAGAAAGAAAGAAAGAAAGAAAGAAAGAAAGAAAGAAAGAAAGAAAGAAAGAAAGAAAGAAAGAAAGAAAGAAAGAAAGAAAGAAAGAAAGAAAGAAAGAAAGAACAGGGGAGGGAGGGAGGAAAGGAGAGAAGGAGGAAGGAAGGAAGGAAGGAAGGAAGGAAGGAAGGAAGGAAGGAAGGAAGGAAGGAAGGAAGGAAGGAAGGAAGGAAGGAAGGAAGTGAACTCCCTCCGGGATGCGCAGGCAGGCCAGGCCGGTCCCTGGGATCCCTAACTTGCAGCAGCAGCCCAGAAGGCGAGTGCGCCGGCCAGGCAGGCGGGGCTCGGGCTCCGGGCTGTTCCTGCTCCTCCCCCACCAACGCTCCCTCCGGGCATTCAGCGGTGGCCACGAGCTCTGCAGGGACCCAGGAGGTTCACCCCACGCCTGACCCGTGGGTGGGGGAATTGGATGGACTGGGGCCCCGCTGCCCACGTGGCCTCAGGTGTCTCCCACGTTGGGCCTCCAGCTGCCCAGTGGGGCTGTTCGCAGAGCAGCTCAAGGCCCCAAGAAGCCAGTCCTGCACCCACACCTGGCGTCGCGACACCCCTACAGTGCCCCCTTGATCCAAGACGGTGCAGACCTTCCCGGACGCACCCATCTCGGACGGGGAAAGGCTCCGGAAACGTCTAGCCCCCGTGGCAGCCCCGCAGCTGCGCGTTCAAACCGCGAAGATGCTGCTCCACTCGGGGAAGGAGAAGGCGCTCAGGCTGGGGACCCCGCCCACGTCTCCACCTCGCGCAGCACCTAGAGAAGCTCCTCCTCATCTGGACCGCGGGGTCTGTAACCCTGATGAGAGTGTTTTCTGGGCAGCCCTGGTGGCCCAGCGCTTTAGCACCTGCCTTTGGCCCAGGGCGTGATCCTGGAGACCTGGGATCGAGTCTTGCGTCCGGCTCCCTGCATGGAGCCTGCTTCTCCCTCTCCTGTGTCTCTGCCTCTGTGTGTGTGTGTGTCTCATGAATGAATAAATAAAATTAAAAAAAAAAAAGTGTTTTCCTACGTTGTCAACTACCGCCCGACCTGGAAAGAAGGAGACGTCGTGTTCCAGAGCCCCACGCCCCCGAGCAGGGCTGCGTGTTCACAGATGTAAATGCCAAACCCGTCTCTGGGAGCCGAGGACCATAATCAAGCTTTTAGAGCTTGCTTTGAAGATACAGACGCCAGTTGCGAACTGGGCTGTGATGCTAGGGGCCCCGGGGCGTGTTTCAGTGGGGCTGCGCATCACATGAAAAATCCCAATTCCTGCCCGGGCCCACCGCATTCCTGCCCGGCAGCAGCTGACTGGGGCTGAGTAATGGGTGTTCTCTGATGTGGAGACAGGGCCCCCCACCTCTCACACCAAGCCTGTGCGTCCTGAAACCTGGCCCCTTGGACTCATGGCCCTTGACTGTGCCTGCGCGTTTTCACTTGCGACACCTGACACACGATGTGCCCACATCGTTCATGAGTCACAAGAGAAAAGCCCTCCCTCTACTAGGTCACAGGTATTTTCAACATCACCCCCAGCATCTGATGGCGGATCCATTCTGCCCAGCGACCTAGGGTTCGTCTGACAAAGGTGGGGATGTAGAGCCAGGGCTCACGGAACACAATAGAAAATGCGAGTGGAAAAGGCAGGCCCACCACCATGTGAAGCAGCCTCTGAGGTCGAGGAACCGTGTAGAGGCAGAGCAGGCTGCGCCTGGTGCGGGCTTGCTGGACACGGCCTTGGCAGCCCGCGCATCCCCACGTGGGAGGTGCCAGCCCTCATGTGATCCTGCCCCAAACCTGGAATGCATCTTTTCGGTTGAAAACTTGAAATATTTTCCCTCCCAGACGTTAACCATGAAATGGCAGCGCTGCTAGAGACAGACCAGTGGTGACTTTGTTTTTTGCATGTGCTGTGCTAGAGGGAGGTCCTTGGAGAAGTGGGTCCTTATAGAGGTGCTCCCGAGCACCACCCCCTCCGTCCTCCCGAGAAGAGCCCATGACCCTCTCAACAACCAGCAAGCACAACTGCTTTTAATTCCAGTGAATTGTTTTCTTTTATCATTAATTTTGGCAGTAGAAAAATACCCCTTTGATATCAAAGAAGGCAGGCCTACCAGAAATTATTATTAGATTAGGGATCGTGGTGGTAATAAATTGGATGGAACAAGAGTTAATGTAATGGACCCTCCTGGCCCCCAGCACAGGACTGTCAGCTCTGCTTACCTCTATCTTCATTCTGCCCTGGGTTATGAGTCCCTGTGTGTGTGTCTGTCTCTCTCCCTGCTGGAGTTGTCAGCACCTGGAAGGCACAGGCCTCGTCTTGTTCACTTTTTACCTCCCAGCCTCCATGCGCACGCAAAGCCGAGAGGGGTGCTTAATCAGTGCATCAAGTGGGGTAGTCAGGAAAGCCTCAATTAGCTGGAAACATCATTAAACTGAGTTTTAGAAATTACCCTCAACTAAAGGAGGACAAGGTGAATAGGAGGGGAAAGCTCAAGGATTAGACGCTTTCTGTGCTGTTGTGGCTTTTGTCTTTTTTTTTTTCCCAAGATTTTATTTACTTATTCATGAGGGACACACAGAGAGAGGCAGAGACATAGAGGGAGAAGCAGGCTCCCTGCGGGGAGCCTGACGCAGAACTTGATCCCAGGACCTCGGGAATCACAACCTGAGCTGAAGGTAGATGCTCAACCACTGAGCCACCCAGGCGCCCTTGGCTTCTGTCTTTAAAGCATCTGTAAGGCTGGCCTGGGGTCTGCACTCACTGACCCTCTGCATCCGCCCCATGGACTTGCCCTCCCCAGGCCTGGAGAGTAAGTCAGAAGAAGGCCTGATTGAAACAAGTCACTCTTTGTCCCCTGAACCACAAGAGGATGGAGACAGGAAAATAGTTTCAGACATTGAGCAAATGTTATCCTGGGGCCCAGGCATACATTCATTCATTCATTCATTCAACAAGCAGTCATCCATAGCTTCCTATGCACAATGCTCTAGGCGGTGAAGATGTGATACAGAAGAACCCCTCCAACCCCCCACCTTCCCACCCCCACTCTCTCCTCTCCCCTCCAACCCCCCCACCCCACCCCCACCCCCCGTCCTAGCGAAGAAGTCAAGCAGACAATAAACAAGGAAACTGTAAACATGTGCTCTGTCAAGTGACTGGAAGTACTGCAAGGAAAAGTAAAACAGCTTCAGGGCACAGGATGGGGAGAGGTATCCCGCAGGAGAAGGCCTCTCCGGGAGGGGATGAAAGCCACAGATAACAGGAAGAGAAAAGCAAGTGCTCGGCTGGCTAGCTGGGGGAGAGCCTGGGAGTTTGAAGGAGACTTCAGGTTAGCCAACCGCCCTAAAGATTTAGGATTTTACTCTGAATGAGTTGGGTTTTGTGCGGAGGCATAACGTGATCTGATTTGCATCTGAAAGCACCACTCTGGCTTCCACCTGGGTGACGGAGCAAGGGGCCAGAGTAAGTAGGGAAGGGCTGGTAGGAGGCTGCTGCAGGATCCCAGCTGCCTGTGATGGGGAGCCAGACAGGGTGGGGAGCTCCAGAAGGATCCGTTGGGGGGGGGGGTGTTGTGAGGCTATAAGGGGGCGGGAGACAGAGGCATGGATGATAGCAAGGTTGGGGCCCAAGCACCTGGAGAGCTGGTGTGGGACATGAAGGTGTAGCGTGGGACCCTGAGTGCACCTGTGAATCCAGGCGCCTTCCCTTAGAAAATAATGAGGCTGTTATTGACCTTGAGGGGCTGCTGTGTTGAATCAAGAGTGTGGGTGGAGGCAGACTGAGAACCTAGCAGGGCTCTGCAAAAGTATCTTTATCCCCTCATCATTTTTGTTGAGAATCCGTGCCACGTTCTTTCAGGATTTCTTGCCAATTGTGTGGAATCAGAGTGTCTCTCAAGGGAACCATCAGAATTGCAAGAGGAGTGTTTTCGTAACACGGATGCCGGGGCACAGGCTTCACCTGTGAGAGGGCAGTGGGGTAGGGGTGGGGGGAGGAGATCCCCTGCCTAGAGTAGCGGGCAGGGGCAGGTCACAGAGCTCTCCTAGTAGGTCCCAAACTGGAGGTTTGGAGGGAAATGTGCAGACATAAGAAGATAAGAGACACACAGGAGAGGCAGTGTCCTGTCTTACAAGGATCTCTGACCTTGGGAGTTGAGACCTGAGCTTAAAGAAATATTATTAGGTTTATTATTAACAGCATAAGATACTAAGTAAGATTCACCCTAATTCTCCCTAGAAGAAAATTTGGGGGGACATGAAGAGAATTGAGTAACTGAGTACTTTTATCGTTTCTATATTAAAAGTGATATTAAAGTGATTTTACAAGGCAAAGAATATTGCTTTATAATTTCTCTGTTTTGTATTTTATTATTATTAATACACTAGACTGTATAGTGGATTCAAGTAGAAAATTGTAATTTCTGGATATTCCATAATGGTCGACTGACTCTTCCAAGACACAGCTTTAAAAATTACATGTGTTGGGGTGCCTGGCTGGCTTGGTCAGTAAAGCATGAAACTCTTGATCTCAGGGTTGTAAGTTCAAGCCCCACATTGGGTGTAGAGATGACTGAAAAATAAAATCTTAAAAGAAAATTATGTATATGTATATATGAACATACACACATATATACATATATTATACATACATATGTGTGTACATACATGCATGTCACATGTATATGACATATACACGTATAGGTAATATATGCACAAACACGTATATCAGTGACTATGAAAAATAGCAGATAATTCAAACTCCAATCAGTCATATGGCCTGTGGTGGGTTTTTTTTTTTTTTTTTGAGATGTTGTCTTGTTTTGTTTTTAATTCATAAAGTAAATACTTAGGGACCACTGTCAAAAGGCAAAGTTTCTCTCTTATCTTTGCTGTGAAGTTCTGAATTACCTAACTCTACCACTAGGGGGTAGCATCTTCCATTACTTTTTGCAACACTCCTTTCCACCTGGATTATGGGCGCATTGGACCTACAGTTTTAAGAGTGTAGAGGAGAGAGGCAGAGATGTGTCTTACATGCCACCAAGTTTAGTGGGTCTCTTTAGCGTCGCCGTTTGAAAGATCAGGAAAGTGATGCTCAGAGAGGTTAAGTGATTTACAGGAGGCCACACAGCTGGGACTACGCGGAGCCACTGCTGAAATTCTAACTGCAGGAACCCATTTGCTAACCGCAATGCTGAATACCGCTCTGCGTCCAATGAAATTATTTCAATCTACTGTCAAAAGAGTCCTGTGGGATCGGTGGGTCCAGCTACTTATGTGATTCTTGAAGAGTTTTTGAAAACTACAAAGTGCTACACAGATATAAGAAGTTTTATTGGTAATAAAATTGTATCCTGTCTGTTCCAAATTGCCCTACAACATGACGAACTCCTTGAGAATGGGAAGCCCTTCCTTTCCTTTTTTTCCAGGGCCCTGCTGCCTAGCACCCACTGGGCGCCCCACACATGCTCACTGAAGTGTTCGTCTGAATTTGTCTGCTCTCTGAAATCAGAGAAGCCACAATTAATTTGGTTGCGCTGTATTATTAATGTTGCTGAGATTGATATCAGTGCTGAATGCCAGAGAAGCATTCCAGCTGCCTGTCCTCTTGAATAGGCAAAGAAAGAGAGATGAAACAGTTTCAAGTTTCCCCAGAGAGGCCCTGCCTAGCACTGATTCATGACTTCTGTTCAGACTCCATACCAGCGCGTGCAGCCCACGCCAGGCGCAGCTTCTCACCAATAGCATCTATGTCCACGGCTGACGCTATGGGGCGTCTACCAGATGCCAGGCACCATGCTAAGCATTTTTAGTGTATGGACTCATTTAGTCTTGCCCACCACCCCATGAGACAGGAGCTACCAAGCTTGATTCCTTATTTGACGGCTGAGGTTCAGAGAGGTTAAGTAACTTGCCCATGGTCAAACAGTGGTACTGGCATTAGAGCTGTGTTTCCAAGCCCTAATTTTTAATCAGGGCACCTTCTGACCTCTGAACATCAAAGAGGAGTCGATGCATAATACTTGACTGTTTCGCCAAACTGTGGACGCACAACAAGAAGCCCACAGTCCAAAGCAACACACAACCCCTTAAAAAAGCCAAAGGAGGGAGAACTGATACCACAGTCAATCACTCTCCTCTCTCTTTCTCTCTCTCCATCAGGATGCAGATATTTCTTCTGTATGTGGACAATGTGATACACTGAGTCCGGTGCATTCTGTATGTACACCAGTGAAACAGAAAGGCAGGAAATCACTCTTACTTCAACAAATAACAGATTAAAAAACAAGGGGCATCATTTGAGTTCCTGAGGTTCCAAAGTATCTCAGGGCACATTAACTGTGGGGCCAGGCCTCTGCACTCTTGGGAAACAATGCCCAGGTAATTATTTTAAATGAGCATTAATTATGTCATTATTAGAAATGGGGAGAAAATGCAATTTCCTTCTGTCACTTCTTGATATCTTAACTAGAAGAATATTTGCCATGCTATTATAACAAGCCACTGTTCGCATAATGGTGCCCAGGCAATAATACAGAGACATGTACATTTTCATATGAATATATCATGCCTAACTAATGAGATTGCTCATTTCATAACTTCAGTTCCATTTTTATTATTTCATAAAACTGGAAGTCCTTATCCATTTTATGAAAAACACCAAACCTTTGTGAAATTCATTAAATAAGCATAAAAAATTCATTAAACAAGTGAATTGCATTCAGGGCTGCTTTGATGCAAATGCCCTTTAAGCAATGTAAAACTCCATATTGATTTAACCTTTCATGTTCTGATATTTCCATGTGGATATAAAAAAAATTCTTTATTCAGGGAATGAAATTAAGTGCTGATCCCCTGATCTTCAGCTGGGCAAGATAGATTGGTCAATTTAAGTAGTGCTGCTGATCAGCAAACAACTGAATTTAAAAGTATTAAGGCATGTCGATATTTTAAGTATTGTCACCTGCACATCAAGCAAAGGGGAAGAGAAATTATTATTCCAGCTCAATTAAGTTTGTGTTTGCTGTCAAACTGACCTTGAAAGGGCTAGCCCATTGGGCCGTGGCTCCGTGCCCTTGGAAGTTGACAAGGGCAACAGTGGCAAGATGTAAAACACCAACAGTAGACTGAATATTTTGAATTGTGTGGTCAGAGCAACCACAAAATAATTAGTCTGGAGACGCAGTCCCCTTGGGTTGTGTCCTCTCATTAGAGGGGGACAGCCAGTAGAGCAAACACTAGTTCAGAAGAGGAGAAAGGGTTTGCCCTTCACCCAGGAAATGCTTTGGGAGCCCTTATTAGGCAAAGAGCGTAAGACAGGTTTTAAAAGGCTTGAAGGCTACACAGCCTCCTTGAATTCATTGAGCCACTCATTCACATATTCATTCATTCATTCCAACAATACACATTGGATGTCTACTCCTTGCTGAGTCTATGCTTGGTGCTGCAGGACTAAAGTGTGAGTGACAGCTGAGGTCCCCAGCCTCTTAGAGCTCACAGGCCATCTGAAGGGTTTTGCAATGAGGAAGCTACTCTTGGGGCACTTGGGTGGCTCAGTCGGTTAAGCGTCTGACTCTTGATTTTGCCTCGGGTCATGATCTCAGGGTTGTGAGATCCAGCCCCGAGTCGGGCTCTGTGCTCAGTGAGGAGTCTGAATGGGTTTCTCCCCCTCTCCCTCTGTGCCTCCCCTCATTCATGTCCTGCACCTTCCAACATAAAAATAAATGCATCTTAAAAAAAAAAGAGAGAGACTACTATCTTTAAAAAAAAAATTCTGGTCCATAATGCTAGATGCCTGAATCAAATCTCAGCTATGTTATTCACCAATCATGTTGTGTAGCCTTAAGCAAGTGATTCAGTCTCTCTGGTCATCAGCTGCTTGTGTTAGTTACTACGTCATGAGGCTGTTGAACCAACGAAATGAGATACTGCATAGAAAAACCCTCAGCAGAGCAGGTGGTAAGCAGAAAGTGCCTGATAAGGGGTGGTCCTGACCATCATCCTCATCATTACTGTTATTTCTTTTTTTAAAAGAGATTTTATTTATTTATTCATGAGAGACACACAGAGAGAGGCAGAGACATAGGCAGAGGGAGAAGCAGACTCCCTGCGGGGATCCTAATGTGGGACTCATTCCCAGGACCGCGGGATCATGACCTGAGCTGAAGGCAGACGCTCAACCACTGAGCCACCCAGGCAGCCCTCATTGCTGTTATTTCAATCTGAACCTCTCATGTTACAGATAATGAAACTGAGATTTGGAGAAGACACACGAAGCCTGGGTAGCAGACTCAGGAGACTTTCCCATACCAATAGTCACTCCTACAACCTCCTGAGCTAGAAGCTCTGTAATCAAATGGACTCCTGACTCAAGTGCCTTTTGTGGCTGAAAAATCCAGGGCTGGATCTGCTAAGGCTTCAGGTGAAGCATGATCCAGGAGCCAGTGATGTCACCCGGATCCAGCTTCATTCTCTTGATTTCTCTGCTCCATTGGTTTGGTGATGACCCCCCAACCTCAGCAAGCATTTCTTCTCCCAGTCCCAAGATGGCTTTCAGTAGCTTAGACAGCTTCCTGTTTTTTTGTTCATGCCGCTGAGGGGAAGAAAGAGAATCTTTGTCTCAGCACTTCCAGGCAAAACCTGAAAACCAATATGATTCAGACCAGCTAAAGTCACACTTTCACTCCCGAATTAATAACTGGAGCCAATAGATAGAATGCACTGATTGGCTTAGCCTGGTCTCACTTGCATTCCACCTTGGGCCAAGGGTGTCATCAGCCTGCCCGAAATCACAGAAATCAGGGGCTGATGGGAAATCGGGAGATGGTAGGAAAATACTGGCGATAATAACCACAAATATCCTCACACAAACTCAAAGGCCACATACCACTGCAGGGTGAGGATCCTACACACCTAATTAGCATTCCTAAAAACAGTGCCGTGAGAAAGAGTGAAGTCTGAATTCTTATCAACACACACTGGAGTGTGAGCATTGGGAGGGCAGAGATCACATTTGTCCTCCTTCACCAACCTCTCCCCAGGGCATGACACAGTGCATTTGGGGCCATTGAGTAGTGGTCATGAGCAGCAGATGACTTGGCAGGAGTCTGAAGCCCAGCCCTGCCCCTGACACATGTGAACTCTCATGTGAAATGGGAAACAGTCAGAGCGATCTTTCATTGAACATGCAATGAAGGAATATCTGTAAAGTGCATAAAAGAAACCTGGCAGATAGGAAGCATTCGAATGGTGTTACGTGTTATTGTTATTATTATTACGAGACCCTGCCAGACCCCCATGGGTACTTTCAGTGACGTTTCACATCGAACATGCCCCTACAAGGATGTCGCTGCCTGACCAGTTCTCTGCCACTGATGCACCCCTCGTCCTCAGGACCCAGAGCAAAGCCACCTTCTCTGTGGACCCTGTCCTAACACCCAGAGCTGGAAGTGTCCCCCTCCGCTCTGCTCCCCAGGTCTTTCTCTCCCCTCTCTTTGGGAGCCCCTGATTCATTGTATTGCCATTTGCCTCTTACTTTGCTAGAGGCACTCAGAGAGCATTTGAGACAATGAGCTCCGTTCTGCCTGTAGATTAGCCCAACTGTGGTATTTCAGTAAAACACACGGGGCAGCAGGGAGGGGACTCAGTCTCTGATGTTGGAACCAGGATGGAAACATCTCTAAATGTGCAGGGCTCCTTGGTGGCAAAGGCTAAGCCCCCAACTCGAACTAGTGAGCAGAGTGTATGGGAAGAGAACGTAATGGTGTGGTGGTCATGATGGGAGGCTCAAGTTCTCGATGGAAAGATACCCACAGACTCAGAGACTATTAAGATTTTGTAATACCAGGATGCCTGGGTGCCTCAGTGGTTGAGCATTTGTCTTTGGCTCAGGTCGTGATCCCAGGGTCCTGGGATGGAGCCCCCATGGGGAGCCTCCTTCTCCCTCTGCCTGTGTCTCTGCCTCTCTCTTGTGCCTCTCAAGATTAAATAAATAAAATATTAAAAAAAAAAGATCCTGTAATACCAAACAACTCAGGAATGTGTAGATATGCCATGTCAAGCAGAAGATAACCCAGCATGCACTCCCTGGTGCTCCCAGAGTCCCCGGCCACCGAGGAAGCCACCTGCACAGAGGGAGGACTTACCAGGTGTAGGGAGCATCATCTGCCATTCCCACAGGGGATGAACCCATCCCCCTTATCTTTTCTATGTTTCTGTAGCCTCTTGCCCCTACCCTGCTAACTCCTAACATCCTGTTCCTGAATTGAGAGGTGGAGCGAAAGGAAGGCTGATTTTCCGGGACCAAGTCCTAGAACGCTAGTTCTTCCTGAGTGCTTCCTGAGATGCTCTGAGACAGGTAGTTATCTTCCTCATCCGATCCATGAAGAAATTGAGACATACAGAGCAATGAAGTGACCCATTCTAGGTCAAGAGTTAGTGACCCTATTGACATGATTCCAGACCCCAAGACCTCCATCTCCAACCTACGGTGCCCTGTAGGTTCTGCGAGATTGAAGGAAGGGTCAGACAGCGGACATGGGAGGGACGGGGTAGCAGCTGGGCCTTATCCACAGCCTGTAAAAGCTGAACTACGGGGCCTAGGAGCTGACTCTCTCCTCAGACTTATCCTCAGCAGGTGGAATTCCTTCTGTCACCGCAAGAGAATCCCGCTTGGGTTGGAACATGGCTGAGTCAGAGCTTCCGCTTCTCATACCAATGGATCTACCCAGTGTCCAGTGCTGGTAAACTGAGGGCAGTGGGGTGGTGTGCTCGAAGAACTGGGCTGCTTGAGCCACATGGCTGAGGCGGGGGGAGGAACTCTAGGGAGGCCTCAAGCCGGTAGGACCACGGATGTCCAAAAGTAGCTGAAGTCCCAGCTCCTCTGTGCTCATGGTAAACCGAAGAGATGAAATATACATGGCAAGCATCCAATGTTAAAAAAAAAAGAAAAAAGAAAAATGATGAGGTGCAAATAGTCACCAGAACTATTTGTCATCTTTAGACCTGCTTAACAAGAAGTATTCCTGCTCACTGCCAGGAAGAATAAAGCAAAAGATGGGAAAGACAGTACCGCTTATAAATAAATAAATAAATAAATAAATAAATAAATAAATAAATAAATAAAAAAAATAAGGCAAAGCATGTTGCAGGCAAGGCATGGCCAACGAAGCAGGTTGTCTGCTTGGAATCTTGGCAACTGTAGCATACAAAGCCCCTACTGGCACTACTCATCCCTCTCTGGCCTTAGTGAGCTGTGTGACTTTGGACAAGTCGCTCCGCCTCTCTGAGCCTTTCCTCCACCTCTTCCTCTGTGATTGGGGGTAGGGCAGCTAATAAGCAGTGGTTTTAAAATGATGTTCTGCTGAGCCTTTAGGCATCCCTCAGAAGCCCTTGTAGAAAGAGGGTCGGGCGCTCAGTGGGTGGGATTTCTAGCCCCCCCAATTCCGACCTTAACCAGAGCATTCTGCTTTTATCTCTTTTATAATCAGAGTTCTGCATAATATTTGAAGGGAAGAAACAGCTCTGAGGCTAAAAGGAAAATGAAAACCACTCTGCCGACTGAGCTCGGAGGCCTTCCAGCTCTCACAACCCAGCAGCGCAGGGAGATAATTGTCTTGGTTTCCTAGACCTTCGGCCTCTTGCAAATGATTTGGGCACCAAAGAGAAACCACACCCAGACGCCTGTCTGCACGCTGCCTGCTGGGGATACCAGATGGCTGTCCCCTCCACCTCCCCACGATGACAAGAGCTCTCCCTCCAGAGTTTGAAACCCATCACAAAGAAAGGGCTTTCTTCTTGGGCAGGACCTCACCTGACATTGCCTCCTTCCTGCCTTTACTGTTCATGGTCCCCAGAGAAAATCCACCGGACGGTAAGATGGGGAGTCCTTCTCCCTCTTGGCTAAGGTGTTTCATGGGTAGTCTCTTGGTGTCCGAGAGGTTGAAATAGAGCTTGTAGAGGCCTGGGTAAAACTATGTTCATTCGAGTTCATAACAACTGCTGACAAACACCATCTTTTCCATCTTGCTGATAAATTATGCCTGTCGTGACGGACATTTGATTGTAAAGGCCCTTGGCAGGACTTGAAGGCATTTCACTTAAAACCATTATTAGATTTTCGTTTAGCTCTCCCTCGACGCCCCCCTCCAAAAATAAGGCCTTCAGGTACCTCTGAGATATTTAAGTACACGTTGTCTTAAGAGACCACCCTCACACCAAAGGCAAGTACTTTAAAAGTTGCTTTGTAATATTAAAAATGAGAGAGAAAGGGGGAGGGAGTACGCGCATGAGAGAGAACCGGGTAGGTTTTCCATGATTACTAATTTAGCAGACTCTCTGTTATGTTTTATTGATAGTTCTAAACATAAATTTGCCTTTGGTATACTTTGCTGCTGATGCCTAAAATAAGACATGTAAGAACACATAATCCTATGCCTACGGCTTTTCAGAATAATGTACAAAGGCTCTTTGTGGCAACCCAAGCAAGAGATATTTAAATGGAGAGATGCAGGGCTTAGGCAGTTCTGCAAATTTGGGCAGAAAGAGAAGTCGCTTGCTGCTCACTGGCGGATCTCTCGAAATCCCAGCGTTCATGCAGTTTTAAATACAACATTTCTTCTGGTTTATTCTTGAATTAGGAATCCTGATCTCGCCCACATTTTATTATTTGCAATTGGAGAATCGTGTGTGTGAGGCCCCAAGTTCACAGGAGAAAAATAATACATATTGCACCACTTAAGAGGGTAGTTATTTATGACTCCAGCCTGCCGAGGATACTAGCGTAATATGTATTACGAGATGCCTTTACATGCTCAGAGTAACACAAAACTCTGTGCACACAGCCCATAAAAAGCAATCCCTTTAAAGGATTTGCTGTCAGGGGTTTGTGTTTTTTGTTGTTGTTGTTTCCCCTCTTCCTTCTTCCTTCCCTTCTTCTTCCTTTTTAAATCATGAGGTGCCAAGGGATAATCAAATGTGTGTGTATATATATATATAATCCTCCAAATACTAATGGGCTTGAACACGGGGTGGAAGATGGGAGGGCTGATTAGCAGGGAAGGTCACAATGTCATCAGAGGCACTATTTGTAAATAAATGATCTCCATAAAATATTTTGTCTGCGAGGACTGCTACTGTGAGCGATTTGATAGCGTTTGCAGTGGGAGATGATGTTGACACCACGGCACCATCTTCATCCTGCCGGATGATGCTGCGTTTTCACAAATGTCATGTTCACGTTCAAACTGGTCGGTTTTCTCCAGCCTGCGAACTGCTGGGGATCCAGGCACTCAGGAAGACCTCGGGCTGCGGTCCATCGGGGCCCTTCCGCAGGGCAAGCGGCCTGCTCTCCCGCCTCGCTGGCTCTGCAGGCAGCAGGGCAAGGCAGGAGCAGAGAGAGATCCAAAGCCATCTCTTAGTATTATTTTAAGGGAGACAAAGTATCTAATAGTGTGCTCTAGGCAAACACACTCTCCTAGACAGATCAGCTTAACTCCCTGGTATCCTGGAGCACAAAGCATTTTAATAAAAAAAAGATTTCGGCTGCTGCACGGGTTTGAATCACGGGCCTCTTTCACAGATACAGGTCCTCAAAGAGAGGCAGCCGGTAGCACATCTGATGTCCAACTGAGCTCCAGGGCCTCTCCTCCAGCCTCTCCTCCTGAAACACTTCCTCAGGCCCTAGGAGGCCAACTGGCAGAGCAAAGAGGAGGCCTCCTTTCTGTTCTCCTCCCAGCCACTGCTTGCCTTCCCAGGCAGGTGAGCCCCTCCCAGCCCTGGAGCTCCAACCCCAGCCTGGTCCAGCCTCCACCCCCCCACCCCCACCCTCAACATGTGGGGAGCAGGCTCCTGTTTCCAGCACCAGGTTTTTCTGCACTAGGAGTTGTGAGCTCTTGTCAGCACCTTTTCTCATGAGCTTCTTTAAGCTGCCTGCAGGCTGAGAGGGAGGGCCGGAGTTCCAGGGGCATGGGGGGCTTTGCCCCTCACCAGGATCAGTTGTTTTTTTTTCTTTCTGCTCCTGCTGCATGCAAGGTGTGGATCCAATGACGTGAAATCGGACCACGAGGTCCAAAGGGGGAAGACAAAAGAGAGTCTATACATAGGTCCATGTATGTGCCTCCACGTTCACACTGTGTCCTACACGATGGGGTGTCATGACAGTGAATGAACGTGATTCCTACTGTCGTGGGAAGCACCTAATGCAACTCGAGCATAATAAACATATCAGGGGCTAAGAGAAAAAGAGGGTTTTTGGTGGTAATGGTGTTGTTGTTGTTTTGTCGTTGTTGTTGTTTTAAGCAGACCCTTCTTGTGGTGCAAATCAACCCAGTGCTATTTGCAAGGAAATCTTGGTAAGTCACAGGAGTGCAGGGGGTCCCTGAGAAAGGTCTAGAACAAAAACATGCAAAATGATACATTTAAGAATAATTCATTTTGGGATGCCTGGGTGGCTCAGTGGTTGAGCATCTTCCTTTGGCTCGGGTTGTGATCCTGGGGTCCTGGGATCGAGTCTTACATCAGGTTCCCCGTGGGGAGCCTGCTTCTCCCTCTGCCTGTGTCTCTGCCTCTCTCTCATGAATAAGTAAATAAAATCTTTAAAATATATATATATATATATATATATATATAACTCCTTTTGGGGCACCTGCCTGGTTCAGTCCGAAGAGCATGTGACTCTTGATGTCAGGATTGTGAGTTCACACCCCACACTGGGGGGTTCAAGCCCCACGTTAGAGATTACTAAAAAATAATAACAATAATAAATGAACTTTAAAAAAAAAAGAATAAATCCTTTTAATCCAAGGTCTCTTTGTTCGCTGGGTATTATGATGATTTGGAAGTTTGGGGCTAACTAGTTAATTCTACCTCTCCAGGAAATAAGAGTGATGAGGGGAAGAAGGAAGACAGAACAAGAAGGGAGGCTGGAGTCAGGTCACTTCTGAGACCCATGAACACGTTATGTAAGTTCATAATTTAGCAATCACTAACATTTTTGCTGGTCATTGCAATCACCTTGGAAGCAGATCCAGGACGAGGGTGAGCAGAGTGAGGTACCAAGGGGGCAACATGTTAGGAGGTGCTCACTCCCAGGGTCCTGCAAGAGCAGTCAACACCCCTTAAATTTTGCACACAAGGCAGTTCACTCACCTTTCCCTCATCCCAACCCTGTCAGGGAGCTTTTAAAAATACTGATTCCTGAGCCACAACTCAGAGGTTCTGATTTCATTGGTCTAGATATGGGCTGTGGCATTGAGATATTTTAAAGCCCCCCAGATGTTTACAATGCACAGCCAGTTTTGAGAACTGATGTTCAGACTTAAGTGGACAGTGAGGTAGACAGGGCCAAGGCCCCCAACAAGAAGATACGGAGTCAGGACAGCTAAAATAAAATATCACTGACATCCTATTCTACAACTTAGACAGGACCACACTATCATTCTGCTTTGCAGCCTTTGCAGAAATGACTTCTGCAAAATGTTGTAAAATGAGACGGTTAACCACAAAGCATTGGTCAATATCATGGGCAAGGAGCAGTTAAGACATAAGCCCCCAGATGTCAGCCAAAAAAAAAAAAAATCAGCAGCACAGAGACATTAACCTAATGGGTAGACAGGTACATGGCCAGCACCCTGATTGGCACGACTCAGCACACCCTGATTGCTTCAGATAGTTCTGCAGAAGAGCTCATAGAAACCCTGAAACTTAGAAACTCCACAGGCAACCTTCTCGGGGCCTCCCCTCCCACTCTGGGAGCTTTATACTTTTGCTCAATACACTTGATTTTGTTGCCCACCACTCTTCATCGGCACTACCTCTTCATTCTTTGAATCGGTGTGACCAAGAACCATAGGCTCTAAGGGGTTAACAATCGTGGGTAACATTGATCCAGCAGTTCCCGCCAAGCAGGGCACCGTGAGCAGAACTGTTAATGATCATATAGCACTTAAAGTAGAGATAGATGGTCAGATTCTTTGTCTACACCGGGCTCTGCCCTGGGCAGCTTTGCCAGGTTCAGATTTCCCTCTTCTGCTGATGCAGGGTTGCTCCTGATCAGAGTGGCCATTGGGGGGATCTCCAGACCATAGCTCGCTTAACTCTGGTGACAACTCTGAAAAGTAGGTATTACCATCTTCATTTTATGAAGAGGAAACCAAGGCCCAGGGAGGTTAAGCCTCTTGTCTAGGATGCAGGCAGAAAGGAAATGAGGTGTAGGATTCCATCCTGAGTTTGTCTTTTTTCAACACACGTGCTCTTAACCTACCAACAAGCTACACAGACTCTCTCCTAGGCAAGTGGCTATCTGTAATCAATGACAAACATGGCTCTCTATCTGTGATCTGTGAGCAATTTTACTTACAAATGTCCTTGTCCTTGATCTAGGGGGAAATCAAGCCACTGTTTGGCTTTTTACCTCTAGTCATCAGAACCAGCAGGTGTCCGATTCTATAGTCCAAGTCTGATGAAGGTTGGATTTCCGGCTTGCTTCTGGCTCCAAGAAGGGGTCCCTGGTTGCCCTGCCAAGGCCTCCAGCTGATGGCAAGTAAGACAAGTGGGACGCTAAGTCCATGCTAAGTCTCCATTCTCTAAAGCATTCAGTCAACGGCAGCTGCCATGCAGGAACACATAAGAAACTACTGACATGAGTCCTCGGAAGGACAGGCCCCTTTGACTGATGGTCACAGGGCGTGCTGGGGGGGTGCCCTGAAATAATAATGATAATGCATGGTTTCCTGAAAGGCACAGAGGATTAAGGGGCCAGAGCAAAGGCAACCCTGGTAAGCATGTCTCTCAAAGTCAACACCACCAGTAGAGAGAAAACGATGTCCCAGGACCTCAGTACACTTGAGTTGAAAATGGGATGAACTGACATTAGAATCAGCAAGATTTGCGTTCTCCACGGTGCCAGCATGTAGCCACAGAAATCCACTTTTCTTCTATCTCTGCAGACAGCGTTGCTCTCATGCTCAAGATCTCTATTGGCTTCCCACTATCTCGTAAACCAAGTACAAGTTCAGGTTCTTCACTTACTGGTTACATGAATTTGGGCAAGATCTCAACCGTCTGTAGCCACAGCTTTGTCATTTATAACATAGAGTTAATAATAATAGCAGCTACTTGTGGTAGATCGATTACAATGTGATTTTTGCAGCAGTTTCCATAACAGAGGTGGAACCTGTTTCCCCATCCCTTGAATCTGGGCCAGCCAAATAAAATAGTGACTATGTGCCAACTCCAAACCTAGGTCTCAGAGGCTTTGCATCCTCTTGTTGCTGCCTCAGTGACCTGCCACTTGCATGTGAACGAGACCAAACTAGCCTGCAGAAAGGGTAGGAAAGCATTCGACAGAACCTGTCCAGCTTAGGCCTTCTTAAACCAGAGCTGTGAATCTCTCTAGATGCATGGTAAGTAATAAAGGATTCTTATTTTAAGCTACCAAGCTTTTAGAATAATTTGTTTCACAGTGACAACTAATTGATATACTATCTCATTGAGTTTATATTGTCATTAAGTGAGATAATTTATCCAAATTGTTTAAAACAGTGAAAATGCTCAAAAATACCACTTAGTACCAGTAATCATACTAACCGTAGTAGCACCAGCTGAAGAAAATACTCTAAGCTCTTCAAATGTATCCTGTTTATCTTACAGTACACTGTATCTGGATTTAAGCCACACTAAGATATTCTCCATACATACTTTGTACATCCCACATCCTAAATTTGGTTACACCCTTCCCCTTACCTAGAATGTTCTTTACTGCATTTATACCTTCTAAATCATCTCTGACCTTGAATCCTTAGCTGAACTGCTACCAGCTCCAAAAACCTTCCAACAATGACCATCAGTCAGAACCAGTTTCTCATTTGTGTGTGTGTGTCCTTAGCACTTTGATGATGTACCGTAAGATCATACTCTGTCTTGTTTCGGAATTATGTCTCTTAGTCCTGCATGACTTTAGGCTTTCTGAAAGCAAACCTGGGGATATATTCATCTCTGCTCTTCCTCAGTGGACCTAAATCAGGAACAGCAAAAATAAAAATGATGAGTGCCAGTTAGTTCTAACCAGTTGGTAGTCTTCTGGGAGCGCTAAGTTAAATATTGTGTCCACCTCAGCTAGTGAGGTCTTCATGTGCATGAAGTGGGAAAGGAGCTGCAACAGAGCAAGCACTCAAACGTTTGCTAATTACAGTCAGTTTTAAAACTCTCTATTTGAGGGAGGGGAAAATAAAATAAGATGAAATCAGAGAGGGAGATAAACCATAAAAGACTTTTAAGTAAGAAAACAAACAAGGCTACTGGAGAGGAGGGGGTGGGAGGATGGGGTGATGGGCATTGAGGAGGGCACGTGATGGAATGAGCACGAGGTGTTATATGCAACTGATGAGTCACTGAACTCTACCTTTGAAACTAATGATACACTATATGTTAGTTAATTGCATTTAAATAAAATAAAATTAAGTTTAAAAAACTAAATTTTAAAAAACCCTCCTATTTGAAACAAACAAAAATGATACCATGCTACATTTCTCTTGTATGCCTGATTGTTAGCTCATCTGACTCTCACGACAACCTGGTTTTATTATTTTCTGTTTTACAGCAGAAGTTAAATGGCTCAGCTGAAGTCACTCAGTGAAAACCAGAACCCAAACTCAAATGTGAATCGCCTGCCTTTTAACCCAAGACTTTTACTGTGGGATATGAATTGTCCTAATTGACAATCATAGCCCCGAGTTCATATTTTCATGCACCATGGAAATTCACTTCAATTATGTAAATTGGGATATTTATTTAAAATACGGAAAAGTACAATATAGCCACAAGCGCACATGCACATGTGCACATGTGCATGCATCCACACAACAGAGGGACATAACAAATCAAAGAACTTGCTTTTAGTTCTTTCCTCCTGTAATTTCCTGCCATAATTCTCCATGTGGACAAGTAGGCGTGTGCCATTGTTATTGCTGTAATAGCATCAGAAGGTCACAATTTAGTGACTGATTTACTCAGTGCAAAATGAATATAATATTTCTTGTATAGCAGTCTTGGCTGTGGAATAAAGGCGTTCTGGTAAATCCAATTTTCTGGTTAATAAAAAGTGACTACCTGGAATATTATACAGTCATGAGGAACAATGAATTAGAAGTACTTACAAGAATGTCAACAGGTCACAAAAACAGAGAACACTTCATAAGAAAAGAAGGAAAGAAAGCCAAACCTTCTACAGTCCAATTCACATAAATTAAGCACACATATACAGAGCCACATTCACCTTTGGCAGATAGCACCCCTGTGCTTATCAGGGGAAAGGGAGCAGAAATGGAAAAAATCAAAAAAGGAAGAAATAGGGGCATCTGGGTGGCCTCAGGGGGTTAGGTGTTCGACTGTCCATCTTGGCTCAGGTCAAGATCTCAGTCATGAGATTGAACCCCAGGGCTGGTGAACCTGCTTCTCCCTCTCTCTCTGCCCCTCCCCCTGCTTGCACACACACACACACACACTCTCTCTCTCTCTCAAATAAATAAATAAATAAATAAATAAATAAATAAATAAATAAATCTTTGTTAAAAAAAAAGAAAGCAAGAAGGGGTTTCACTCAAACAATGATGATAAGTGGCCAAGAATTGAAAAATGTGAGTAACAAATTACAGAGGTCCAAAATTTATTAATTAAAAGTAAGTTAATTAGTTTCCCCCAAAAGTACTTTACTGTGGAAAATAATTTTCTCTGCCTGCCGTTCCATAAATACATACAAAACACTTTTTATGGTCCAGGGGTTGGGAGTATGGAATAATGTAGAATCTCAAGGAACAGCTGATATTTTATTGAGCATCTATAAAATGCTAAGAGCTGCCCAAGGTGTGTTACATATATTATAATTAATTTTCACACCATAATACCAATTATTTCCTCCTTTTTAAAGATAAGGGAGCCAAGGCTAACAGGTTAAGAATTTTACCCAAAGGCATGGCTACAAAGTGACAGAGCTAGAATTGAGACTTATCCCTTTGTCCACAGAAGCCCAAACTCTTTCCATGGTATCAGGCTACATACAAGCTGGTGTTGGGGCAAAGTGGGGGTAGAGATATAGGACATACATTCTTGTCCTACAGTAGCTCAGCATAGTTATAATAAAGACCATATGGACTGAGAGCTCCCTGAGGGTACACACCTGTTCCCATTCATCCCATTCATCCCTCCAGCACGACACTTTACTTCACATTCTTGTCAGATGAGAAAAGTGACTAACAGTGCTAAGAATATAAGTGTGCTTTTCTGGCTCTACTCTCTACTTAATAGCTTTCCAAGGAAGGCATAATTTTATTGCATTTATCCTTTTATATATAGACCAGGAAGTTGTATAGGCAACCACAGATACACTAAATTGGTATCTCATAATACAATTAACCACATACTGGCATGTGCCAGAGAAGGTTCTTACCCACTGCCCAGAGTTAGAGGTTATGTGGGTTTATCTACTTAACTAGGAGGTTTGAATCCAGCTACCACAACCAGCTTGCAAATCACCATCGTCACCACCCTCACCATCATGCCATGACATTATCATCATCACTACTGTCACTGTTCATTGAACATATTCTATGTGCCAAAGCCTGAACTAATCATTTTACTTGAGTCCTCTCATTGAACAACCTTCTAAGTTAATGCTAATTTCCATCCTATTTTATAGATAAATTAAGACTCAGAGAAGTCACTTGCCCAAGATCACATAGATAGTAAGCAATAGAATAGTATGCTAGTTGGGATAGAATGTGCTTCAGTGACAAACACCTCCCAAGTCTCAATAGCTTAACTTTTTTAAAAAAGAATTTATTTATATATTTTTGCAAGAGAGCAAGCTAGTGAGCATAAGTGAGGGGGTAAGGGCAAAGAGAGAAGAAGACACCCTACTGAGCAGGGAGCCTGATGTGGAGCTCAATCCCAGGACCCTGAGATCATGACCTGAGCTAAAGGCAGACACTTCACCAACTGAACCACCCAGGCACCCTCAATGGCTTAACATTTGCAAGGTTTGCTACAGAGCTGAGAACCCCAAGACCAGCCATCCTCCATGGAGTGACTCCGACATCCAGTGGCTTTACCATACCAGCATGAGTACTGCACATTCACAGAGGCAAGAGGAGAGGAACATGAGCATCTTGCACAGAGACTTCTCACTGCCTCAGCCCACAAATGACTCACATCACTCATAGTTCTGTAGCGTGACCTAGTAACATGGCCCTGTCTGACTGCAAGGAGGCTTGGGAGTATTCTTTCTAGCCAGCATGCTTAGGAAAGAAAGAAGTGTATATAGGTGAGCACTAGAAACATCTACCACAGATAGGGACTCTGAAGACCTCTTAGTCCCTGAAGAGACCTGTATCCACCAAGAATGTTATTTTGGCTTCTTGAACACTTCTGTGGGAGGAAGGGGTGATTATCATGGGCTGTGCCCTGACCCTGTGCTCATACACTGAAGACCTCTTAGTCCCTGAAGAGACCTGTATCCACCAAGAATGTTATTTTGGCTTCTTGAACACTTCTGTGGGAGGAAGGGGTGATTATCATGGGCTGTGCCCTGACCCTGTGCTCATACAAGACCACTTGCATGCATTGTCATTTACCCCCCAACACCATAAGATAGGCACTAAGTATCCCCATTTTATAGATGAGGAAACTAGGTCTCAGACACTAGGTTACTTTCCCAAGCTAGAGCTGGGACCCACAACAATTGTTTTCTACCTCCCAAACCAAACTCCATCCAGTAGCATTACGAAACAGTCACGTTCACTCATTTGTTACTTTACAAAATACGCTGAAGTGCGTTCTGCATTTCGCATTCATGCCAGTCTTCTGAGATGGTTTGGAACCCCTCCATTTCACAGGTGAGGATGCTGGAGCTCAGCAAGTTTAAGTACATCACTCAAGAGGTCATGGAGCCAAGTCCATCCATGGGCAGAGATGAAACACCCTCCAGGGAAAGAGTTCCAAGCTTAGGAGAATGAAAGGTAGGATCCCTACCCCCCCCCACCCCACCCCAACCTCATCTTGGCAGCCCCAATCCCTGGAGAGAGAAAAGGCAAGAGAAATTCCAACCCCTGCAGAGTTCATGCTCTTAAACACTTATAAAAGCTTTAAGATCCAGACAAAATCCAGACCTAAGTGCAAAGGTTACCGGAGTTGGGATTTTATTGCCAGATGTAAATCCATCTTCTCTAAGACCTGCTCCAAGTCCCTTGTGCCTCACTTGAAATATTTCATGTACGCTGAATGGATTTGTTGGCTCCCTGTTGCCTTCGTAAATTATGAAGTCCAAGTTTCTTAGGGCCTGGATCCAGCAGGGGTGGCTCTAACTGCCCCGTTCCAAGAACTGAATGGAGGACAACTTTGGTTCTTTTGTGGGGTTGTCCTGATTTACTCTTTGATCCACCATTTTGGATTGAAGAGGGGAGCGGTACCACTTGGCTCACAATAAGTATCTCCCCAACCCAGAGCTGATTGGTCCAGCCACCAAGATACTGGACCAGAAGTGGACTGGACCAATTAGATTCTCACTCTCCCTTTCTCTCATGTAAGAATACGACACTTATTAAAAAGGACATAGTTGTTGGAGGCCGAGACTCCTTAATGGCAGCCCCCTGGGGAGAAATCCCCCCAAGTTCTCTTGCTTTTAATCTATAAATATGGCTCCCCGAGTTTGGATGTCTAACCCACCCTTACATTCTACCATCTTTTTACCTTTTTATCCCACCTAACAGGGGCCATCTGTTGCAGCAACTGAAAGAATTTTGACTAATAACGTGTGAAACCATCCACTCTCAAGACGGAGACACATCATCTTCAGCCTTTTCATCACCCATGACCTACTTTTCTTTTTTTTTCTTTTTTTTTCTGACCTACTTTTCTGTATTTCTCCCCAAAACTCAGCAACTTCACCTACTTTCCTTTGGAGTCCCCATGGAGTGGTACAGCTGGGTGCGTAAGGCAGAGACTCTGAGAGTACATGCCTGGGCAAGAGTTAGCATTCTAGGGGATTCTACATCTCATTGGCATCATTATGCATGATACCGCTAGAACCCAGAGTCACCAATCATAGACTCAGTGGGACCCAGCCTCCTTCTCAATCTGCCCCTGACCACCTTCTCTAGCCTCATTCCATTCATCCCTTCCCGTCCATCCTACTATAATGATCCCCTAACAGCTCCCTCCATGGCTCCGCATATGCCACTGCCTCTCTTAATCTGGAACACCTCCTCCTTCCTTCATTAAAACCCCAGCTTGTCTGTCAGAACCAGATTATTTCCTGATCTTCTGCACACAGCTATAAGGCACAATTGGCTACGATTAGTTACCCCCATTGCCCATTACGCTTATTCTCCCTCATTGCACTTAACATGTTGTATTATTATTATCTGATTTATTTCATGTCTGTGCCCCCCTCCTTGGACTACTTGTTATTTAAATACCTCCTCCTTCACTGGACTAATGCTGCCAAATTAGCTCTCGTGTGCCCCTGTGTAAAGCAGACTTTGGAGTTTGTTTCTTTTTATTTATTTTTTTTTCGAAATCCTTCCTAAAGAGATGCAGCCTCCTGGGAGAAAAGTCTACAAAGATCAAGTTCTCAAATGTTGAGGCAGAATGTATCACAAATGCTGCCCCTGTGAGTGTGCGTGGCCCTACACAGAACTGAAACAGAAAGTGTACAGTTGGGGGAGGGGGCAGGTGAGTGAGCAGGAGACAGTGAGCTGTGTAAGTGGGAAACAGAAGAAAAGAAGGCCAATCTCAGCAGATGCTCCTTTTGCTGTTAGCCAGCTCTGTGCATGCACAGATCTTTTTAGAACACGGTCCTCCATCAAGGATGCTCATCAAAACATCCTCTGGATATTCGGAGAAAAAAGTACTGAGCACGTCCACACTGAGAAATAGTACCCAGGTGTCACAAAAGGAGGAATATCTGTGTGCCGATTGGAAAGATGTGCAGTGGATTGTTAAGAGAACACAGAGATGCTCATTGTCTGTGACATACCTAACAGTTCTGGGCGGTTACAATGTGCCAGGGTTTCCATAAAAATTTATTAGAGCATCAGAAGAAGCTTGTGTGGTAGGTTTCTTATCCCCATTTTACTGATGGGGAAATTGGAACACAGAGACTAAGAACTTGTTCAGGATGACATGCTGGTGAGGGGTGGAGCCACTCTGCAGGCAGCCTATATATCATGTTATGCTACATAGGCTGCTAACACCCAGGCTCTCAACCACCATGCTATATTATCATTAATTATGTGTGTGCGTATGAGAGAGAGAGAGAGGGAGAGAAACTTTATATATAGCTTATGCTTATATGGCTTGTATTAACATAGAACATTTCTGGAAGGCAGCCAAGAAACTCTTAGGAGTCCACGCCTCTGGAGAGTGGGAATGAAATAATCAGATGACTTATGTGTCTCTTGTACCCCCACGACACTGTCTTAGGAATTCATTCAGCTGTAAGTAATAGAAAACTCAATTAACAGGGACCTAAACAAAACCAGTTTACTTGTCTGACATAACTAGAAGTCCAGAGCTAGTGGTTTATTGGCTCCCTGATACCAGGGCTACTTTTGAGGAATTATCTTGGCTTCATGCTCATGGAAACTCCTCTTCCTTACTTTATTTATTTTATTTATTTACTTACTTACATACTTATATCTTCATTGAACATTTCTGTATTTTACCTACGTCCCTTGAACATTGTCCATCTTCTGGACAAGAATGTCAGTTCCATGAGGATGGGGATATTGTTTGGTTTACAGCTGTATCTCGGCACCTTAGAATCCTACCTGATACAGAGTAAATGCTCAATAAACATGTGTTCAACCGAGGAATGAATGAATATTGCTGCTTCAATCATCACGTCCATATTCCCTGACCCAAAAGATGGAGTGGAGGGCACCACTGCCTCTGACCTCTTTTATCAGGAAAATAAATGTTTTACCAGAATCCTCCATGCAGATTTCCTCTAAACCTTATTAGCCAGAACTGGTTTACATGGCACCCTCCTCTCCCCCGGCAAAAGATGCTAGGAAGCCAGGAACGAGTGGCCATGACTCTAGATGGCCACCCCAGACCACATCAGAATGTGCTTAGCCAGGAAGAAACAGTGAGTGGGCATCAGTTAGACAATCAATCATTTCACCCACAGGTAGTTTGGCTTTTTCCCAGGTGCATGTTCTATTTTTATTTTATATTTTTTCTTGAATTCAAATGTCCAGGCCCCACTATCGGCTTGGTCAGAATCTCAGGGGGTGAGGCTGGACATGTGTAACTGGACATGTGCCCAAGATATTTTGATGTACCATCCATGATTTAAAAAAAAAAAAAGATCTCTCCAGAGAGTCTTTTAAGGTAGCAAGGAGATTTTAAAGTCCTTGAAAAGGAAGAATGACCTGATTCCCATAAAGATGTAAGCCCAAGAGTCCTTTATAGATCACTGAGCTCAAGCTCTCCATTTTTCAGATGAGTAAATTTAGGCTCCCGGAAGCAGAAAGACTTGTTCAGCGCCTCCTAGGCAATCAGTGGCAGATCCAGGCTAGGTTCCAGCATTGTCTCTCAAACCAGTGTCTTGCTCTCTTCAGCTCTTGGCCATCTTATTCTCCATCATCAGGTGTTTAAAGCCAGGGGCAGGACCCTCCCATTACTTACATTTAACTTTTTACAGAGAAACAGTCAAATATCAATTTTGCCTTTCCCTGTTAACTGTGTAATCTAGAGTAATAAATTAGTCCCAAAGCAAAAAGATGTCCTTAATCCCCGTGCTGCTTTTCCATATCCCTGTGGTGTTTGTAATGTAAAAGGAGTTTTAGTGGTTCACATCCACTCTCAGCCTTCCCCTTTATATATGTATAAATTTATATCTCATAATTATAGTTGCAGGTTTCCCCTCTGCTCTGCCCTTGCCCTTGAGCTGGAGAGTGGTACAGGAAGTGGTTTACATTCTCCGGTCTACACTGACAGTATAATCCTGCTCGTGTATCTCATGCTGCCTCTGTCAAGTCCATTTTCCCTCCAATACAAGATAGACACTGTGTCTGATGCCCTCATCTCCACAGACTCAGACCAGTGTGTGCCTGGAGCAAACCAAGGCACCCCTCTGAAAGATCTTACGAGTCAGCTTTGGGACAGTTTCAGAAATGCAGACGAGGAGACACACACCAAGGTCCTGTTGATGGATTTATTATTGTTGATTGGGTGTGTCATACTCAGCATCGTGCCTGTGTGATTGCTGTGAACATTGCAAACCTTTCCTTCTGAGCTCGTGGCTAGAGCAAACCCGAACCACCAGAAAGCAGAAGCTTGTGCATAGCTTTAAAAGTGCCAGAGGAAATCCAATCACAAAACCAAAATGAAAGAGCAAGGAAGGTGTCCCCATCCCAGAGATGGGAAGACCTGCAGGGCTACACCTCCCACAGCCTGTATGGAACTCCAAGGACAGACTTTATGCTTTCTTGCAGAAGGTGCTGGAGCCCGTAAGTGGACTACACAGAAATCCAAAGACCCAGTGGTACCCAGGTTGTCTCAAATGCTAATCAGCTACATTACCTGAGCCAATGGCTTAATCCCTCTGAAACCCAGTTGCTCATCTGTGGAAAGAGGGTACGGAAATGTACCTACTCAACCCCCAGTATGGCTGGGAAAATGAAAGAGAGCAAGTTATGAATGTATAATATGTTAGTCAGTAATGTGGGTAGGTTTGAAGCAACTGAGTCACTTATGTCCTAAAGCTCCAGCCCAGCTATATTCCATCCCAGCTCCATCAACCAATATTTATGGGATGTTATTTTCCCAGTCGTTCAGATGTTATATATGGCCCTAGTCATCAGTCAAAGGCAAATGTGAAAAGTACCAGCTGAGAATTCTAGGTGTTAGTGTCCAAGAGACCAAAACATCTACCTGGCTGCCCTGATTTTTTTTTTTTCATTTCTATGCAGATACGTGGTATTGTGTAGACATCTAAGGGTAAGAGGAGACAAGAACCAAAAGAGCTCGGATCAACTACATGTTAGGTGAGGTGGTTATTTCTTGAAATTGCATAGTGATAATTAAGCTCCTACTGTGAGATATGTTGTTCACCCACGACTTTGCAGCCAGCAACCTGAGCCCAAATGCCAGATTTTTAGTACCAGGCCTCTGACACCAGACCAGATAAGCTCTCTTAGGCTCCAGCTTCTGTAAAATGAAACAAATAATATCTAATCTCAGGTATAGCTACACTGTAAACCACACGGGGTCAGAGATTTTCATTGCCTTGCTGACCACTAAATCCATGTTTATCTATGATACCTGATTTTGGGATGTCTTGAGAATATTTACCTCCTTAGAATGTAGCCTGCATGAGGGCAGGAAAGATTTTTGCTCAGTACCCAAACTTTTTCTCCTAGAACCAAGCTCAGCATTTAGTAGCCACTCAATATGTGTCTGTTGAATGAATGACATGGGTTGTTCTTCCTAGATAGAATAGGAAGTGTGATTTGAAAAGAAGCACCAGCACTCTTGGATTTTCTTCTGTCTTCACTGGCACCTCGTACTCTGTGTGTGTGCAGAAGATATTCGACTATTTATAGTATGTAAGGACTGTGGACTAACTGGGGGGGGGGGGCAAGATTGCTTAGAAACCACCACAGTCTGTCAATAACAACCCATGTAATGGGGAGACCATACAAATAGCTTCGACCCCAAAATAACAGAATCATCTCAGCTGCCTGTGAAAACCCTTCCTGCAGACCGAATTTCAACAGAACATTGCAATAGAGAATATTCACTGCGAAATTCCACAACTTTTGTCACTATGAAAAATGTCATGGAAAGAGATTTTTCTTCTAAAACAGCAACATGCAAAAGTAATCAGCGCTGGAAGACTCAAGGATGGATGAAGAAAACAAGAGGAACAGATCCAATAGCTCTGGCTTTATGAATAACCATTCCACCACCCCACTCATTTGTAAGACCCTCATGAGATCTTTTTTTACGGCAGGTTATGAATCATCTTCATGATATCTTTAAATGGATGATCAATACTATATTTTCCCATAAAATGTTTGGTTTGAAATCCGATTTTAAGTGCATTAGAGTTTTTGTGCACCGAATCGGTGAATGCCATAATAAATTGTCATCAAATATGAAAGAAATATAGCATAGATTAATTGCCGTATTTATTTATGAGTCTATAAAATACCTTGTGAAAGTCCTGGCACATTTTTGGGATACCAATTTGAACCTTCAAGAAAGTTAAAAGCATTCAAAGAGACTGCAAGGAGATTTATTATCGGAATGTTTTTAATTGCAGACCCAAGCAGACACGCAGGTATTAGAATGGCTATGCCCTTAATGGGCATGTCTCATGTGTTTCTCTCTCTTCTTTTTTTCCCTTTAAAAATGATATACTTCCCATATTTTTATTGATTTGTGAAGATTTGCCGTAAATTATCGTGGCCAGCACGTGACATCACAAATGGTCCCAGCTTCCCTAAAGTAGTGGGCCCCAGGTGGCACAAAAAAGAAGGCTCCCAGCCAGTTCTAATGCTTGGCTTGAAAAGTAGGTGAAACCACAGTGAAAGAGAAAACTGAGGAATGTCCCTAAGAGGACAAATGTGTATATATAGCTTGAAGCTGCACATATTTTAATTGAAGCCTCAAAGTCGACAGCAATGCAATACTTTAGGGGAAAGAGTAGCAAAGTATCGTCCTTTTAAACTGCCAGTTGACCATGTTGGAGTCAGAGAGCTAGATGCAAAACTCCACAGTTCCTGGCGGTCCTCAGGGCCAGGATCTTGGCAGCTAGCTGCCTTTCCCATTTGCCCAGGCCATGAGACTATTTCCTAACTGTCCACTCAAGACCACCCCTAGGTCCTGTCACAAAGGGGAATAGGACATGGCATCTTATCCCAGTGGATCCTTGCATACTGTCCTTTTTTTCTTATACGCATTTCTTTCCCGTAGACTTTGTCTTCAAAAGCTGTTCCCTGGTTTTCAAATCCATACATCTGTTGTTTACGTTTCATTTTGATTCCGTGAAAACACGAGATGCCTTAAGCTTATCATTAGAAAGATGTTACCCTCTGTAGGATAAAAATAATCAAGACTTTTCTGTATACAAAAACTGCTTTGCAAGCAAGAACTTAATGCACTAAACCCCCTGTCCACTGACGCAAAAACAAAGCTTAAAAAAAATATCTCGTCCTCACAATAGTCACTAACTACTAAATTCCATTGATTTTTTTTTTTTTTTAAATCAGCAGAGATATAGAGCCTTAAACTTAGCTGGATTTTTTACATTTTTTTTTTCTGGTTCTTGTTGGTATTTTTAGTTTTTGGGATACTTATCAGCCACAGCTGGTTCTGCTTGCTGTTTTATATTTTAATGGATGATCCACATCAAATTGCTAAAACCCCCAAATTATTATGTAAGTGCTCTCATAATACAGGCTAATAGAAAAGCATGTCGTAGAGATCTGGAATTTGTGTGCTTCCAGTGGCACCTCTTTAGACATTTTCTCTCCTAAATTACCCTGTGTCATCGCAAGGCACTACATGTAAATTATCAGAGTCCAGTTGGAGTTCACCCCATCTCCTTGCTGTGCCCGGCTTAACTTGTGTTTCAAACAGGGCCTTGTGGAAAGACCCAAAGTCAGGGAGTCCAGGGTCCAGTCCCTCCTCTGTCATCTACTGGGTTATATGATCTTGGACTTCTCACCTCTCCAACTTCCTTGTCCTAAGCCTTAGAACAGATAAAGTAGAGGTGTTTAAGATAGCTCTCCAAGCACACTAGGAATGCAAAGGAATTTTATTATCGACAAGCTATGATTTCTAATTCTAAGCTCAGGTTTGTACCTGGTTTGCTGACACATCAAGACCTCTATATTAGGTCTTATTGTTTTACTTTATTCAGAAATCCATTCTTTCTATTTGCCACCTTCCTGACAAATGACATCAATACCCTCACCTGGGAATGATTGCCTTTTTATTTTTTGCTTCTGATGCTAAGGTTGCTGTTGACAATATGTACTCAGGCAAGGCAGGGATTCGCTGCCTTTCACATCAGATGCCATGCACACCACTTCCGTCAGAACAATTAGTGTTCATTTCGGCTTTACTCAGGGAGACCTGCGGTGACTGATCAGTATAAATTATAGATGCATCTGTCCAGATGCACTTGTCCATTCATGCATAGATTTGAGGAAATTTTATTCTTCTCAGTTCAAAAACAGCCACTAAAAAAAAAAATCCATACTTAAAAAATAGAATTTAGCACATTGTCATCTATGTTGCTATGCCCATAGATTCACACATTCTCTCTGTGATTTGAGGCATTTGAACTTGATTTGGGGCATTTCTGGGTTGTTATTCACCTCCCCCCCCCCCCACACACACACACACTCCCTGTAAAATCTGCTGTCTTTATAAAACATCAGGAAATGATGGATATTTAACCTGGAATAATACAATATGATTCCAGTGTGTGTGCTGGATTCAAGTTTATTGTCAAAGATGTATCCCTATCCCCCCCTTTTTTTTTAAGTTTTTATTTGAATTCCAGTTAGTTAACATAGAGTGTTACATACAATATTAGTTTTAGGTGTACAATATAGAGATTCAACACTTGCGTATATCACCTTGTGCTCGTGATGACAAGTGCACTCCTTCATCCCCATCACCTATTCCCCCGTCCGCCCCCCCCACCTCTCCCCTGGTACCCACCAGTTTGTTCTTTACAATTAAGAGTCTGTTTCTTGCTCAAAGGTACATCCTTTACCCTGCCTGCTTAAGACCATCAATGAATTTAAAGCAAGGCAACATGAACTTCAAATAAACAACATGGATGAGTACTCTCCATAATCCAAATAGGCCTTTGACTATTTACTTTATTCATATTTGTTTTAATGAGCAGCTAGAGGAAATTTCAGGGCATGTTGCATAATACAACAAAAGGATCTGTACCATTTGTATAAAACACTTTGCACGGAATGACTCTCAAACATAACTGGAAAGATCTGCATTTCATAAGTTTGTCTACTTGCTTCAGTAAAATTCTATGTGGACACACACACACAATTGGGCATTTTTCCCAAAACTAAATTAATCAGTGCTAAACAAAGCAATGAAAAGCCAGAGCCTTCAGCTGCCAAATGAGTGCCTATCCACAGTCACGAGGATGAGAACGGATTCCGTGGCTGCTTCCCTGAATCAACCTTTTCCAAGAAAGACTTCTTTTTTACCTGAGGTCTCTGCCAGACAAAGGTTCATACCGGTTTAACCCACTGGCTCTGTTTTGTTATGAGGCTCTGAAAATAATGGGAAGAGGACACACTTCATAAGAATTGCTTTTAGGGAACCCCACTTAATGCTCCAAGGGGTCACAATCAAACCCCAGGGGCACCAGGTAGGTTTGCTGTGGGTCTAGCAACTCCCTGAGAAAGAAATAAGAAACCAAAGTCTCCCACGCCTGCAAGTGGCAGCCTTCCTCCCTAAGACACTCAGTTACTATAAAGTAACTTTGAAGACAACAGAAAGGTGCCTTCACATAAAACCTGCTCTTTTGTTTGTTTTTCTTTTCCACATAAGAAGAAAAACACCCAGGAACCTTCATAGCCCTACATTCCAATTTCCTTCACCGCTGCATTTCCTCTCTCTCTCTTTTTTTTCCTCTTGAAAAATCTTGTTGCCTTTTCTCTAATCCTAGAGAGCAAAGACAAGAGGTAGGCCTGGAGGGCCTGCACACAGCATTGATACCGCAGAGGTCTTATAAATCAGCGAAAAATCAATACATTCTATATGGTAGCTTCTCCTTTGCAACCAGATCGCCAGGGGACAGAACTAATGCTTTTTCTTCACCACTATCCCATTTTTCTGTCATAAAAAAAAAAAAAAAAAAAAAATCTGCTTGGGAACGAATGGGCAATCAAAGTTGCTGAGTAAGTATTTCAACTACCTAATTTTATTACTTTACAATTGACATACTTTCCCTCTGGAAATGTTTGCAATTAATTAATTAGCAGTAATCTTCCCCAAGGGACTAATTTAATGAATTCTCTCCAATTCTTACTTAAAAAAAAAAAAAAAAAAAGAAAGAAAGCTTAGATATACCCAAGCTGCAAATGTGTGGAGAGCTCCAAAGTGCATTTCGAAAAATCAAGGGATCTATCTATTACGGGGACTTTTTTTATCACTAAATCAATCCAGCGATAACTGTAATTCTTTTTCTAACTGGGAGTTTCCCCCGGTTGAACGCAAGGTTTCTCCAAGGTAACGATACTCAGCAGCAGCAGCCAGGAAGCCTCCCTGGGTCCCTCAGTATTTAGAATGAAGGCTGTCCTCGTATCAATAATCGTGTGCGGTTTGCGGAGTCTGTAGGGCCTGGCTCCTTCTGCACAGTGTGTACTGGGGGTGGGGGGGTGCGGGGGGGTGCGGGGGAGGAACCACTGTGCTCCCTTCCAAGGGGCAGCCGGCTCCGGGCCTACGGTTCCCTCTGCGAGGTTCCAGGGGGAAACTCGGCGGCCAGGGATGGGGCCAGGGCCCTAGACCGTGCCTCGTTGCTGGGCTTCCTCCTCGCCTCGCAAGAACGCAGGGCGGAGACCCGGGCCTGACTTCTGGGCCCCGCGCTCTGCGTTCACACTAGAAAAGGCGACTGGGCCCTTGGGCCAAGGGTTCCTCCGGGAAGGTGCAGCGAGGGCCTGGGAGTGCGTTTGTGAACTGTACAGGGCCCTGACCCTGTGCGTGAGAGGCCAGACCTTCGGAGGTTTCTGGCCGTCGTTCCACGCGGATACCGACAGCATCCCCCGCAGACCTCCCCCTGCTAGACTGGACGCCCCCCTCCGGCCCCACGTCGCGGCCCGGCGGCCCTCGATGGGCAGGCTCGGGCCTGGGGACTGAGCCTTCGGGTGCGCGGACTGTGCCGCGCGCACACTAGCCCCCCTCCCGGCACACGCGAGCCCCCAGCGCGCCAGCGCCCCTGGGCGGACCCCGGGGACCGAGGGGGGCGGTCAGATGGCCGGGCCCAGCCCGGCGGCGTCGCGGCGGAGCGCGGGGCACGGGCCGCCGTCCCGGCGCGCGGAACCGCGGCTCGCCAGCGCCACCCCCAGCGGAGCGCGGCGGCTGCAGCTCGTGCCGGCGCCTCGCCGTGGCTCCCCCGCTCCCGCGTGGACGCGGCGGCCGGGGCGCGGGGGGCAGCCACGCCTCGCCTCGGGAGGACATGCCGAGGGGCGTCCCCCGCCGCCTGCCGAGGGCCGGGCCAGACCGAGCGCGCTGCCCGGCGGGTTCCGAGGGGAGCTGAACCTTGGCCTCGAGGGGGCGCTACCCGGCCCGTCCCAGCGCCCGAAGGCGGCGGAGACGCCCCGGGGTCGAGACCCTGGCCGAGGCCGGGGCGCGGGCAGCCTGGATCTAGCCAGAGTCCTGGGGACGCGGGGGCGGAGGGCCAGATTCCGGGGGACAAAGACGGGCGGGCCAGGGGACCCTCCGACGCTGGCCAGCCGCGGCCCCAACGAGCGCGGGGCCTGTGGCGGGAACAAACTTTCCGGCGGCGGAGGGGCGGGGGAGCCGGGCCGCAGGCTTGTCCCTCGAGCCGCCGCGCTCCTCCACCTGCCAGTGTTCAGCCTCCGCCCAGCCTGCGCCCACCCCGGCTCCCTCCCCTCCCCCGCGCCCGTTCGCTCCGACTCCTCATCTCGCTCCTCTCCCCTCCTCCTTCTCCCTCTTGCCTTTCTCCCCCACTTTTCTCCTCTTTTTCCTCCCATCTCTCCTTTTGTATTCTCCCCCCCCCCCCCCCCCGCGGCCCTGCTCGCTTCTCTCCTCCTCCGGGCCGCAGGGGAGGAGGTAAACGAGCTGCGCCCGGGGCCTGCGCGGCGCAGAGGAAGGCGTTTCTCCTACTTCTCCCGGGTAATTTGGAGAGGTTGTATGTGCGCGCGCGCGCGTGAGCTTAAGGCGAAAAGGGGTAGGATCCGGCGCCCAGCAGAGAGGGTCGGGGTCTTTGACGTTCCTCGCCAGCTGCATAAACCTCCCGGAACAAGTCTGAGTGTGGGTGAGAGTGCGCGCGCGCGCACGGGCTGGCTGCGCTTGGCACGCCTGGTGGCCCGGGGCCCCGGGGCCCGGGGGCCCGCCTGGCGGCCCGGGATTACCGTGACGTCACATCGAGCCTCTGGCCACCTTGGGCTGGGACACCTCGGGAGCCGCACAGCCCCGCGCCGCGCCGCACCTTGCCTCGCCACCGCGCGACTTTGGGAACCCGCGTCCTCTCCCTTTCCTTGCCCATCCATGGGCCCTTCTGTCTTCCGGACCACGCGGGCCGGAGGGGCGCCTTCTGGAGCGCAGGGCTCGGCAGCGGGACTGCCCCCGGCTCTGCCTCCAGCCGCGCCAAGCGGGCGGAGGACCCCGCGCGGGGCACCCGCAGCGGCGTGAGGAACCGAGGCGGCGCTCGGCCGGGGGCGCAGAACCGCGGGGCTGAGGCGGGAACTCGCAGGAGGAGGAGGAGGCGGTCCAGGGACAGCCACCATGTCCTTCCCGCACTTTGGACACCCGTACGGCAGCGCTTCCCAGGTAAGAAGTGCCTCCGGGGGGTGGGGGAAGAGCCGCCCGGGCGGGGGTGCCCAGGGCACGCGCCCGCGGCTCAGCGCCCTCCTTTCGCACGAGTCTCTGGGGAAGCCAGACCGAGCAGGTACGATGGACCACAGACCCCTCCGACACCCCCAAACCGCTGCCGAGAACATTCCACTCCCCCAGGGCAAGCTGGAAAATCCTGAGACCCGAAACTTGGGCACCGACCGAGCGCTCGGCGAGATGGGTGGGATCTCAAGATCTTCCAAACAGGCCGCCTTATTGTACAAATATCCGAGGTGACCCCGAGAGTCCGCCTCACCGTTTTCCAGTTGTTTGCATGTGGACTTCCGCTCTTATCCTCTCTCCCTTCTTTGAGTGGGTCCAAGCTCTCTGCTTCCGGTACCTTCGATTTTTTTTTTTTTCCAGATTAGGGTGGGTGGTCTGGTTGTGCAGTGACAAAGGTTTCCTGGGGGAAATTCTGGGGGCACCCACCACGATCTCCAGTTTCTGCCCAGACTGTGGGGTCTGGTTCCAGTTTGACCTCTGAGCCCGCCTTGTGATCTGGGACAAGTCTCCCTGGTCCTCATTCCCCATCTATAAAATGGGAGCAGGAGTGAGACGTGATGGTGGTCTCTGTGGCTAACTTCTAGTTCTGCCTTTGTAGGATCCTGTGATGGGAGGGCGGGAGGAGGGGTCGGCGGCAAAACGGGGAGTTGGGCTCCTGTAATTCGCTTCTCAGAACGTTCCCGTCGCCTGCACCCCTGGGACTCTGGAGCCTTAGCAGCGTTTTAGGAGTGTCTGTAAGGGCAGTTTGGATAAATTGCGTCTTCAGATAATTCCCACCCCGGCCGAATGCTCCGCACACGGTGGCATTTAGTTAATGTGGAATAAGGGAGTGATCGGCCGCGCACCTCTCTCGCCCCCCACAGTTTCTGGTGTCGGCAAGTTCCAGCGCCACTTGCTGCGAATCCGCCCCGCGCTCCGTCCCAGATGTGGCCCCAGGCTCCACCCCGGCGGCGGCTCTCTGCTGTGCATCCTACGAGAGCCGGCTGCTGGGCAGTGCGCGGCCCGAGCTGGGCGCCGCCTTGGGCATCTATGGAGCCCCCTACGCCGCGGCAGCTGCCCAGAGCTACCCAGGCTACCTGCCCTACAGCCCAGAGCCCCCCGCGCTGTACGGGGCGCTGGTGAGTACACCGGAGGGGGCCTGGGTGTGGGAGCCAGAACCCATCTGGCCTGGGGGCAAGAACGCAGCAGCGGTGACATCTACTCTGACATCTCCAGGGAAGACCTAGGAAGGAAGAAAAACTCTCAGGAAAGGAAATGGGTAGGACTGTGTATAGTGGGGAAGGGGGAGCACATCCTATGGCATTTTACACTTTGCAGATCTCCATTCTGATTAGAAAACATTTGGGCTTCTATTAATTCTGTGAGGTAGGCAAGTCTCCGTTTACAGCTGAGGACATTGAGATGCAGAGGGGTTCAAATCCCTTGTCCAAAGTCACAGAGATCCAAAGGGTCAGGGAATAGCTCTGCAAGGAGAGTAAGGCAGTGAAGTTCCCCAGCAGGTGGGGATGGGGTTTGGGAGGAGTCACAGGTAGTAAGGGCACTGGTAAGAGCTAATACTTAATTACTGTTTACACCAATAAGTCTGCCAGCTGGTCTTCTTCAGTACCCTATAGGTACTACTGTTATTCCCAGCTACCAAAGGGAAACCGAGCCATAGAGCAGTTAAACAACTGTGCCCAAAATCACATAGCCAGTGGGAGTGGTGGTACTGGGATCTGAAGGAGACTTTTATTCCAGGGTTCACACCCTTAGCTGTGATACCTCCCAGCATCTTCCCCAAATGCAGTCTTGAATTCTCTCTTCCCACCCCACCCCCACCAGAATCCACAGTATGAGTTTAAAGAGGCTGCTGGGAACTTTACACCTGGCCTGGCGCAACCAGGAGCCTATTATCCCTACGAGCCGACTCTGGGGCAGTACCAGTATGATCGGTAAGGCACAGGGTGCACTGGTAGCTGGCATTCCAAGTCCTCTCCCCTCCCCTGCCTTAGGAACCATCTGGGAAGAGCCTGGGAAGGGGGAAGGGCATGAGGAGGGAGGAGCGCTGAACCTCATTTCCAGGCCTCAGACCATCTCCTGCCTGCAGCCCCAGGTTCTCAGACCCAGAACTGTGAGCCAGGTTCTCCCCCCAGGTATGGAGCAGTGGAGTTGAGTGGCACTGGCCGCCGGAAAAATGCCACCCGGGAGACCACCAGCACGCTCAAGGCCTGGCTGAATGAGCACCGCAAGAACCCCTACCCCACCAAGGGCGAGAAGATCATGCTGGCCATCATCACCAAGATGACCCTCACCCAGGTGTCCACCTGGTTCGCCAACGCGCGCCGGCGCCTCAAGAAGGAGAACAAGATGACTTGGGCGCCCAAGAACAAAGGTGGAGAGGAGAGGAAGGCTGAGAGTGGAGCAGAGGAGCCCCTGGGCTGTCTGAATGGTGACACCAAAGGTATCAGAAATGCTCATCACCCCACCTTGGGGATTTTCCAGCCATCTATTGGGTTGCACTTTTGCAGCTGCCTTGTGGAACAGCTAACTAAAGTGGCACTCCCTTACTTACCCTTGCACTTGTACCCCACCCTCTCCCCTCCTCTCTCCCCCTCCTTCTTCCCTCCCCAAATGGGCAGTCATCTGGGCCTTGGCCTGCACAGTTCCCTCTGCCTGTAATTCCCTACATAACTGACATCTTGACTTCTAAGGTGTGGGCTGGAAAAAGTCTTTTCTGGCCACCCAAGCTAACTTAGCTCCCGCCTGTTGTATTTCGTTTGCCATACTTACCACTATGAGAAGGTACTTGGGATCTGTCTACCTCTTAAACAGCAGCTCCACAGGAAAGTGTCTATCTCGCTGCTGAATTCTCTAAATTCTTAATGCCTAAATGCCTAATGATGTCTGGCACATCGATGGCACTCAGTAAATATTTGCTGAATTAAATAATACACACCCGCTACCTATGGATGTCAAAGTGGGGTGGGGGGTTTGGGAAATGCCCCCTTGGGTGTCGGTTTGCTTTGCAGTGGAGAAAGTGAGATCCAGGTCTTGGGCGATGAAAAGGTGGTGGTTTCTTTCCACCAGAAAGGAGGAGACTTCTAAGGAGTGGGGGCAGGGCTGGGACCTAAATTCTGTCCCTGGGGCAGCCTGCGGGGGCCCTGGGACAACTGGAAGAGAAGGTTTCGGCCAGCCTGGCGAATAACTCCAAGAATGCCCTAAGTGCTGAGCCATCTTGCTAAAAGCTTCTCAGGGATAGGCACTCCGGCGGATTTCCCTTGGGGCCTGGGGCTTTTCTCACCCGCTCCTGATTTCCTCATTTCCTGCAGATGTTACTGCAAGCCAGGAGGCTCCAGGGCTCCGGCTGAGTGACCTGGAAGACCTGGAGGAAGAAGAGGAGGAGGAGGCCGACGAAGAGGAGGCAGTGGCCGCAGCTGCGGACAGGCTGGCCGAGCTCCACAAAGACTCGCAGTCGCTGCGGGCGCCGTGCGCGGCCGCTCGGGAGGCCCGGCTGCAGCGCGGGGAGTGCGGCCTGGCGGCGCGCACCTTTTCTTTCCGTGAGCCCCCCGGGTCCGGAGAAGCTGACTTCCTGCGGGCCGAGCCGGGGGGCCCCACGATGACCATGCACTACCCCTGCAGCGAGAAACCGCGCATCTGGTCTCTGGCGCACACCGCGGCCCCCGGCGCGGTCGAAGGTGCGACCCCAGCCCCTCCCAGGCCACGAAGTCCTGATTGCCGTCTGATTCCAGGACAGCCCCCGGGTGCGGGCGGCCGACCCGCGGTCCCCAGAGACTCCGGGTTGGAAGCGTCTTCCCGCGTAGCCAAAGCCTTTGGAAACCGCCCGTTTGCCCCGCCGGGGCTGCCGATGAACTGTGCGCCGTGCCCGCGGCGGAGGGAGCCTGCAGTGCACTGCCAGTACCCGTCTGGAGCAGAAGGTAGTGGGTCCCAGGCGGCGCCGGCGGTGTCTGTCCCCAAGACACCTGTTCACTGTGCCACCCAGCCAGCGCACGGCGTCTCAGCCTCTCGGGCATGCCCCGTTCAGACCCGGAGCGGGATTGTCCCACAGCATCCCACCAAACGGCAGCTTAGAAACAAAAGTCCTAGTCTCCCCTCCTTTCAAAACCAAATGATAGTCATAAGCTCAGGGTGAGGCAGTAACTTATCTAGGATCACTCAGAAAGTCATGGAAAAGATGGACAACCAGCTCTCTGCACTGGTGCCCTGTGTTCTACCAAATGGGCCAGGTGGGCACCACCTATGATCTTCTGGCACAGACACCCTTGTCGCCTGCCTGCCTTTCGGAGGAGGCCAGCTGGCCCCCGGCATGCTTGTACCAAGAGTTTGCTAGGGCTGGGTAGGAACCAGGGCTTTCCAAGGAATCTGAGGGGACGGGCCAGATACATTCAATTGGTTTAAGGCCAGTGCTCAAGTCCAGCTGGCAGCCCTGCCTGCGGCCCACTAAAACCCCTGGGGAATGTCGCCCAGGCTTGGTGCTGTCCCTGGAGAGCACTCACCCCACAGACTTCACCCCCAGCAGGCTGTGACTGCCAATCAGCTGTGCCTGGTGGAAGGGAATTGTCCCACAAAGGGACGTCCCCCAAGCATCAGGCAGCCTCCAGCAATTACTGTCAGATTCTACTCTTTGTAGTAATTTCTCTCAGGATTAGCTACTGGCTGAGAAAATTGGGTTACACTGTTATTTGAATTTACACATAACGGGGTCCGAAAGTTGCTTCTGGCAAGCAAATCGCTTCTAGACCTTGGATTGCCTTTGGATAAGCCGCCCTCAACCTCCGATTTCCTAGAAATCGCCACCAAGTGGCCCTTCGGGTTTTAATCAACCTTTCCTCTCTCAGCAGGTTAGCGCAATGACTGCGATTTGCAGAAGAATCTTGGAAATAAGCCCTACTTTTCGAACTCACCTCCATGCTCTGAAGCTGGGAGACCTTGCCAGGAACTGGGGACTCTCACTTCATCTAAGAGACAAACACACAGATACCCTTATACAGGCTCTTCTTGCACGCAGAGCTGGGAGTGGCAGGCGGACGTGGGCTCCTCAGACCCTCTGGAGGAGGTGGTGGCGGGGCACCTTGGGGAAGGCCATGGGGAAGGCTGGGCGAGTCTGCCCAGTGCACCCACTGGGTACACCAAGTCTCCCTCCCTCCTCTTGATACAGGGTCTGCAGCATCTCCTTCCCCTGCTCACCCCCACCCCGCCCCCTTTCACTGTGTAACTTCAACGCTGACCCAGCCCCTCAGGACCACCTTCGTCCCCATTCCTTGTGTCCTCAAAAATAATCAAACCGAACCCCACCTGTGTGGTGTGTCTGTGCCCGGGGCGCTCGGAGAGGCTGGGGTGGAGGGGAAGCTGGGATGCAAACAGGGATTCCGGGGACAGGGCGGTGTAAGCTGCAAAACCTCAGGCCCTTTCACAGCAGGGAGCCCAACTGGCCAGGTTTCGGCCAAGGTCTCCGCGCATAATGCAACTCCTGGAGCCGGTGCCGCCTGGCGGATTCTGTGCAGTGGAGGAGAGGGGCGCAAACGGTGAGGCTGGAGGTGGAGGAGCAGCGGAGGTTTTTGGACGCTGCATTTGTTTCCGAGCTACTACTTGGGTTTTAGTTTACTGGGAGAGGGGCGATGGGGATCATCTTGACCATCCCTTGGCATCCAGCCGGGATCCCCGCGCACTTCCCCTTGGACAAAATGGCAAAGCGTGGCAGCTTGCTGGGTCCCTAAGAGGCAAGTGGGGGCATTCTTTCCATTTAATCCAGTGTCAGCAATCACTTCCGGTACAGGCCAACCAATGGGAGCTGAAGGGCGGGGAAGGGGACTTGGCGCCCCCGCAACGAGCAGCGTCTGGAGCAGGGCTGGGGGAGAGGGGATGGAGAGCAGCCCGCGCCTGGCCTGAGTTCGCGCCCCCGGGCTGCTGGCCTCGGCTTGAGCCAGAGAGCAACCTGGCCGCTGCTTGTGGGGAGAGAGGGAGGTGAACCCAAGCTGGGGCTCTAGAGGGGAGCTGTGGAGAGCTGATGCGGGTGGCAAGGCCGAAGAACAGCCAGGATGTGCACCCACAGACCGGATCCCTGGGGACCTGCGTCTCCACCGCTGGGCTCCAGCTCGGGCTGCCCAGACCGGGTGACGGCTGGCACTGATGTTGGGGGCAGCAAGGGCCCTGTTCTCACCTCCTCGTGGGAGATTGTAAGACCCCTTGGAGGCTGCAGAGAAAGAGTAGTTGGAAAGACTGCCGGGGAACGAGGGGCCGGCCACCTCCCGTCTCCACCCAGTCTTCTTTTTTATAGAATGACGGGGTCAGAAGGGGCTTTAGAGATCACGAATTACAAAATAGAAACCTCTTCCTCTGATGAGGAAACTGAGGCCAACCTGAAGGGCAGAAGACTGATTCAGGGTCACAAAGGATCCACAGAGGAGAGGGACCCCAGCTCTCCACTCGGGGTCCAGAGCTCCTTTCCCTCGCTTCCCCTGGGTGATGCCTTCCCTGCTTTAGGTTTTCTTCTAGGCAACAGCTGCTCCTACCCCCAGCTCCCCGGGGACCTCCAGTCGCCCACACTGACCCGAGGCTTAGGGTCCGGGAAATTAAACTGCGAAAAGATAAACATTATTTCCAGTCGGCTTTGCAGGATTAACGCTTGTAATAAAGAGCATTAGCTGGAGGTTTCTTTCTAGGCGCTCTCGACCCCACCCCCTCCTGGGGGACCAGGTAGACCCCTCCAGAGGCGGCAGAGTCCACAGAGGCACCTTCAGTGGGCCTCAGGCTAGGAGGGGGGCTCCAGCTACCCATTTGGTGGAAGGGAGAGGGACCCTTAGCACCACACTGAGTCTGCACCTGGAGTCCACCCTGAAAACCAGAGAGCAATGATGCACCCAAGCCCCAGGTCACGTGGCTGATCCAGAGAGCGCAAGCTGCCCCTGGGGGAGACCAGAGTTCTGACCTACACTCTGCCTCCTGCGGTCCAGCCTTTTATAGAACAGTGAATCCCTGGAGAGGAGGCTCACCTGGATCTGCCTCCCCTCCCACCCAGGATCTCAGGAAGTTGTCTCCCCAGCCCCTGTCTATGAGACCTAGCTGCTCCTCACCTCTCCCAACCCAGAGCAGGAGCCTGCAGCCCAGGGTTGTCCCAGAACTAGCCCTAGATCTTGGCTGGATATGGTATAGAAAGGGTAGAAAAGAGTGGCTGGAATCCCAGGAAAGAGCTGGAGTGTCTCAGTGCCATGACTGCTTTGCTGTAGCTGTGGACAAGCCCCCCTTCCCCTATCAGGTCCCCCAGCTGTAATATACAGGCATCCCTCTAGCTCTCTATCCTGGTGCAGTGTCTGTGCCAGCACTGGTGGTGAGCACCCAGGAGTAAGGGTGAAGGCCTGAGAAAGGTACATCTGAGCCTGCGATTATCCGAGCCTTGGGCCCCCGGCAATCTGTTCCCACCATCTCTGCCCCCACTGACAGCCTCCTGCAAATCTCCCAATATAATCTCCCAGAATCATATTTTGAATACTGTTTTGATTAAACACCAGAGCAGGGGGAGGGAGGACACAACCCCCCTCTCCCCAGCTGAGCCCGCTGGTGCCCACAGGCAGCTGGCATGTGAGCTCTGCGAAGGGGAATCGGGAAACAAAGGAAGATGACATTCCCAGGTTGGACAGTCTCTAGGAGCTGGACCTTCAAACTTCCTTGATGGTGACAGTGCCCCGTCCCTCGGCTGGGGAGCACCGCACTAGGAGGCTAGGTTGAGAGGAGAGGCTGGACCAAGGGAATGTTCTTCCTTTACTGATCCCTCTCCACTGGGAGTCACTACATGGCCACCGGACTCACTCCATAATCTCAATGATCACTTCTGGCTCTAAGATCCTATGACCTTGCTAATGATAATAAGAGCATCTGGAGCCCTTACCATTTGTCAGACTCAATGCCATGTCCTTTACACGCTCTGACTCATTTATATGTCACAACAGTGCTAGCACACATTATATTGTACTTCCTAGTATGCCCATCCCATGAATGAGGAAAGAAGCTCAGAGAAATGAAGTAACTCGACATTAGTTATTTAGCTAATGAAGTAAAGTCAAACTCTGAATACTACTTATTCTTAATGGCTAAGTTCTGCTGCTAATGCATTCTATTATATTTTTATTACTTTATTTTTTTTAAAGTAGGCTCCACGCCCAGTATGGGGCTCGAACTCACAACCCTGAGATCAAGAGTTGCATGCTTTCCTGTCTGAGCCAGCCAGGGGCCCCCGCATTCTATTATTTCAAGATTCTTTATTCCATTATGAAAGAGAGCCTATGTTTTTGCGACTCCAAATGTCTGTGAGTCTGTGATCTCATGCCCCTGGAACTCCAGGCTGACCTCCATCCTTCTCAGGAAGGTCTGGTGGGAAAGGACCCCTGGTGCCTCCTGGGCACACTCCCATATCCTGGCTGAGAACATCCTTCACCTTTCCCCCTGCCCATATTTCCCTGGGACACTCCAGGTCAGTGTTCGGCAAAGTGTAGGCCATGGATCTCCAGGAGGAGAATCAGCACAAAGTTGAAGAATCACACAGGGAGATCTGCCTTTGTAACAAGCACCCTATGTGGTTTGATGGGCTTCTCATCTAAGTAGCTAAGCCTTAAACTCAGCATGAGGGCTTAGGGTACCTGCTGCTGGCCCAAGAGTAAGTCACATCCCAATAGCAAGTGTAAACATTTCCTCCGGATTTAATCTGGATTCACATTCAATCTCCTCATCCGGTTCAGTTCCCCCTACACCCCCTTTCCCCACCCAGAACCATCCCAAAGCTCAAGGCTTGTAGTGATTGGAGGGGGAAGAGGCCATTTAAGAAAATAAGTCGCCTCTGCCAGTTGTCTGAAGACACTAGGATTTCAGGGTGGAAGCATTTTAGGAGTCACTTGTACCTTAGTGAGTAAGAGAATTCTGTCCCCAAACATGAACATGTAATCAAGAATCCCTACACAGTTGGAAAAAGCCAATACCAAGAAGGAAAGACTGTATTTTAAGCAAATAAAAGAACCTATGGAGGGGCGTAAGCCTCTTGCCGTTTTCTGACATAGCCACTTATTTGCAGCCTTGGCATTAGAAAGTTCTTCCTTTTTTGAGCCAATTTCTTTCCCCGCATAACCCCTGAAATATGTCTCCTAAACCAGTGAGGCCTGCTCTTCTCCATGACATTCTTTCTCCTACCTCCTATGTCTCTCCTTCCCTTCTCCGCATCTGTAGATATTCTCCAGTTATATGGCAGAGGACTCCACTATCAGTGTGATTTTCTTCACCGAGTGTTAAGTTGGAGATGAGAAACAATGACTTGAGTCCTTGGGCAAGTGACCAAAAGTCTCTGAGACTCAGCTTTCTCCTGATAAGTTGGGGTCATCGTAAAACATATGGCTCCTTCACAATTCCTCTTAGTTCTCTCACTTAGTTGCTGTAGGAACAAAGATTTAGAACAGTGTTACTTGAATTTTGGTTGGTGGCAAACCAACTCCCTGATTTCTGCCAACAGCTGGAGAGGTGTTAAAGCCAAGCTAGCGCCATGCTGGAAAAATTTCAGTGTTTCCTCCTGCATTTCTCCTTTACTCCCTCACCACCTTCACAGTCTTCACTTCTGACACTTCTGGTCACCAATTTTGTGTGAGGCTTCTCCACACCAAGCAATAATCTGTGACACCAGCTGGGTGTCCTACTGTTTAACTCAATTCTGACACTGTCTACCTAGAGATAGTGCCAGGTGCTGCAGTTTAAGAGCTCAGTCCCTCAAGACTGCTCTCATTTCAGATGCCAGTCACAAGCAGTGGGGCCCCGAGTTCCCCACAATATCTGACAACTGAGGTCAACTGACAACTGACATCAACTGACATCTGACAACTACAGGTCAGAGGTTCCTACAAACCCATTCTCAGGTTTAGTTGATCTGCTAGACCAGTTCATAGAACTCATGGAAACACTTATGTTTACCAGTTTATTAAAGGATGTAACAAAGAAGACAGATGAACAGCCAGATGAAGAGGTAATGAAGAGGTAAGAGGTTCAGAGCAAAGGAGCTTCTGTCCCCTTGGAGGAAAGGTGTGTCACCCTGCCTATATCTAGATGTGTCCACCTGCCTGGAAGCTCTCCAAACCCCATACTTTGGAGATGTTTATGGAAGCTTCATCACATAGGCATGATAGATAATTAACTCCATTTTTAACCTGTCTCTGGTCTCTGGAGATTGGAAGGTGTGGCTGAAAATCCCAAGCTTCTAATTATGACCAGTCCTCATCCAGGAGCCCACCAGGAATCACCTCATTAGAATAAAAGACACTCCTACCACCCAGGAAATTCCAAGGGATTTAGGAACTCTTATCAGGAACTGAGGTCAAAGGCCAAATATTAGAACAAAAGGTATTCCTAGTGTTCTTATCACTAAAGAAATTATGTGGGTTTTAAGAGCTCTGTGCCAGGAACCAGGGGCAGAGATAGATAGATAGATGATAGATAGATAGATGATTGATTGATAGATAGATAGATAGATAGATAGAGATGATTGATAGATAGATAGTAGAAAGATAACCTATTATCCTATATATGTATTATCTGTTATCTTTGTGTAATCAGAGGATTGAAAGACAGTTGAAAAGTGGGTAGTAGTTTGGGTCATTCTGAGATCCAGCATTAGTTAATGCTGTGACCAGCGTTGCTGATACGCTGGTGGTACACGTTCTACTCTTTGGTAAACTAATCTGTATTAGTGTAAAGGGTGACTATTAGGAGATCATCAGAGACTGGTGACTTCCCTCATTGCCTGGGACTGTCTCCAAATTCCAATTTAGCTTTTTTAAAGTCTTAGAGAACCTGTCCCAGAACAATGATGCCAACAATGATAATGGTGGTGAGTCTAGAGCAATAGTTCTCAAACTTTGTGGTTTATAAAATAAGTCAGAGAGGTCTTTTGTTTTGTTTAAATTTTTCATATCCATACCTGGGCTATCCCAGGCCAATAAAATCCAAAACAACAACAGTCATTGATTTTGTTGATGGATCTGCTTCTTGGGCAGTGTTCAGTGAGAATGGTTTGTTGCGGATCCATGTGGTATTAGAAGAGGCAGCTCGACTGGAGCTCAAGTAGCCACTTCCAAAGAGGATCTGGGGCTTTACCACCTGCGGAGATTTCTACTGTCTCTAAGGGCTGCTTGAGGTGCCTCATATCATGGCAGCTAGGCTCCAGGAGCAAGTATTCCAGGAGGTCTGGGTGGAAGTCACCAGGTCTCTTATGACGTATTTTCAGAAGTCCCAGAGGTTACTTCCACTGTGTTTTGAAGGTTAAACAAGTCACTAAAGCTTGCCCAGAGTCAAGAGGAGAGGAAATTAATTCTAACACTCAACAGAAAGAGTAGCAAAGAATGTATCACCATCTTTACTGGAATTGGAATCCTCAGCAAAGGTACAGTTTTAAATGCATTTCCAGACTTTTCTCTCCCACTCAACATGAGGACTTGGGGCTCTATCTTAGTCATCATGGGCTGCCATAACAAAATACGATAAACCAGATTCCCTAAATAACAGACATTAATTTTCCACAGTTCTGGAGGCTGGAAAGTCCAAGATCAAGGTCTGATTGATTCAGTTCTAGTGAGGGCTCTCTTGCTGGCATGCAGATAGCTCTGTTTTCTCACTAGTGGAGATAGACCGTGTGTGATGTATCTGTCTCTTCTTATAAGGGCACTAGCCCTATTGGATTGGGGCCCTATCCTTATGATCTCACTTAACCCCAATATCTCCTCGCAGGCTCTGTTTCCAAATACAGCCCCATTGGGGCTGAGAATGTCATTATATGAATTCTGGAGGGAATAAATATTTGGTCCATAACAGACTCTAAGACAGAAACCAAGATGGAGAAGCCACTTAGGGAGCAAGTGACTGGGAAGAGGCTGCTGACTCTATGGCCAACAGCCTGGCTGTCCCTTAGCCACAGAAGCTCTGGCTGAGGCAGGCATCCTGCCACCCACCCATAATCACCCATCAGTGTCTTGGCCTGGCAATCAGTGTCTGTAGCCTTGATGGCGAAGAAGAAGACAATGCCATATATATTCAAAGCCCTGTTACCTGCCTGACCATATAATTGCATAACAACTCTTCCCTCCATAAATGAAAACTAAGTCTAAAGTAAGCCAAGTCCCTTGTTCAAGGTCGGACATCTAGGAAGTGGTAAAATTGTGTTCAAATCTAGGTCTGTGTGACCTCAAAGCCAATGCTGTCCCCTAAGTGAAGGCAGAGAGAAGCTGAGAACATATCCTCTAAGATCAAACTGTATCAGCAACATGGTAAGAGCACAGCCTCTACAACCAGAAGACCTGGGTTCGAATCCCAACTCTGCCATTTACTAGCTCTGTAAGCGTGGGCAAGTGGCATAACCTGCCTGGATCTCGGGTCCCCCAATTGTAAAATGGGAGTGAGGATAGTGACTGCCCACAGACAGTGATGAGGATTAAGTAGTTGCCATGTAAGCATTAGTCTTGTGTGGGGTTCCTGGGAAGCATTACCTCAAGTGCCGGCTGCAACCTCTTCTACTGCTAAACCCCAGCCGCCCCTGCCTCCCCATGCAGCCTGGCATGGCTGCTTCTGTCCCCACCCCCAGCAGCACCACTTGCCTCCCTCATTAGGCCACGTCCGTGTCACAGCTCACGCTTGTGACACGTCTTACCTAGAGTAAAGACATGGGGTCATTCACTCGGGTGTCCATTTAAGGAGAAACCTCACCAAGTGGATTTTATGAATTGCTCACACTTCCCCTTATCAAGATTAATGGCACCATTGCCCACGGTCAGTCCTTCTGTGGTCACAGCTAATGACTTCAACCCTCAACACGTTTCCTCTGCATTTGCTTCAGAAAATCATTCTGAACAGCAAGACTGCTTTAATAGGCACTTGGTACTAATGATGCCTTTTAAGTGCATAAAGAGAATCTCTAAGTACCAAAAGGGAGGCCCATCGACTGGTGACAACAGCTATTGACATTGACATTCGAGGCAAGGTCAGAAAGCTGCCGACCAAGGGACTGTTACTAGGCCTAACAGTGGAGGTTTTTGTTTTTTTTTTTTTTAGTACATTGGAAAATTTTTCATTCTGCCCTATGGCTCCTCAAACACGCTCCCTACCAGCACCATTCCCGGAGCCTGTTATGTACATTTCAGCGTTTCACAGCCTCTGCTAGTCTTCTTTTTACCTGCAAGATTCAGGTCATATCCGAGCTTGTGCTGTTTTCAATTGGTAGTTTTCTTTAAATAGACTCACTTTTATATTTTTAAATAAATGCATTTGAAAGGAAACATGGTCTTACTATCCACTCTCTATTTCTACCCTTCCCTCACTGCAAAGTCACCATGACATGCTCAGCCATTCAAGAGGCAGCTTAGTGGTGTGATTAAGAATGTAGAAATAGGGGCACCTGGGTGGCTCAGTGGTTGAGCATCTGCCTTCAGCTCACAGCGTGATCCGGGGGTCCTGGAATCGAGTCCTGCATTGGGCTCCCGGCCTGCTTCTCCCTCTGCCTGTGTCTCTGCCTCTCTCTGTGTGTCTCTCATGAATAAATAAGTAAAAATCTTGAAAAAAGAAAAAAAAAGAAGAATGTGGAAAGCTGGGTTCACATTCTGCCCCACCACTTTGTATCCGGGTGGTGGCACAGAAGTGTCATAAGCTCCCCAAGGCTCAACTTCTTCATCAACAGAATGGAATAAAAACTAGCACTTAGCTCATTGGGTGATGGTGAGGACAAAGTTGGTTGATGAATGTTAAGTGTTTAGCTCAGGGGCTATCATGAGTGCTCCATAAATGTTGTCTATGACTGTATTATCTTCTTCCGCTACAGGCAATCTTCCCAGGAAGTGTCACACAGCCTCAGCTTACTGTTCTTGTCCCTGCTGGAATGACGACATGGACTGTATAGTCATTGTGAGGTCCCAATTCTCTTAGCAAAAAGCCACTCCCCAAAGATGGAATCTGGGCATGTGGAATCACTCATGACCAAAGCTTTGTTTCACTACCACACTTTTCTTCTCCTTGGGAACTGACTCCTCCCTCACCCAGGAGTGTGTTCCTTTTTATTCCCAGCTATTATCTCCACAGCAAGATCCCACCTCCTCAGGAACCAGATCTAGTGCATGGTGTCTGCCATCTTGTCTAGGCCTCCATCATTCATCTCATTATTTCACAGGACTCTGATTTCAGTTCTGAAAAGCACGGATGCCTGCTCTCACTTTCTGCTAATTTTTTTGTTGGTGATGGTTGTTGGCATGAGGCTGGGGCAGAGCAGTGGATGAGGTTGCCCCCCAAAAAGGGAGTTCCTGAGAATGGGTTGGCACCAGGAGGGGCCTTGCAGGAGGGTGATCCATACACCCCTTGGAGAACAAGAGAGAGTGTGGGAGGGGAGCAAAGGGGAGCCTGGATTGGGGTGAGGAAATTGAATGAGGACATGAAGAACAAGCACTGAGGACATCAGCTCAGAGACTTCAGAGTGTGACGAGCAAGTTGTAGGGTGAGCCAGCTTGGGACATTTAGAAAATTAAGTCTCTTAGCACCGGACATCAGTGGACTTTCTTCATGAGCAGCATGCTGTGCTTTGAAGAGAGGGGAGAAGGGAGTCTGGTATTATTACATTCGTTACAAACTGAATTGTCAAACGTACATTCAAGCTGAAGCACAAATACTTCAGATCTGGGGTGGAAGCTGTGCCGATCTAACTGGTGGGGGGCGGGGGGCAGCCCAGGGGCGGTGGGGAAGCTCGGCGGTATGGATCCTCGCGCACTCTCCTGGCTCCTTCTCAGCTACTGCGTGGCCCCATCGCATAACTGTGACATTTGACATATGACACCCATGAGTTTCACTTGACCCCTTTGTCGGGTGCCATTAAATGGCCTGAAGTTAAAATGTTAATTATCATTAATCATTTTTTATGAAATGGCTTTGCCAAGCCATAAATTCAGCCGAGAGAGGCCTCACGTGGGGCTGGCAGTTTATGGAATACTGACCGTCAGAGAAGGCACCGGAGTATGTGGAGGTTTCTACAGGTGTAGGGTACAAGAGAAAAGAATGCCTACAGGTGGGATGGGATGCTAGTGCCTAGGCACAAGGAAAGAAAGAGATAGCAACATGCAATCAACCAGGAAGGAGATATTGAACGTGGCCAGAGCAGGGAACTGAGTGTTTTATCCACTATGCTCCCTACCCCAGGCTCAGGGGCTGATTCAAGGTAGATGCCCCAAAACCCCCAATGTGGAAAAGTGAATGAATGAGAACAGAGAGAGGAAGATCAGAGAAGGAAGAGAGGAAAGGAACAAGGGAAGGGGACGTTTTGCAGAAAATCAGACAATAAATCAAAGGCATGTGAAAAGAGCCCCAGATTGTGCCCTGGAGTCCAGATCCTGGGCACCTCAGTATTTATGCGTATGCTTATTCCTCTTTGGTTAGATATGCTAAAGGGTGATTTATCTATTTCATTTCAATTCCAGAAACCCCTGCGCATGGTTAAGGATACTGTGCTGTGCACTTGAACGTTTGCTAGGAGGGTAGGTCTCCTGTGAAGTGTTCTTACCACAAAACAAAACAAAACAAAACAAAAACAAAACAAACAAAAGAAAGGACCCAGGAAACCTTAGGGAGGTGATGGGTATGACTATTACCTTGGATGTGATCATGGCTTCACTCCCGTAGGCGTATGTCCAAACTCACCAAATTTTATCCATTAAACCCGTGCCGTTTTTATATACCAATTATGCCTCACTAAAGCTCTTAAAAAATAAGCTTTTTCTAAGTACAAACATGCATAGAAAAATAGGGTACAAGGTCATATGCCAAAATGAGAACAGTGGTTATCTCTGGAAGAGGAGATTATGAGTATTTTAACCTTTCTTGTATTTACATTTGCATGTTCTGCAAGATTGTGCTTTATAATGAAAAATATGTAATAAATCTGTGTGTATGTGTGTGTGTGTGTGTGTGTATGTCTCCAAGAGAAGAAGCCCACAAGGCCCTGCCACACTAAATGCCAAGCTCCTTAACTGAGTGTCCTTTTGGGTGACCGGATGCCAAAGTAGCCTCAAGATATTCTAGGATAATCCTTGAGTGAAGACATTCAGAGCCAAGAACTTTCCCCCTGGACCCATAGGTTGGACTTCAGGGGCTCTCCGAACCCTAAAACTGTTTGCAGAACTGTGGGTACACATGCAGTGTTCTGGGGAGATAGCATCTTTCCTGGTCATCAGACTCTTAAAGAGGGACCAGTGACCTCTTAAGAGGTTCTCTTCTCTAGACTAGAAGGTGCATATTACTATTAGTAAAAATTTTTCAAAGGTGCATCCCAAATATAGGCATTTTTTGTTCATAAATTACATGCCAGCACTATGATAGAACTATATACAATATGAATATATTAAAATACTTATTTTTAAAAGATAGAAAGTAGATGGAAGCTCTAACATTTTCATCCTGTATCCCAAAGGATCATATCCAGCCTCCCCCCCTGGAAAGCACCAGGGCACTTTTGGAGAAAGCCAGCTCCAGAATCAACAAGGAGCTCCCTGGCCAAACTAAACCCTCTCTTGGCTGCCAGGTTCCACGAGTGGGGAGATAAGAACTCTGGGGTCGAATCTGACATCTGTGAAAACATGCCACAGCATCGTGAAGCACGTACTCCCTCCTGGCATCATTTTTTCCTAGCACCTGCCGCTTCCTGGCTAAAGTCTTCACATCTCCAAAGTTGTGCCGCAGTCTTGGCTTTCAATTCGAACAGCAGTGGTTTTACTTTTAGGGTTTAATCTTATCAGACAGATGGGGATCACAGTATGGATGATGATCCAGAGTACATTTACCTCAAGCCCACCCCGAAATGACCGTGGCTCTCACCTTCCTGACATATGTCAGGTCCCTGGTAATTTCAGACCATCGGGGGACACCAGCAACTCAGCCCCTTCGTCATTATGAAATCAGCCGTCATTATTGAATGGATACGCACAGGAAAGTGACTAGATAAGTCGATCTGGACCCACCTCTGTTCCGGGACCTCTCTGGACTTAATGTTCTGTGCTTTCTTTTTTCCTAGGATTCTGGTGCCCACACCCGTTAGAGAGCAAACGAGAAGTAAAACTCAGCTGAAGTGCATGTATTTGTCTCTCTGTTTTCAGTGTCTGACACAAATGTAAATTACCTCATGGGCACGTCCTTTATAATTGACAAAGTTCTTTCCAATTCAAGGTCTCCATTGGTTCCCTCCCCAACCATAGGACGTAAGTATTGGAATAGGTGGTAGATCTGGGGTGCATGTTCAGACCCCCCGTAATGACTTAGGCACTCCTTCCAGCTGCGACCAGTGTTGGCTGCTGATGGCTCTCAGGTGTCAAGGTCAAGCAACACTCTGCATCCAAACCCTGGTCTATTACTGGTGGTTGCGAAGGCTTGGCCACTTTACCCCAGTTGGGGACAACTCTAAAAGCCCATCCCATGCTCCTCAGGGAATCATGAGGTCTTTGTTTCAACCATATCACAATCCAACTTCTCCCTCTGCCCAATCCTACTTTCTTCACTTCTCACCTGTCAAGAACACTCACTCCGCAGTCAACCTCAGAGTCTCAGAGGCTGCTTCCTGGGGAACCCACCATAAACATTTGGGAAACCGAGGCCCAAGGAAGGGAAGTGCTTCATTCAAGGCTCCACTGATGGTGGAGTCAGGAGTTAGGGCTAGAATTCAGGTTTCTTGGCTCATGCCCTTCTAAAATGGAGAGTGAATTTTTCTGGCTGGTGCATGGCAGGACTCCACTTGGAGCCTCGGGATTCCAGAAAAGCATCCCCTATCACTTGCACTGAATCCTGAGTCCTTCTCAGATTTGCTCTTGCTCCATCTTTGAAAAAGTTAATTGCACAAGTGATATATGAATGCACTCTTCTTTTCTAAAAAGTAAAAACACTTCAATTAACACTAAAATCTCAACGTTGATTCGGATAAGGCTAGTTCCCAGCACAGAAAAACATCGATATCTCAGTGGCTTAACAGAGTAGAAGTCTATTTCTTGCTTTCATGAAATCCAATCCAGGGTTCCTCATCTGCGGGCAGCTCTCTCCCAGGCCGAGAGGTCCAGGAACTCAGCTTCTTCTCTCTGTGGCCCTGCCATCTTGAAAAGTAGCTTCCAGGTTGCAGAGGAAGGAAAAGGCAAGGAGGGCTGCCTTTTGGAAGGTGGTGAGTTCTTCCCCTGTTTTCCAATGGCCACATTTTAATCACACAAGAACACTTAACTACAAGGGAAGCTGGGAAATGCCATGTAGTTGGGTTATCAGGAAGAAGGGGAAATGGGATTGACCATGAGCCTGTCAGTCTTGGCCACAATCCCCTTTGACCATATGAGCCTCCCCCAAAAGAATCCCGGTCTCTTCTTCCCCAGAGGTGGGCACTTCAGTCAATTTGATGTGGTGTCTTCTAAGCCTTTTCTTTGCATGACACAAATATGTGTAAGCCCATGCAGACATGTGGAGATAGCATTGGTGTTTGTGTGTTTCTTTCACAAATGGTATCAAGCTCCTGGGACACCTATGCCCATCCATGAGAAGAAATGTAGCCCATTCCTCTTCATCAATCACCAGTGATCCAAAGTGTGAATTCCTCACTGTGCATTTAGCCCATTCTCCAACTGATGAACATTTGTATCCTCGTGTTCAACACCCACCCCCACCACCAAATTTAAGCTTTATAAACACTGATGAATTAAACATACTATACACATCTCCCTGATAGCATTTCCTCAGCCAATTTTATACTCAAGAGCTACAGATGCCAACTAATTTGAAACACAGTCTTTAAGTATTTGCCTTTTTTTTTTTTTTTTTTTTTGGTATGGCTCAGGTCTGGAGGTCCTGTACCATTACAAAGAGGAATCACAGGCAAAAATTAGCAACTCCAAAAGGTGGGGTAACCTGGAAAGTATCAGGAGAAGCCACTCTCATAGAATATGGGTGTGCATGTGAATAGCAAAGAGGAAGCTATCCAAATGCAGTGAGTAGCAAGTGCAATCACTGAAAGGAGGCAAAAGGATCAATTTCCCCAACAAGGGACGTAGGGAGGGCCTCTAGGTAAGACCATACGGATGCTTGGGGAAGGCCACGGGTAGAATAAGCTGCTTGGGAAAAGCATCAGCAAAGATTCTCTGGGGGGTACACAACAGAAACCTACACTGGTTCACTTGAGCAAAATAGGGAATTGATTGGAAGCTTCTGGAAGGGGTCAGAGGATGAGGGAGGCAGGATTGCAGAATCAGGCCTAGAAAAGCCACCCACCGGAGCAGCTCAGGAAGTCTGAGCAATAGGGGTTTCTCATCAGCCATTTTGAAGCTTATTCCTCTGGCAGGTGGTTACACTGCTGTTGGTTGAAGTCCCTTCTGGACTTGCTTGAGCCACGTGGTCCTGGCTGAGGAAAGGCAGGGCCCCTTCATTATGATGTCCCACTGTCTCTACCCAGTGGGACAAAGGTGATTTCTCTCAAAGAGAAATTGGGGTGCTGCCTCAGCCATCAGGAAGCAGAGGGACCCCTGGGCTCCTGCTAATACTGTCCGGTGGAAAGCCAGAGATCAAGGGAGCCTGGTGATGCAGACTATAGATGCCAGTCTCCAGGGACACAGAGCAGGGCAAAGGACAGGAGCGTGAGGTTAGCTGGGCAACACCAGACACGGGTGCTATTTTTAGAAGAAGCCCACACAGGTGCCAGGCAGCCCACATACGACCCACAGCAGGAGGTCATGATGAGGCCAGAAGAACAACACCAGGCAGGTGACAGGAGTTAGAAGAACAGGGCCCACGGTTCCCCAGCCTGGAGGTCAAGAGAAACACCACAGGAGAAGAAACCACAGGCCATATTAGATGAGAATTTCAACTGCCTGGAAATAGATGACTTTGCTCCTTTTTTTTAAAACCTGGCTTCATTAAGATGATGGTATCCAATGTACCCAGGTGCCTTTGTTTTTTGCCTCTATGGAGGAAATGAGACCAGGGAGTAAAGATGTTTGAGGCAGTCCCAAGAGTCTCCAACTGAGTACCTGTGACAGAGAATGAACTGTTCATCTTTGTCAATATAGTGAATATGGAAAACTGTAATACAACAGTGCGGACCATTTTATCACGGCCACCCCATCTCTAAAGAATAATAGCTAATTGGAATCCTAGTGCAGTAATGGCCATAAAAGCAAGGCTCTTAGCTGAGATTGAGGGAAAGGAGCACTTTAGCAATTGTACTTCCTTTACTTGTCAAAGGAAGGGATCTCTGCCCAAAGACTCAGTCCTTGGCAAGTATGGGCGAAATTACAGAGATGGAATCCAAACTGATGGGTTGGGTGAAAAGGCACATCGTGTTTTCCAGCCTACATTACCCCAGTGTCTAGTTAATGCTTTGAGGTTTGCCACATGTTTACATGGATGTCTCTTTCACTGACCTTCCCAACGGGACTACCTGAATGAAGATTAGCATCTCCCTTCCAAGGCTGGAAGAACTGAAGTTAAGGAGCATTCACGTAGCCAGTATCATAGGCCAGAATGTGCCTGGAAGCTAACTCCAAAGCAAGACTTGAACACAAACGATTTGTTTGGAAGGTGATCCCAGTAAACATCGGTGTAGGGGTGGAGAGGCATCACAGAGAAGGCAAGGAAGCCAACTCAGGGTCTGTTGACAGATGAGGGACCTCTGTGGGCAACTGGGTGGCTATCCCACCAGGAGCCACTGGGACCAGATGTGAAGTATGCCTCAGGGTTGTCCCACTCGAGGGGAGACCCGGGGGTTCGAGTCCCCAGCACCAAGGCCTTGCCAACTTGCAGCCAAGAGAGAAAGCCCTTAGCCACTCACAGTAGAACATAGCAACGGCATGTCCACAGAGGGAGAAGGCCAAGGGGCCAGGGGCTGGGCATTCTGCTGGCAGACCAGCACGTGGTAGGCACCCAACCCCTTCCGTCCTTGCCAGCCTGTCAGCACGAAGGCTTTCTTAGCCACCTCTGCAGCTGAGGTTGGCTTTGTTGAGATGTCACAGAACTACCCCTGGGGCTTTTGGGAAAGCTTCCTCATGAAAGGGAAGAGATACATAAGGCAACCCCTCACCTCCTGGCCTCCCTGCATTTCCTGTCCTTGGACAGGTCTCATGAGGCCATGAGGTAGGGGGCAGTGGCACCAACTATCATGACAACTGTGACCCTGACGTCATTTATATTCTGAACTGATCCTAACACTGCGCCTATCCAGACTTAATGTAAAATGAGCAATGACTAGTCCTGCAGTTTAAGCCATGATTGGTCAGGTTTTCTGTGACTTGCGGCTAAATGCATTCCCAAAATGTGATTTTTGTCTCTGAACACAAAGTCTATACCATTGTCCATTTTACTGCTTTTCTTCAGTCTGCTGGGAGACGTAAACTATAAAGGTGGTCTTTGCTTTACATGTTTTAACAGTCAGAATAAGAGTGGTGGCTTACACAGATAGAAACACACCCAAACTTTTTAAATTGTTCAACTAAAATAACTAAAATAGAAAACAAGTGGCTGTTTTAATCAGTTAATTTCTTGTTGTTGTTTTTTCTCTCAAAGTTATTTTCAGCTTTTCTACTCAGAAGTTGTCCCAGATATGATAACTCTCCCAACTCACTCCTTCTCCTTACTCCCCTGCCTAGAGAGGGTTCATGAATCAGATGTAATGCAGACCAGTCATTTGTGGTGGGCAGAGAGGAAAGAGGGTAACTTTTGGAGAAAATCAAGTCCAAGGTGGATAGAAAACAGAAGTATGAACAAAGCCTTACCAATAAACAGTAAAGAGCTGGTGACCTAAGAAACATAGGGGCAAACCTTGAAGTGAGAAAGGGCTGGCGGACGGATCAGGGAGTCTTGGGTTTGGTTAGAAGCTCAGCCAACCACAGACATTGGGCTCTTGGATAAGTCATTGTTCAGTTCTCTCCCCATGAAATCAAAGGCTTTTAAGGAGCACCTGTGATACACTGGGATTGCAGTGTATTTCTGTGATTTACCTTTATTTTCAGGTTCAATTTTTGCAGATCTACTTTCCTCAAAACTGAGCACTTCTGCAATTGGAAGCTGCAACCAAAAGCATCACATGCCACTTTCAAGCCTTTATTCCGAATATTAGTTAGGGAAAAGGTTCTAGAGGCACACACACACACACACACACACACACAAAAGAATCGACCATGCCAGAAATGGCATCCATATATTTTAAAGTCTTTGGGTGCTACAAAAGCAAGCAGCATGTTAATATGACATTTACAAATCACCCTCAACCACTCTCTAATTAACTTATTGTGTGCCTTCTCTAAACTAACATACGCAGAATTAGAGGAGAAACACTTATTTGTTCTGTTGCTAAGGAACCGATATAATTTGCATAGTGAAAAAAATCATTAGTATATTTAAGCTGAAATTCTATCTATTTATAACAGCCAGATTTAAAGCATGAGATCAAAGTCTCAGTGTTATTTTTTTTCTCTCCATTCTTAAGTAAGCAGCCCAAAGCAGCAATGTGGTTGTACCTAATACATAATATTAGCAAGAAGTTCTGGAGTCTTTGCTGCTAATGACCCCTGCATAGTTGCTTATGGGAACAAACCAGAGAAAGGGCAGCATTGAATGGTATAGGTGGACAGGTGGCCGCATTTGACATGATGCGTTGCAGAATTCAACACACACCTGGATTCCAAATGAATTCAGCTTGGCTGATCTCTTTCCTGGCTCTCGATTTAAATGACTATATTTTTTTCCTCACTTTTCTTAACTGGTTCCTTCATCGATAGTTCTCTGGAGATGACGTAAAGAGCTCTGGATTTAGAGTCATAAAAACTTTGGGGAAAAATTTTTTTAAAAATTTAAAAAACAAACAAACTTTGGGTTTCAGCCTTAGGACACTGCCCCTGTGTTAGCTAGGTGACTGTGGGCAAGTGTCAAGAGTGTGATAGGTTTGTTTTCTTTTTAAAGATTTTATTTGGTCATGAGAGACACAGAAAGAGAGAGAAAGGCAGAGACACAGGCAGAGGGAAAAGCAGGCTCCATGCAGGGAGCCCGACGTGGGACTCGATCCCGGGACCCCAGGATCATGCCTTGGGCTGAAGGCAACGCTAAACCACTGGGCCACTCGGGCTGCCCCTGACAGATTTTTTTAAACCTGTACAGGCGGCCTTGGATTACCGGCATCATTATTAGGAATAAAATGAGAAAATGGGTCAAAAGAACTTTTCAAAGAAGGAGGTGAATTTTTCCAACTTTATTGAGGTATAATTGACAAAACTGTAATATTTAAAGTCTACAATGTGATGATTTGATACACACACAATGTATGAAAGGATTCTCCCTACTGAGTTAATTAACACATCATCAAGGGGGTGTTATTAACTTAAAATTTCATAGGCATTTTTTGGAACAACTTGACAAAAGGATATCAAAATTCATATGGAAAGACAGTCTTATAGCCAGGAAAATTCTGAAAATAAAAATAGTGAAGAGAAGCATGACTAGGTATTAAAATATATTTAAAAATTGCAATAATTAAAATAGGGTGGGCCTGGTGCAAAGCCAGGTGGGCAGGTCAATGAAAGAGAATTAAAAGAGATCAAGCCCGGGGTGCTGGGCTGGCTCATTTGGTGGAGCATGCAAATCTTGATCTCAGGGTCATGAGTTCAAGCCCCATGGTAGGTGTGGAGCCCACTTAAAAAAAAAAGTCATCGCCAAAAGAAGCCAACCTAAATACATATGGGGACCTTACACATAATAAAAGTGCCATGTCAAACTGATGGAGAACTATGGCTTATTCAATAAGCAGTGCTGAGAAAACTGGCTATTTGGGAGAAAAATGAAATTAAACATTAATGAGCTTTTTTACAACTATTACAGATGTCTCGGATATTCAGCTATAAAATATGAAACCATAAAAGAAAAGAACTGAAAGGGAGCCTAAATAATTTTGTCTTACCAAAAGGACAATATAAGGCTATTCTCTATGTAGCATGCCACCAAGAAATTATTCAATAAAAGATAGATAAATTTGGGGACCCCTGGGTGGCTCAGCGGTTTGGCGCCTGCCTTTGGCCCAGGGCGCGATCCTGGAGTCCCGGGATCGAGTTCTGCATCGGGCTCCCGGCATGGAGCCTGCTTCTCCCTCTGCCTGTGTCTCTGCCTCTCTCTCTCTCTCTCCACTCTCTGTGTCTATCATAAATAAATAAATAAATAAATAAATAAATATAAATCCTTAAAGAAAGATAGATAAATTTGACTATATAAAAATATTTTGTGTGGCAAAACAAGAAGACAAACTGAAAATATGAAGAAAAGAGTCAAATACAGTAAGTAAAAGCAGCTTACTGACCAACTCATAGAGAATTGGAGTGGGGAGAGAAAAAAATGTGACATCGGCATAGAAAGGTCTGAAAGACATAGAAAACCACAGCTGGGGAGTGGATGGAGAGAGAGATGATTCTACTTGTCACTTCCCATCAATCTTGGTTTTGAATTTCTTAAGCTGTAAGCACGAATTACTCTATTTGTTTAAACAGTGGTTATAGACTTCCCCAGGGAGAGCTGGCCACAAACCTCTGCCTCTACTCTCTCTTTTGACAACCTTCTCACCTCTCTCTTTCTTGTCTCAGCACCTGTTGACTTCCACCTTCTTTTCAGCAAAGAGGGAACGTCCACTGGCTCATTTACTTCTGCTGCAGAACGACCTGCCATCCAGCGAGGCATCCGACGATGCCAGCTCCAGCTGAGTCAGAAGGTCATTTCTCAGATGGCAAGGTCTCCATGCTGCGCCCTTCCTCACTGATGTTTATCTCCTTCATGCAACTGTGTGTACCTGAGTGCTCCTCGAGGACTGAGCTGTGACTCTTCCACTGGGTTCTCTGATTGCAGTCAACCCAGTGACCCTGCTAAGGGTTCAGGGATCACCTAGAGTGAGTGACTCCGAAGGGCAGTGCCAGGCAGTGGTGCCTTGGTTGCATGACTGGTAGGCTTTCTAGGATGGAGTAAAAGGAAGCCCTGACTTCTAGCGTTGGCTGATTTCTGCGGTGTAAATACTGTCATGACTGATTTCACGTCCCCAGTATGCCTTCACCGAGCAAGAAATCGGAAAGAGACTCACAGTTGGAATAGGTGTATGGCATTTCCACCACATGCACACAATACATGAAAACAATCTCAAGACCATTGACATAGTACAAATAACTGAGAAGCGATGAGTTTTAAGTATATATTAGCTTTGTTTTTAGTAGAACTTACTCAACTGAAAGGTTATATTTAATTTTTAAATTTTAAAATTAAATTTTAAAGTTTAATTTTTTAAGATTTTATTTCTTAATGAGAGAGAGAGAGAAAGAAGCAGGCTCCCCACAGAGCAGGGAGCCCAATGCAGGACTCGATCCCAGGACCCTGAGATCATGACCTGAGCCAAAGGCAGATGCTTAACTAACTGAGCCACCAAGGCACACATATAGTTCAATTTTTAATAATGATTATGTTTTACAACCAACTCAAAATTCCTGAAACTTTAGCAATTAGCTCTTGTGAGCCGTGTGAGGTGGCTCGGGCTGGTATGACTGCTCAGGTCTGCTGGAATTGGAGCAAGTTTAGTGATTGTGAACAAAGATTATTTCACTTTTGAGTTATTTTCTTTTGGATTTTCCACTTACTGAAAGTCAGATTAGACCACAACCATTATGTCCTAAGGCACAAAGAGCCATAAGTTCCAAGATTCCTTTCCCTTCTCAGCTCTGTTGTCAACTCTTCCAGGAAGCTTTCCTGACCTACATGCTCATGGTACCACCCAGTCTTCTTCATGGCACTCACGCCTGTCCCAATATTATGCCTATATTATTAGTATATTATTGGAGTTCCTATATACTGGTTCAATATATATTATAACATATATAATATATTATATATATATAATTCAATATATATATTGAATTGAATATATATTATATATATCCATTATTTATGAGACTCATTTATTACCTTCCCCTCACCCTCGACTAGACTGTAAACACTTAAGGTCAGAATATTTTGTTTGTTTCAGCTTTGTTTTCAGTGGGATTAGGGAAGACTCAGGAAATTTTGTCTCCAGCTCCTACCCTCGTTTCCTGGCACAGAGAGAGACCCAAAGCACATTTGCTGATGCCTTCTCAGAAAAATATGTCAGTGCTGACCTACTAGGAAGGGTTTCAGAACTGGGCATGATGTAGGTTAGAAGTGCTGCAAGTACTTGTCCTTTTTATTTATTTATTTATTTTGGTTCTTTGTGTTAGTTTGTTGATTTGATTTGTTGAATTCACAGTTGCCAGAGATTGCAGGGGCTTAGAAGGGGGCTGTGTCTGCTTACCACCCATTTCAGAACCTGGAAAACAGAGGACTGAGCCCCATACTTGTCACTTCCCATCCATCTTGGGTTTTTTGAGGATACTTTTTTTGAGGATGTCATTTAGCAGGGGTGCCCATTCTCCTGCGTCTCAGTCTGGCGCTTTTCCATCACAGCATGTTGTCTCAAACAAGTTATTTACCCTAGTCCTGGTCATAAGATGAGAATTACAAAAATAAAGGCAACAGGAATAGCATCTCCTCCCATAGGACATTCAGGCTAAGGAATACTCTGAAACTCTCATATATTTGAGTAGAACTTGAATAATTCCCAATGGCAACTGCTCTAGTGTTTGATTTGGGTTTTTTTCTACATGTTTTCCCCAAAATGCCCAATCACAATGCATTTCTGACCTCCCATTTCCTTGGGTACAAAAGAGAGCAATTATGCTTTTTTCCCCCAATATGTGAAGACTGGGCTGGCCCTGGCTAACACCTTTTAAAGGCATGGCTGAGTTCAGGTGTTGGAGAGAGAAAAGAGGAAGGACATAGAGGTCTGTGTTTGCTGGGTAGGCTCTACATTTGGTGTCTTAAAACAAGGCAGTATGTTAAAATGAGACGTGATGCTCTGGTTATAGCATCAGGAGACTCACTTGGTGTGAATTAAAATCTGGATTCCCAGGCCGCACCCAAGAACTACTGAATCCTGATGGACAGGAGAGACTCCTGGGAATCTAGTTTTCTTCAAGACCACATGTGTACATCTGGGAGAGGGAGCCTGGCAGAGTGACCAAGGTATGGATTTGGGAGTTGCCAGCACTGGATCTCACTAGGTGGCTAACCCTGGGAGAGTTGCTTACCTTCTCTGGGTCTCAGCTTCCCTATCTCTACAGTGGAAATAATGATAGCTACATGAGAGGGTTTCAAGACTCTGTGTCTGCTCTAGGTGTTGAGAAAGAATCTTTTTTTTTTTTTTTAAGATTTTATTTATTTATTCATGAGAGACACAGAGGACCTGGGATCACTCCCTGGGCCAAAGGCAGACACTCAACCACTGAGCCACCCAGGCGCCCCTGAGACTTCTGTTTTTTAAACTTACTTCTTCTAGTGAGTGTTGGCTCTGAAATCCACACTCATATTTCTGGACTCCCACCCATGCTCTTGCACCGAACCCCTCTGCCTGACCACACTTGCACTTGCTCTTGAGCTGCACCCAGCACGACGGCATCCATTACGGCAACTGGGAAAAACCAGCACCTCATTCCATCTCACTGGCCGGGTGGCAGGACCCTTTCCCGTTTTCCTGTATCTTTATGCCCCCTAATAGCCTCTGTGTCTTAGTAGCAACACATTTAGCTATCCTGGCTATGGAGCTCACCAGAGAGCTCTTTTTAAGATTCTTTTCTCAGGGCGGCCGGGGTGGCTCAGCGGTTTAGGCTGCCTTTGGCCCAGGGCCTGATCCTGGAGACCCCAGATCAAGTCCCACATTGGGCTCTCTGCATGGAACCTGCTTCTCCCTCTGCCTGTGTCTCTGCCTCTCTCTCTCTCTCTCTCTCTCTGTGTGTGTGTCTCTTATGAATAAATAAATAAAATCTAAAAACAAAAAAAAACGAGAAGTCTCAGGAGCATCTGGGTGGTTAGGTCAGTTAAGTGTCTGCCTTCAGCTCAAGGTGAGATATCTGGGTTCTGGGACCCACTCAGTGGGGAGTCTGCTTCTCCTTCTGTCCCTCCTCCCCCCAGTGTTCTCTCTTTCTCATGTGCTCTCTCTCTCTCTCTCTCTCTTGCTTTCTCAAATAAATAAATAAAATCTTTTTAAAGAAAATCTCTGAGCCTCAGTCCCATTGTATATATACTGGGGGATGATAAAGTATGCTTTACTGGGCTTCTAGGAGGCTGCCATGATCACACAAGATAATATATGGTGTGTGATTTTTCTTTTGAAATAAGAGGTGGGTTTTATAATAAATGCTCATTAAAGAAATGAATAGGGACGCCTGGGTGGCTTAGTGGTTAGGCGTCTGCCTGCAGCTCAGGGTGTGATCCTGGGGTCCCAGGATCAAGACCTGCATCAGGCTCCCTTCAAGGAGCATACTTCTCCCTCTGCCTGTGTCTCTGCCTCTCTCTCTGTGTGCTTCTCATGAGTAAATAAATAAAATCTTTAAAATAAAATAAACAAATAATAAGCTCCCCAAAGCAGTTTTTAAAGAACCCTTACTATCATCTATCTGATCCAAGACAATCAATGATGTGGGGTTTTTCTAGCTTTTTGACACTCATGACTTGGGGTCAGGTTTTTTTGGGGGGAAATGCATTTTCAGGTTGTGATCACACATCATTGAAATGGCTACACGAAACCATCATTTCCTTCAGCAGCCCCCTGTGGTTGGACCTTAACGCTGTTACGATCCTTTCGCCATTATAAAAATCACTGTTGTGAACATCTTTGTGCTTTAATATCTTAAAATATTTTTTTACTATATTTTTTCTTCTTAAGTCATTTCCAGAGAATGTGGATTACTGAGTCAATGACACACGACTCCACTTTGTAAAATGCTTTTTAAAAGCATAATACGTAATACAAATGTAAGGACTGGTTTCAGCTCATGTTTAACAGGTTCTGCCTAAAGCAGAGCACGGACTGTACTAAAGTGCCCAGAAAATAACTCCCAGAGCAGCCCAGAATCCTTGTGTCAATCCTAAGGACCCTAATAAGTTAATAGGGATAACAGAGGTGAAATCAGCAGAAACCCAGCCCTCAAGGAGCTCCCTCCCTACAGAAAGAACATTATCTCCATAAATTACATCACCAGCTCAAACCTCTGCTAAACCATTTACCGAGCTGTGCTATGTGGGGCAAGATACTTTCTTTCTCTGGGCCTCTACTCCCACCTTAAAATGAGAGCCTCCATCCAGATGATCTTTTAGAACTTCCTAGCTCTGGAAATTCTGATTCTGCCCCACTTGTGGTCCGTGTCTGCTGGCAGGGATTCCAAATAACTCGATGCTGCACAGACTGACCGCTCACAGCTGGAGCCTGGGGGGGATGCTACTCACAGTACAGTGGGCAGAACAGGCAGGATGATCTGGCTGCTGCTGCAGACTTGGGACAAGCTGCCATGCCTGGGGCGGGGACGAAGGGAAGGTTTGTCTGGCAAGGATGTGCTTGATCTTCAGACTCTGTGGCCAAGGCCTTTCTCTGATAAAGCAGGTCTCAATCCTTGGTATTTCTTTTTTTTTTTTTTTTTTAAAGATTTTATTTATTTATTCATGATAGTTACACAGAGAGAGACAGAGAGGCAGAGACACAGGCAGAGGGAGAAGCAGGCTCCATGCACCGGGAGCCGGACGTGGGACTCGATCCCAGAGCCTCCAGGATCGCGCCCCGGGCCAAAGGCAGGCGCCAAACCGCTGCGCCACCCAGGGATCCCGGTATTTCTTTTTTTTAATAAACATGCTGCTTTCTTTTCCAGCTTTGGACAAAGTGAACCCTACCAAAGTGAAATCAACTGGATGTCATCAAGGAAAGAAAAAAGAAACCCCATCAAGTCCTAAAATGAAAATGTTGCCATCTTTCGAGTGTAGCATATTTGAAATGACACGATGTAAATGATTTCACTAATGCTTTTGCTTTTAAAACACTTTAAAGCAGTACAAATCAGTCTCCAAAATCACTAGCTTAAATGTAAGCCTGTGTTCATTGGTAACATCTAGTTTCAGTTACAATGAACAGATAGACCCAAAATATCTCTATAGTAACTTCTCTAAACATTTTTATTGTGCTGCTCTTTTAACTCAAATAAGTTATCTTGTTCTCTGTGGAGTTCAATAACTCCCTTGTTTACTTGAAAAAAGCATCAAGAAAAATCTCACTGACTCTGACCCCATTGATTTTGCAGAGCGGGAGGTAGGCGAGGCAGACAGGAGTGGGGGGATCTGGGTCTGGTCCACCCTCTGCCACTCATTCATTCTCTGACCCGGAAAAGGCATTTTCCTCTCCTTGGACTTGTCTCTCCTTGGAGTTTCTTCATGATAGAAACCAGCAGAGCTGCATTAAATACTTAGGAATTCTAACATCCACCATTCTGTAGCTCATATTCTTGCCACTGAACAGAGGTTGGACTGAGATACTCCTTATATTTAAAAGGATAAACAAGTACCCATCAAGTTAAAACTACAAACAGGAGAAGGATATATTCCTGTGCTTAAAAAGAGGGAGGAGATTCTGCATCATTGGCCTGATTCATCACCCCTCCCAGGGTCCAAGTCCTTCATCATGTATTTATTGTGTAAATCCCTGCCCTTTGGCTTTGGATTCAGCCCCACGACTTGCTTTGGCCAATGGGCTGTTCATAGCCACAGTGTGACTAGTGGCTTACACGGGCCAGTGAGCCTGTGCTTGCAAAGAGAGGCTTGCTCTTCTGCTGCTCTGCCATCATTCTGAAGTCATACCCCGGAAAGCCTGCTGGTCCCAGGGGAAGGATGAGAGGCAGGTGGAGCAGAGCCCCTGGGCAGAGGATCTCCAGCAGACTCTGATGTATCAGCAACTATAAATGATTGTTGTTTGCCAGCCACTGAGTCCTGGCCTGGCTTGTTACACAGTATCATTGGGGCAATAACTAACCAATACAAAAGACCAGGTGCTTTTCTAGAAGGGAGCCCATATTTGCCTACAAACCAAATACCAAATATAAATAAGCATTATTTGATATACATCATAGACGCCAAGACTTTCACCTGTTTGACTTTGGGCCTGCTAACTTCTCAGTTTCCACATCTGTAATGTGGGATGCCCGTGTAGTTAGGTTTAGTGGGAGGGTTCAACACGAGGGCCCATTAAAAACATTTAGCGTGGTGCCCTGAAGGAGCACTCAATAAACAGTAGCTGTTAATCAGCTTTTCTAAATTCCTATGGAACTTAGGTGCATAATACAAAGTTCAGTATGTATCTAGAGAAATAATATAGATGTAGAGATCAGTTCTGACGGAGAGGTATTTTTTCAGCTGGCACACAGAAGCCTCGGAAGGATAAGACTGGTGACTAGTTCCAAGCCCGGAGAAATGGAGCCACCGTGGGCCTTTTGAGTCAAATAGGTTAGTCCTTCTTCACTGCTCTTTACAGCCTTCTGATTATCAAAGAGTATTCTCCACTGGCACCAGCATAACACCTTTCTGACACAGGAGAATCTCCCTTTTAATGAAGAAAGAGAAGGCCTGAGGCTCAGGGAATCCTAGGCCAGCAACAATTATTTTAATGGTTGCTTTGTATAGGTGGTAAGTAATGTCCTTGTTTTTTTGTGGGCCTTTTTTCCCCACTTATAGAAGTGATATAAACTTGCTTTTTAAAACAAATATTATCTAGGGGCACCTGGGTGGCTCAGTCAGTTAAGCGTCTGCCTTAAGCTTAGGTCATGATCTCAGGGTCCTGGGATTGAGCCCTGAATTGGGCTCCCTGCTCAGTGAGGAGCCTGCTTCTCTCTCTCCCTTTGCCCCTCCTCCCTGCTCATGCTTGCTCCAGTGCTCGGCTCTCTCTCAAATAAATAAATAAAATCTTTTTAAAAATTATAAAAGTAAATAAATAAAAAGTAAGTCTGTTTGAACAGAAAAGTAGGCAAATGGCAGCATAAGAGGTACTCGGATGTACCAAAAAATCATACTTATATGATGTTTGGCAATCACCGAGTTAATAAATAATTACTTAACTGATTAAAGCAGAAGTTCTGTTGACAGGTGGAAACCCAAAATTATATCTGCTCTGTTAAGGCATTTCACTAATTCCGACTTGATTCCTCTACTGATTGGCTCTATTTCCCCATCCCTGAACTTCGCCCAAATAACTAAGTTTTTGATGTGCTGGTCTATAAGCATAAGAAACACTTCTAAAAATGAGCATAACATTTCTCATTTCAACACCCAGGGCACTGACAACCAGCGTCTTTCAATAGTCTGAAGGAAAAAAAAAACACAGATTTTGTGTTTTCCAATTTGATTGAACCTGGCAGGAACCATCTGCACACATGGAGACATGTGGGGTGACACCCATGACTCCACTAGGCTGGCAAATTAGGCCAAGTGTATCTTTGTGTCGACAATTATCAATTTCAAATCCTGGAAAGATGTCTATGGAACAGAATCAGAGGGAAACGGGACTCTGTCTCATGTCTCAGTGCAAACAGCCATTGTTCAAGACCAATTAGCATTACTGGTGGTCCCTTCTTCCTGAAGCTTCCACTTCTGGGCTGGGAGCATCTGCTGCACATTTTTCATTTCTTTCCCATTTTGAACAATTTGGTTCGTAAGCTCCATTTCCTTGTGGCTTCCTGGACTTCTGATGACAAACCACTGCACTTTGTTCCTGTCCTTTAGGGTCTGAAAGGCCCTGGAGAACACACGAAATTTGTTTCTAATTTTGCGTCTACCGAAGCATTCCTGGGGTAACAATACAAGCCTGTAAAAATAGGAGGCACCATCCCTCTAATTCCACAAAATAAACAAACCCAAAAGGAAATATAACACAGCACTCGAAAATGCAACCTAAATATTTTTACACCCACTCCCCCCGTCTTTCTTTAGCTGGCGGAAACTTGTTTCTGAATTATGATTTGAGATTGCATATTTATCCGTTGATGTTTACAACAAATAATCATGACATAAGCAAATGAACAGAAACACTGGGGCTTTCTTCTTCTTCCTGGTTTCATGTTTTATAAAATGAATGTCCCTAAAGACAATTTAAGAGAACGTGGAATCCAATTTCCTCACTGGTGTTAAGAGTTTTATTTTTAACTCGACTACTCAAAATAATAGACGAGACGTTCCCCATGCGCCCTTATCCGCAGTCGGAGTACACGTAGACACAAAACAGAATCATCTTTCCATTTTCGTTTTCAGATAATTCAGAGTAACTTAGAGTTCTGAATTCCTGAATCTTAGCCAAGGTGATGTCATTAAATCTATAATGAAAACAGTGTCACTGAGAGAATTAATTCATTATGGTGGAATTAAGTTAAATCCTTTATGATATGCCATTAAGCACTCATACGAACATGCTTGCATCAACCTAAATGAAGCACAGTCAAATACAAAAAAAGAAAAACAAGTTCCAATCTCAAACCTCATAGAATATTGGGTAACTTTCAAAGTTAAATTTATTTAACTACTAAAAATATTTATAAATCTCATGGCATTTAAGCATCGTAAGATGTTTGAAATGTTGCAGTGGCCAAATACTTTGTGGTTTATAGAACATCTTTGCCTGAGGGAGTATAACTTACCGCATAAATCATTATTATGAATTTTAGAAATGTTTTTGCCTTGTTGCTCATTTTCTTCAACAGCCAAACAGCACAAGAGCTACCCAACATTTCAATAATCTTCAAAATATTCTTACATTCGGTCCAGATACGATGAAACAGGGATGCCAGACTTTGAAGTAACTCAGTCAAGATTTTAAAAACATCTCTCGTCCCCGAATTTACCATGTAATCGACAAATACTTCTTTTGTTAGGTCCTGCAGAAAGAAATAAACAAATGCAATCTATTCCCTGTCCTCTAGTATTTTACAGTTCAGTCCAGAGCCATAACATCATCTTGTAAAAATCTATCCCCTAAAACCTGGGCAGGGGAGGAGGAACTCCATAACTATTAGCCAGGCACTTACTAGGGGCTATTTCTGCCTCTGACACCAAATTTCTGCTGAGTCCAAGGAAACTTCCACAGCTTCCTCTCTATATCCTGGCTCGCCATATACTTATCTAGAATAATGACTGCTCATGAAGGGGGTTGGGTTTCTTAGAGAGAAAAAAATCCAGATGGTATTCAATATGAAAACTTGGTTGTTAATAGGTTTTTTTTAAAGAAAGGTTAAAAAATTAGGTCATTTCATACTAGTGAAAGGACATGCATTTTTAGAAGATAACTGAAAGAAATCACAATTCGTGTTCAAAGCATCTTGCTTCTGACACATGGCTGTTAAGTGACAAATGGAAATTTCCTGAGCTCAGTAAAATGACTTGACAATAGGCTGCATATAGTTTCTACCGAAGCTGGCTGTCAAAAAAGTTGTAGCAATCATGCTCTATCGTTAATGATGACCAGCCAAGCTCTTTGTCTGCAAAGACCATGGACCAAATATTGTCATAGCCCGTCACTGGCTGTGCAAACCTTTTTTTTTTTTTTTTTCATTACCACCTGGCAAAAAAGGAATTTTATTTTTACAGATTGGCTCTCATTACAACAAATATCACCCGAAACCCTTGAAATAACAGAAAGAATCCCAAGGCCTAGCCAATGACCTGCTTGCTTTATACAATATTGATAGGACAACCCCTAGGCAACAAAGGAATTCTGATGGTGCCTTGGTTCTCTTTGTAATGGGATTTGGCCAGGATCAGGAAAAGCATGTATTATTTTTTATTTATTTATACTGTGTATACCCTGCCTGCTTCTCAAAAGGTTTAGGATGGCTTGCAAAAACCAAAACCAAAACAAAACACAAAAACTATGTGCATTAAGCTGGTGTAAATATAAAAATAGAATTTTTTAAAAGCAAAAAAGGAAGGAAGGAAGGAAGGAAGGAAGGAAGGAAGGAAGGAAGGAAGGGAGGGAGGGAGGGAAGGAAGGAGGGAAAAGAAAAGAAAGAAAGAAAGAAGAAGAAAGAAAGAAAGAAAGAAAGAAAGAAAGAAAGAAAGAAAGAAAAAAAAAAAAAAAAAAAAAAGAAAGGGCATCATTAGCTCAGGCAAATACAGCTCCCATAATTGAGCATTAAATGGACTTAGATATATAGCATTTCCTGCTCAAGAAGCAAGCAGGACAGAAACTCTGCTGGTACACCAGTAAGACTTACCAGCTGTTTTGTTTTCGGCTGACATCCATTCTAACTGGCCCATACTCATGCTGTATTAGTTGTTAAATATTTTTACCATCACCCCAAGAGCCACGCAGAGAATAGGCACTCATTAAATGGTAGCAGTTTTCAATATTTTGTCCTTCATCCCCAGCAGCCATATCACCCGCAGCATCCAGTTAATATATACTGTGTTTGAACTACGCAGAAAATATATTCCTGTTTTGCCTTTAAGCACCTGCATGCTAAGTGTCCTCTGCCAGCAAAAGAAGGCAAGTAGTTGATCTTTCTTTGGGTTCTATTTTCCTCCAGAAGAGAAATGAGTACAAGAGGCCACAGCTCAATTGATGTTCGCCAAAAATCTGATTCTTGTTCTCAGCAGAGACTTTGCAGCCACATTACAAATAAATGGAATACCACACCGGGGTACCCTAATTCTGGTCTATTGCTGAAGAGTATGCAAAAGCCCTATGGAGTTTCTCTCAACTTTGAAAGAGGGGGGGGGGGACACATTTCTCTCTTTTCTCTATTTTTTTTTTTTCATATTTAAGCCTCCCACCTTTGGAAGGGTTCATGTAGCTAATTGTGCATTTTCCCTGGCATGAGGAAAGGACAAGATGTCTGCTTTCACTTCAAATTGCTTGGTCCTCAATCAACGTCACCATAAATGTGACATATGAATATTAAATCCAAATATTTTATTGGTGCAGATAAATATGATTTGTAAAAAGAGTCAAATTAACAATCCATTACATACTAATGGGTTCTAATCAATAAGTTTAATTTGACTAAAAGGAGAGGGGAGGAGGGGGACAGGGACCCAATTATACCCAAATGGTGCAATTTAAAATTATAAAGGTGACTGCTTTCTAGAACTTTTGAGCCATATTCTGACTTGGGTGCTTACGGACCCAAGGCCCTGAGCTATTCAAAGTGAATTTCCGGCTGCAGTTGACACACTCATGTTTCCAGTTATTTTTCTTTCAAAACAAAACAAAACAAACCTTGTTTCCAATACAAAAAAGCACAAAGAATAATAAAAACAAACCACCTTCCACAACCCAGAAAGAACCAATATTTTTTTAAATGTCATATTGGCTTTGCATCACTGTAATAAAAATAAAACAACACTCGCAAAACTGAGGTCTCTTCTCTCCTTCCTCTCCACCTTCTCCAGAGACTGGACTGAACGTTGTATGTTTCCTTCTTGTCCTCTTTTCTGTACGTTTTCTACATCTATAGAGGGCCCAGACGCCAGGCACAGCGTCCCTGGGTGTGTTTGTAAAATCTACAACTTCCTTTGTCCACTTGACAACCCTAAAAGGGACCTAATCCGTCCCTTTTAATATCCCACCTTATGATTTTACTTGTATGACTTGGCTAGTTATTCACTGCTCATTTATTCCCCTACCGATGGACAACTAGAATTCGCTGGCTTACTGTGGGTGTTCTGATACCCCTTAGGAAAAAGATGCCTGGGGTCCTTTGATTATGGAAGTCGATTTCAGGTACTTGGACAGGCCCCAGCCTCCCTTATGGGAAGATCTACATCCTCTCCTCCAGGGCTCAACCACGGGAGAACCAAGGTAGGAGAAAAAAAAAAAAAAATCCCTTCCTCCGTGGCTCTTGCATCTCCTCCGAGGACCCCATCGCTGGCAGTTGGGCTCAAGCTGGCTGAGCCCTTGGAGGATGGAAGGGTCCCCTCCGTGCGCTCAGGGGAGCGGAGCTCTCTCCTCCCACTCTGGCCCTGGACGAGCCTGGAGGAAGAAGGAAGCAGAGGAGGCTTGGCGGCAGGGGCCTGCGCCTCTTCAGATGGGGTGTCTGCAGCACACCCACAATCCTTGGTGTCAGTCTGCTCCCTAGCGTCGCCGGCGGGTCCAGCATCTGACAGCGGCGAATCCGGGGCTGCTAAGCGCGCGGGCTCCAGCCTCCCTCCCGCAGAAGAGGAACAAAGCCCAGCGGACTATCTTGCTATCTTCTGGGTGGCAAGGAAATCTCAATTATACACCCAAGGGATGTGGTTTATGAAAAACTAGAAAGAATGTTTAAATTGTATACGTAAATTGTTTTGTTTTACAAGCTGGGGTAAATCAGCACATTTGCAGGCCACATTGATCTGATCCACTCCATAAGACTCTTTTTGAATCTATGCCATTGATGTGGGGTGGATGCCTACGCGAAACATAACCGACCCCGAAATTCAATTAGGGCATTAGGGGGGAAAAATGGAAATTTCGCTTTGGGGTTAGTCAAGATTGCTGAGAACTTCTCGGAATAGTTCCTCGGCTGTAACTGAAGACTGAAATGGAAGGATAAAATTTCCAACGGATGCCGCGTAGTCAGAACCTCGGCTGGGGCTCGCCCTTTTAAGAAAATGATGGCAAACCAAATGCCCTTCTTTTACCTGATTTCTAGCTCGATCTTAAAAAATATCGCCTTCGTGTTGTCCCCAACATAGCATATTCCACATTGATCCGGCTGGATAGAGGCTTAATTAACATCCTCTATCCTGGTGGTAATAAACGACAGAAGATTGGAAATACCTCCATCGGCAGGGAATACCTAATTCCACCATCCACTGGGGGAAAAAAAAAAAAGGACCCCAAGGAAAAAAAAATATTTGAAAACGGCATTTTATTTCTACAAAACTCTGAGCAGTAGAGCACACCCCAGGGATGTGGTTGATGGGAAAAGTCAGAGTGTTTAAATTGTATATGTAAACCGTTTTTGTTTTGCTCGCCAGGGTAAATCACAGATAGAGGTCACAGCGGTGAGGAAAGTTAGAGGCGGGTGGAACCTAAGCAGGAATAATCTCCTGGCTTTGACCGTGGGTTGCTGAACCCTAATCGCTGATAACAGCCGTCAAGCGGCCGGCCGAGGAGCTCCACTTCATATTGATGTGGCATTTACTTCTCCAGAAAGTCCCCTACTCGGGCCAGCACTTATGGCAAGATAATTAATAGTCTCTTGAGTTATAGATTCTGAGCTAAAGGTAACAGTACATAATAGAAGTCAAGGTCACCCATAATACAGTAGCTTCTATAACAAAGGGGATTATTACTGCAATTACCGTCCTGTTGGAAAGATTTTATAAGTTTTCATCATTTTAATTCTTAAATCTCCCTCTTGCTGGTGAAGTTGAAACTCTCCGGTTTATGGTGGAGGAATAAAAGCCTCTCCTGGACCACCGCAAAAGCTTTTCTCTTCTGAGGGTGCAAGTGGCTTCTAGCGGGGTCAGGAGACCAGAGCATGGGAACTCTGTTTAGCAGCCCGGCCTTGCGAGACCCCTTACAGACCCAACTTTTCTTCCTTGCATTGTCCCTTCCGAGGCCGTGTCAAATAAAATACACTCATGTCCCACGTGAGATGTAAGTTTGGGGTTGTTTGTTTGGGGTTGGGTCCTCCCCTCCGCCGACTGCCATACAGAATGGGAAAGAATTTTCTGGTTTTGTTTATAACATTTTTATTTATTTTCAGGAGACAGTGGTCCCTTTTCTCCTTTTGGAGTAAGTGACATTATTTTCACCCTAGGTCCCAACCACTATTTGAAGGGCCTTGAAAAGTCTGAGCTTCTGGCCCTCTGCCTCTTGTGTCCACCGAAAGCAACAGCTCTGTTTGCCAAAACCTGAACGGGAGCTGAAGTTCTCAAAAGCACGTTTCCCACACAAGCTATTTATGTCTACATTTGCTGCTGGCTGGAAAAACTTGAGTTCCTATCGTTTAAACCAAAAACAAAAACAAAACACAACCTGTTTTAAAAGCTTCTAAAAAAAAAAAAAAAAAAAAGATGGGGGGGCGCGACTCAGGTCTAAAAATTGTCATTAATTTAGTAAGACATCCTGGCCCCGGAGCAGATCAGAAGCTTACATGTGCCGTGTGGGTGAGCCTGGGGACAGGGTCCTCTGAGGGCTTTCTGAAATGGTTTCTAACTAACACAGCACTCATTTCTATGATCTGGACGGTCTTGCCCGTCTTTCTGCTCTGGACAAAAGAGCGAGCAGACACAATCATCTTTTGAGAATGATGGCATCATCATTGTCTGCATGGCAGGACTGTAATTAAGCACCAGAAATAGGACAGCTGAGAATGGACAAAGGGGAAGGGAGGGACTGTGAAACGATGTTGTAGGGCAAAGATAGTAGCCGAAGTCCAGAAGACACATGGATGAGGTCATCCTGGGAAAGAGCGTGTGTCCAGATGGAAAAAGAAAAAAAAAAAGGCGAAGCAGGCCAGAGAAGGGGAGGCCCAGTGAGTTGCTTAGTGTTCTGGGGCTAACTCCATGCCCCCTCCTCCAGGCAGACCTTGGGGATGTCTCCTGGAAGAATCATTTGTGTCTCCAAAGTTTACCAAGGGCCTGCTATGTGCCAAGTATTGTTTTAGGTGCCGGGGGATCCTCAGTGGAGACCAACCAGGTCCCTTGCTATTTGTGGGTACTTGAACATCGCCTCCAGAATAAGCCAGCTATGAGAAGGTCTGGAAAAAAGAGCATTCTGGGCGGAAGGACAGCTGAGGTGAAGGTCAGAGGGTAAGAATAAGACTGGTAGGTCCCTGCAGTCTAAAAATGCTCTAGCTAGGGCACTGGAGCTGAAAATGCTGGAGGGGAGTAGGCGGGCATCAGATATGTGGGCGAGGCTTATTGTCCTAGGGCCTGTGGGCCTCCAGGGAGGGGTCTGAATTTTACCCTAAATTCCAGGGTTGCTATTGGAGGGTTTTAGACCAGGGGCCTACATGGTCGGTCCTTCATTCGCATGGGGTTATGTGTTCTCACAGGGACTCTGCTTTCTAGGCTTCTCCCCCGCACCCCATACTTACATACCATGTACACCCAGGGCAGCCCCTCATCAGCGTGCACGCAGCAGAATAGCGGGGTTAGAACTCAGCAGAATGCATGCATAGACCGTGGATGCCAACCCACCCCAGGCACTCCCCACAGACCTCGCTTGTCCTCTGCGGGTCGGGGCATGAAGGCAGATTCAACAAGAGCTGAATTTGAAACTCAACCTACCTGGAAGGTCCAAAAAGGACACCAACAAAACCTTCATTGTCTTTGATTTTTCTCATCTCATGGCTAATGAAACTACCTAGAAACACATCTTTTTCCTGCAATTAGAAGGTCAATAATGACTCATTTATTTTTTTTTTTTTAAGTTTATTCATGAGAGACACAGAGAGAGAGAGGCAGAGACACAGGCAGAGGGAGAAGCAGGCTCCCTGCAGGGAGCCCAATGCGGGACTCCATCCCAGGACCCCGGGATCATGCCCTGAGCCAAAGGCAGACGCTCAACCACTGAGCCACCCAAGTGCCCCAATAATCATTTGTTTAATACACACCCAGTGAATATAGCCCTTGGGGAGGATTGAGGACAAACGTGTACATGAAAGGGGTACACAGGAGTAAGTCGTATGAATAAGGGGACGAAAGAATGGATTTCAGAAATTGTATCTCGGAAGGCCCAAGGGTCTGGGGCCTGAAGAAAGAGAACTGACTTTTTTCAGCTCCTACCAATACCCCCTGAGTTTTGGGTGTTTTTTGTTGTTTGTTTGTTTTATTTTTTTTAAGATTTTATTTATTTATTCATGAGAGACACACAGAGAGAGAGAGAGAGGCAGAGACACAGGCAGAGGGAGAAGCAGCTCCATGCAGGGAGCCTGACATGGGACTCGATCCCGGGTCTCCAGGGTCATGCCCTGGACTGAAGGCGGCGCTAAACCCCTGGGCCACCAGGGCTGCCGTTTGTTTGTTCTAGAGGTCCTCTTTAATAAGTAGTATCATTGAGCATCAGAACAGTGAGTTGAACCCCAGCTGGAAACTCTGAGGCTCAGAGAGGGGAAGTGACTTGCCCAAGGTCACACAGCCAAAGTAGGCCTGGAATTCTACTCAGTACTTCCTTCATTTGCTCTGCTTTTTTTCTTTAAGGATAAAGAAGGGCAGGGGAAGAAGGCTCAGAATACATACCAGGTGAGGGGTGCAGGGGTGGCTCAGTCGGGGAAGTGGCTGCCTTCAGCTCAGTCATGATCTCAGGGTCCTAGGATCGAGCCCTGCGTTGGTCCTCGGCTCCCTACTCAGAGCGGAGCCTGCTTCTCCCTCTCCCTCTGCCCCTCCTTCTGCTCGTGTGCCCTCTTTCTTTCTCTCAAATAAATAAAATCTTTTTAAAAATGCACACTAGGTGTACATTCGCTAACAAACAAGACCCAGATGGACAGATAGAAAGCTCTCCCACCATCCTCAGGGCCCTGCTCAGTAGGCTTACCTACAACAGGGCCTTTTAGGCAGGAAATGCTAGGCTTCTGGGTATCCAGAGCACAGACTAGAAGACAGGTAGGGCTTTGAGTGGGCACATCCCCTTAGTCTCTCCATCTGTAAAGTGGGTACAGTTGTAAGACCTTTCTCATAAGGTAGTGGGTATGGTAAATTAATCTGTGAAAAGATCCCAATGTCCGGCACGGGATAAGTCCTCAATAACTAGTAGCCATTGTCAACATTATTGTTTTTTATGATAGAAAATATAGAAAAATACACGCAAAAAACCCCACCCACCATCCCAAACCTAGAGGTAACCATAATTAAGATTCTGGGCATCATCCTTCCAATCTTTCTCCCAGATACACACACACACACACACACACACACGTGTGCACACATGCACACACACATACATACAATTTGTTTATTAATTTCAGGTATATTATAAACAGTTCCTATGTCACCAGATTCTTCCAAAACATGATTTTCATGGCTCCTTTAGCCAGTCTCTTATTACGGAAATTTAAGTTCATAAATTTTTTGCTATTGCAAATAAGGCTTCAGTAATTATTCATATTCATCAAGCTCTATAAATAGGTATGATAACTGCTTTAGGAGAATTCCTAAATGTTGACTTGCCAGGTAACAGGGCATACATATATTGGAAGCTTTTTGTAGAAATACCGAAACACCCTCCAAAAAAGCTGGACCACTCCATACCCTCCTGAGCAAAATACAGGAGTACGTGCCCACATTTCCACCAACCCTGGGGCACTATCACTTTCAATACCTTCAACTTTTAGATGGGCCCAAAATATCACATCTTGTTTTAAATCCCTTGATTGCTCTGAAGGTTGATTCTCCATCCATTGTTATTCATTTATGAACTGCCTGGTTAAAGTCTTTGACTTTTTTCTACTGGGGCATTTGTCTCAGGCAAACAAATTCGAAAGAGGGTGATATATACCTGGGATGTTTTGTCATGGTACTAACTGAAACATCTCCCCTGTCTCAAGCTTGTGGTCTTCTTGGATTTTAATAAAAACATTAGAATAACACGAGTTGGGCGTGATGTTCATGTGGCTCTGGCACTCGGTCACTGGTGACTGGGCATTCTCCTTGCGCTTTATCCCTGTCCTCAGAACTGTTGTTCGTGTGGGCAAAGCCAATCTATCCAGTGGGATTTCACTTTTATGACCATAGGAGCTCTTTGTACTTCATCTCAGAGCCCCACCTGGTGCCCCGGCACCTCCCACCTTCTGGCAACAACATTCTTTGAGAAAATGTTGGTACCACCTCTTGGATGCAGTTCCCATCCTCATGGCACCCATTTAGCACCGAAAGTCTCTAGTGGATCCCAGAGAAGGAATATCGTCTTTGAACAAAGTGAGGAGAAGGGTGGGAAAAGGAGAGTAGTTAGTGGTTTTTTTTTTTTTTTTTTTTTTTTTAAGCAACCTAATTTAAGTGTAAAAATCAGCTTCCCTTCTGAACAATGTGGCAACAACCCGAAAGCTGTGAATGCTGGTGCTAAAGCTGAGGGATTTGTGAGGAAAAGCTTTTATCGAAAGCCCCGGGGGAGAATCTGGCTGTTTCTGTGCTTACAAAGGACATTCCCGACCTGCACAGATAACCCTCCATGGCTCTTCCCTAACTCTTCGAGAATCTTTTCTTTGTCCCCATCAGTGACCCCTGAACAGGAGCTGCATGCCTTCAACTGGAGTAATGGACATTCATACCCCCAGCTTCCCTTCTCCCTCCTCCTGGTAACTGGACTCCTCTTCTCTTCTGGAAAATCCAGGTCTCTGTTTATGGGTTTTGGGGGGAAGCTGACTCCAACACCTGCTCCGGAGGTGGGGGTTTGACTCACACCCAGCCAGTCAGAACTCTACAATACTGTGGCCTCCATTATTGGCACGGGGATGGGCACAGGATCCAATTCGGGCCTGGGACAGTCAGACCCAGAACTTTGGGCCAAACCATTAGGAGAGCCCTCTCCTCAGCCAGCTTCAGAGCTGGGAGAGCCTAAGTCTGAAGCTGCAGTTGCCCATCTTGCCCCTCTGGCCGCCCACAGAGAGCCCAGGGGCTGGATGGAGATAATAAGCCTCAGCCCTGAGGACATCTGTGAGCCCATAGATCAAGCCATGCCTGAGACCCACTGTTGGACTTTACTGTAGCGTGAGCTAAACAACTCCCTATTTTGGCTTAAGCCCTTTTGAGCCAGGCTGCTGTCACTTACTATGGAAGGAGTCCTGATTAATGCAATCTATGCCTTGAACATCTGAATTGTAGACACCCATTAGCGGTTCTGGGGTTCTCAGCTAAGGCAAGTTGGGGGGAGTGAGTAGGGGGTGGAGCAGTGAGCCCACAGAAAAGGCACCTAGAAAAACACATGTGAGGAGTAGTGAAGAAACACAGAAGGGGACCCCAGGGAGATGTGACAGCCTGTTGTCATGGAGACCCCGCAGCATAGACCATTGGATGAAGGATTTTAGAGCTGGATTTTAACTCAGTGGGAGGAAAAGTTACTGGAGACTCTCCACTCTGGGCTGCGAGGAGGTAATGAGTTCCCCTCCCATGTGGACATGTAAGAGGAAAGTGTCTAACAGGATGTCATCTGGGAGATTCAAGCATCAGGCGCAGGTTGAACTAGATACCCTTGACATTCCTGCTAACCCTGAGCCATGATGAATCCATTTTCACTATGAAGAGGTTAGTGTTTGAATCAGGTCTTTTTCATTCGTGACCCAGCTTTTCCAGCAGAGAAATTATGTTTATGAGAGTAGAGTTGCTATGGAGACAATTAAAATGACAGATTCGATGCTTAAAGCAAAGAAGCAGAGATACTACTGTCCTTAAGAGTATGGCCCCCATCCTACCCCCTACCCCAAAGCCCCACGTACTTCTCTTGTTACCCAGCACATGCATGTAAACCGGGAGGCTCTGAGAATGGGAACTCAGCTCCCAAAGGCCCAGAGTGGCAGGCTAGGTAGGCAGGGGGCAGAGTGACCATCTAGATGCTACCTCCAAGGTTTGCTTTATGTGGGGGTCAGGAGGTCCGGCTAGGGTCTGGCTGAGGACTTCTCTTGATCACTTCCCACTCAGCATGGAGTCCCTGACTGGGACCAGTCTCTCTCCTCCTCTCAACCCAGAATCACTGTTCGTTCTAAAACGGGGTGAAGTCCGCTGGTCTCCCAAGCTCTCAACTGAAATGACACTGCTGTGTCTTTTTGGCTTTTGTAATTTTTTAAAAAGAGTATCACCAATTAATATTTTTATCTCATTTATTTTTTAAAGATTTTGTTTATTTATTTGAAAGAGAGAGCACGAGTGGGGGTGAGGAGCAGAGGGAGAGGGAGAAACAGGTTCTTCAATGAGCAGGGAGCCTGACGTGGGGCTCAATCCCGGGACCCCAAGATCACAACCTGAGCTGAAGGCAGATGCTTACCCGACTGAGCCACCCAGGCACCCCAGTGATCTTTTTGGAACGTTAAAAATCACCATTTACATGCATTCGTATTTAGGGCATTGTTTTGAGAATCATTTAATATTAAAAGAATTTTCCTCCAATTGATGATGTTTGTTTTTCCATTTTGATGCTTTTAAAGTGTGTATGTGTGTATACGTGCATGCACATGAGTGTGTGCTTTGTTGGTGGTAGTGAAGTCCAGTTAAAATCCATGGAAAACAATTTCCAAACTACAGATTAGTTGTTTATAGGCTCTTTCTTTCTTTCTTTCTTTCTTTCTTTCTTTCTTTCTTTCTTTCTTTCTTTCTTTCTTTTCTTTCTGGAATCTATATGTATTTTGCCATGTCAGCCATTCTTGAACCACAGGTGTTTTTACAGCATTTTTGTAGGTGTAATGGAGCCATTGGGATGCAGCTGTCTTTTCACTAAACTTCCTCTAAAGCAAACATTAGAAACTTCGTCCTTATTTCAACGGCTTCCATGTCTCCTTTTCCTGTTAGTGACTTCTCCCTTCTCCCTCCTTTGGGTAAATACTTCTCATGCCTGGGACTCTGATGATCCATAATCCACCAAAATAAAATGTACAGATGTTTTTTTAAATGGGCCAAAATGGACACTTTTCACATCTCACTCCTCGGGGTATTTTATGGTTGGTTTTTATTTAGGGGGAAAGGATGTATGTATCATCCCTTTTGGCAACAACACCAGAGCCCCTCCCCTGACTTTAAAAGCCATGTCCTTGTAACCCTGACACCAACACAATCGTGCACTGGTTTAAAACTAATGAATTATTATGCCACCACATGTTCTTAGGAAAAAACTAAACATATAAGTACAAGTATAACAAATGTGTAAGGGTGAGGTTTCTTTTGATCCGACCCCTTCTCATCCTGGTTCCCTTGTAAGAGGTAACCGTGTTATCAAGCTGGTCTGTGTCCTTCCAGATCTTTCCTTTTGTCTCTCTCTCTCTCTCTCTCTCTCTCACACACACACACACGTAACATATGCATCCATGTATTTCTTTAAAAATCATGAGAGAAAACAAACAATGGATTCGGTGAAAGGGCAGCCAGGAGTACTCACGAGTGTCAGAGCAAGAAAGAGCCTTAATGACCCCGTGGTCCGACTGCTCATTGAGCAAACGTGGTGCTGGGCTCCCGGGTGCCTCTCTTCCCATGAAACCGCACTGTGATGTGAGCCACATTTTGATATGTGGGGCTTTAGATGCGCAGGCAGATGTGTAAATACTCGTCTCCCAGGCCTGAGTATGATTTTTAATAATCGAATATGGAGCTCGAGCCAACATTTTATTCAGGCACTAAATTTAAAAGTGGAGCCAAGAGACCTTAAAAAATTTATGATCCCACAAATGCAGGGAGTTTCCCCCCACGATCGCTGTCTTAGAACTAAAAGCATAAAACCGGCCCTGTGTGGCTTGGCTCTCTTTCCCAAGCTCCAGCTCAGGGGTACTCCTGAGTCTCAAGCTGGCTACCCAGGCCAGGGTCTCTCCAGTTGGTGGGAGCTGGCACCCTGTGCCCTCTCCCATCCCCATCCCTGCCCCAGGCCCAGGAAGGTCCCAGTTATCACCCCTTCCTCTCCCTGCAACCCTCCAAGCGAGCAAGCAAGCAAGCGAGCGCTTGAGTGCCCTGTGATAAAGATAGTGTTTCGACTTGAAAGAGTAATTGCTGACACACATTACTGTTTCCCCGGAGGAAATCAGTCCAGACAAATTCTCTACAAACCTAGGACAGCAAACTCGGCAGTTTATGATGGCAGCCTGCTTGGTTGGCTTTTGGTCTCCCTTGTGAAGTCGTTCTGTTTCCTTTTCAAGACTTGTGTCCAAATGCCTGCCAAGCCAACAACACCCTGAATCCTTCCCATCCTGCCAGGCCCATCACCAGGATCTGGACCTCTGAGGCTTGGGGACAGCTGTGCATTTGCCTCACACCACTTGGGAGGAACCTAGGGGGGACACAGAAAAGCCATCCTGTGTGAGGCACCGGTGGGTGCCTAGAAGCTGGTAGATGGCCTTCCACCCTAGAGAGAAGAAGCCCATTGGATAGATAGTACTTTCATAAGAATCTGTGTTGCCAGGCTTGCTTCATTCATTCACACATTCGTTCAAAATGTATTTATAAGCACCTATTATGTATCCACACAAACACAGAGATATCATGTAGTGATAAGGTCAAGAAAGAAAAATAAAACAAGGCAGAAAGGATAGCAAAGATAAGAGGTGGATTTGTTTTTTTATCAGTGGTGGTCAGGGCTGGCCGCCTCATTGATTGGGTGCCATTTGAACAGAGACCAGAGATAGATAAGGCTATAAGTCATGCAGCTGCTTGATGGAAGAACAGCTTGGGCAGTGAGAACAGCAAGTGCAAAGGTCTTGAGATAAGAACAACAAAAAGGCAAGGTTGGCTGGAGCAGAATGCGTGAGGCAGTAAGTGGGAGATTATATTAGAGACAGAGAAGGAGCTCATGTACAGCTTCGTATGCCGTTGTAAGAATTTGACTTTTCCTCCAAGTAAGAGGAGATGCCATTGAAGGGCTTCCAGCAGAGGAATGACAGTATCAAATTCACATTTTAACAGAATCATTCCGACTCTCAGTGTTATAAAGACCATGACAAGATTGGAAGGAAGGAGACCAGATAGAAGGTCATTACTGTCATCCACCCAAGAGATACTGGTGGCTTGGATCAGGTTGGTAGCATGGAGAGGGTGAGTAGGAGAAGTCCTGATATATATTGTAGAGTCAACAGGAATTTGGCTTAAATGATTGGGAAAATGGAGGTATTTTCTGAGATGGGGCAATTACAGGATGACCACCAAGGAGTGGTAGATTCAGGAATTTGGTTTTGGACCTGCTGAGTTTGAGATGTCTTTTAGACACCCAAGTGGATATGTGCACCTGAAGTTCAAGAGAGAGGTCTCATCTAAAAGTATGCTCTAATATGGGATTTAAAGCCATAAGGCTGGATAAGTAGCCAGAGGAGAAAACCAACAAAGACATGAGTGTGAACAGAGAAGAAAAGAGGGGGAAAGTCAGGAAAGGGAAAGGAGGAAAGAGCAGGGATGGGAGAAGGAGGGAAAGAATCTGAGAACTGAGCTTACAGGTGCCACAACATTTAACAGTTGGGTGGGGAGATAGTGGAAGATCCAATTAAGAAAGTTTCCTTTGACGGAGAGCGTGATCCAGGGAGGTGTGGTATCCTAGAGGCCAAGAAAATGCTTCCTGAAGTAGAGGATGATCAACTATGGCACACTCTGTAGAGGAGCCGAGTAAGATGAGGTCTGAGACTTGGCCATGGGCTTTATCCTTTAATATGACCTTGAAAGGAGCTTTCTCGGTGGAGACAAATCTGATTGGACCGGGCTCAAAAAAAAAAAAAAAAATGGAAAAAGTACAAGTGAAGATAATGAAAAGAGATGATTGTTTTGAGGAGTTCAGTGTGAAACTCCATAATACTAAATCTTGGTGTGGCAGAAAGGCCACTCAATGCCACCATAGATTTCCATGAAAGTGCATGACCCAAGGCACTGCATTTCTTTGGACCTACACTGGAGATTTTATCAACTGCATTTTTTTTTTTAAATAGAAAGACATTTCTGGAAGGTACAGCATCTCTACTGCCCTCTTTTCAGTAGAAAAAAAAATCCTATCACGCAAATGAAACTTGCCATCTAGCTGTCCAGTGAATGGCTTCTTCCAGGCTCTTTCCTCTTTCTTGGGGTTTGGAGGATTCTGTAACTCCTGTTTAAAGCTTTAGAGACTTTTGAACAATCCGACTCTTTTCCAAATCAATAACAAAAGAAAAATACTTGGTCTTTGACAATTCATCTCCATAAAGAATCATGGTCCACGGACACCTTGGTGGCTCAGTCGGTTAAGTGTCTGCCTTCAGCTCAGATCATAATCCCGGGGTCCAGGATCTGCTTCTCCCTCTCTCTCTGCCCCTCCCCCAACTCATTCTCCCTCCCTCCTTCCCTCTCTCTCTCTCAAAAATAAATAAATGAAAAATCTTAAAAAAAAAAAAAAAGAATCATGGTCCAGGTGTAGTGCTCATAACCATCATCTGTTTAATCGCTTAAAGGCTACAAAATAATGTGTTTTCACATGTATCATTGTACTTGACCTTCACAGCTGTATACGATGGCAAGAACAATTAACTCCGTGTTACAGAGCAAGAAATGGAGGGTTACAGAGATCAGAGATTTGTCCAAGGTTATTCAGAAAGTAAATGGTCACCCTTCATGCAGCATGACTTCTAGCTCCAAACTCCAAGGGTCTTCCAAAGCTTCCCAATGCATACCTGCTATGGGATGGAGGGGACACAGCCCTGAGTGTGAGACAGACAGCTAGAGAAATTCTCACTGGACTTTTTCCCTGCACTGAATGGGTTTTTCCACCGAAGTCCATCTCCAATGATAGTGAAGTGGCTTCCTCAGCTCAAATCTGTGTCAGAGAATGACACTGGGGGAACATGAAAACCCATCTCGAAATGCCTCTGCAGGCTCTCAGAAATCAGGAGAACGCACCACATTCTTAGCACTCCACCTGACCCTTATCTTTTACAAATGTTTCATGATGGTTGCCAAGACTTCCCACCAACCATTTGGACCATGAGTCAAATGACTAATTGGCAAACAATGTTTCCAGAGCCTTGATAGACCACTGCACTATTCTGATGGAAGGCTGCCCAGGTATGCAAAGTCCTAATGGTAATGGGTCCATGTAGTCTTTGACCTCACATCCAAAGTTCTCAGTTTTGAATATTATTAATGTGCAGACATTGGATCTGGATTTGTTTTGATCCACGAGCAACAGCCATTGTGGTATTGAAACACGAGTAGACAGACATCCACAGATTAAGAGAAAGTTCAGAAACAAACTCAAATTTACATATTCATTTGTTTGATAGAGGAGGCACTTCCAAGAAGTTAGGAAATTAATAATGATTTAATGAAATTGTGCCAAGGAAATTGATTAACTATTTAGAAAATACAAGGTTAGAGCCTCACCTCACTTCCTGCGCTCAACTAAATTCCAGTCCAATTAAAGACATAAACGTAAAACTAAAACAAAGCAAGAAATAGACCAGATGATAAGATTTTTATCTGACCTTGGGCTGCAGAGGATCTTTGTAAATATCCACACAAGGAAGGGAACTGTGTATAAAAATGTTAATGGTTTGACAACTTAAAATATTTTTCTGTTTTTATTAAAATAGAGCCCTGGTCCCTTTGGCCATCTCCCACCCTTCCTGCTAAAGTCCCTTTCCACTCCTCTCCTCTGTCCCTGAGGACTTCCGGGATCCAAAGAGCATGTGGGAAAAACTATTCACTCGTCTTGAAAAAGGGAATCCAAAGACCCAGAGAGGGGAAGCAGCTTACCTCTGAACAAACAACTTGAGGGTAGTAAAGAGCTAGACTGCCTGGGTTTGGATTTCGGCTCTACCACTTACTAGCTGCGTGATTCTGGGCAAAATCACCTTCTCTCTCTGAGCTTCAATGTCCTTATCTGTAAGAGAAGTGAAAATGATATTGTCATAGTGGTTTGTTATGAGGATTAAATGAATCAACCAGCAATGCGCTAGGAATAGGACCAACTCACCGCAAGTGCTCAATAAATGTTAAGTTTATTGTTAGGGCAGGGCTAGCCTTACCTTACACTGGAGGACAGGACTTAGATGATACAGGTCCCCACAGTGGTAGGCACCACTCAGGGCTTCGAACGCTCAACAAATTCGTATTTTAGATAGAGGCTGAGTAATCGTGCACAGTGCCATTCCTTTTAGATCTATCCTTTATGTTAGCCTCACAACAGTGGGATGCAAACAGGGTGAATGGGATTGTACCCATTTCAAAGATGATAAAAGTGAGATATGAAAGGCCTTGCTCACAGCCGGAGTTGGGACGAGACTCAAACATCCCTGGCTTCTCTGCCACAGTTTCACACTGAAAACTTCACCCTGCTCCCTCCCCCTAACCAAACAATAGCCATGGTGTCCTTGTTGATGTCATCAAAAGCCTCCATTATAGAGCCTGTTATGTACCCAACCCAACACTAATACCGCATGTGTATCATCCCATCTAATCTTTAGAACAGCACTATGGAATAGTCATTATTATGCACATTTTACACAGAAAGCAATAAAAGCCTAGAAGGATGAGGGGAGTAGCCCAAGGTCACACAAGGCATACAGAATGAAATCCTTCTTCAAATGAAGGCCTATATGATGGCAAGACCCTAGTTCTTTACCACTCTTCTAAACCAGAAGAGAAACTGGGAAGGCCCAGTTCTTGCCTTAGAGACATCAATAATCCACCTCAGGGAGATAACATGGCTGCAAATAGGCATCCCCTGGATTCAGACCCAAGCTGTCTGATTGGAGTTCCCGTGTTGCCCTGCCAATGAGTCTGAAAACAATAATACTAAAATGCTACATGATATTAAAACACTAAAATAATAATACAGAAAGAAATCATTGTGTACCTACTAAAACAAAAGCCCCAGGCCACACTACATGAGAGCCACAGAGATGGAGCCATTGCTTATTAATACACCAGTGGATTCAGCCAACATATGTTGAGCACCTGCCATGTGCCAAGCACTATTCTGAACACTCTGGTGACGTAAGCTGCATCTTACTAAAGGGTTTGCAAAAAAGGTTGGGGAGAAGAGACACAGGCAACTAGACAAATAGTAATTAAAGATGAAAGTGCTTGCTTAGGGAAAGAGTTGGTTGGCTTCCTGGTTCTAAGACGATGGATCCGTGGTCTCTGCCCTCAAAACGCTCACAACCTTTTTGAGTAGACAAGACACACAAATCACCAAGAGAAGAGTTCAGAGATAAAAGTAAGTAGCGTTGATGATTGTGGGAAGGCCGTAAATGAATTGCCAGTGGAGGAATTTGAACAAAACACAACCTTTTTGGAATGGTTAGCAGAACTTGCCTAGCTGGGAAGGTCTTGAGCAGGCTTCCATGCCCAAGCTGGTAAAGCTGTGGCTGAGATCCATAGTTAGATACTGTTTTCTTGAGTTTAAAATGAAAAAATTAAATAAATAAAATGAAAGATGTTGTCGCCCTTCCCTCCCTGTCCTTCTTCCCCTAGTCTCTCTCTTCTAGATACCCTGTTCCATAGATCCCCGTGTCTGATGGAAATTGAGGCAGGGAGAAATTGTGAGGACACGTCCCTTTTGCCCCGCTTGCCCCTTCCCCAGATCACTCCTGACCCCAGTGTAAGGAGACAATATTGAAAATAGTTCAAAATAATCCCGCTAAAAACATGAATCAAAAAGTCGCGGCTCCTGGACATGTTTTTAAAATTGCTTAGTTGCATGCAAGTCCCTTTAGTGCTCGGAGGACTTTAATAAAATTGATTTTCTGAGTATAGCCTTTTAGCAGCTACTGTATAAGCTTGAAATATGAACCCTTCATTGTTGAAAGTGTTTCATTTTTGCCCTGTTGCTAATGATGAAGGGAAAGTATGGGTTTGGAATTCCGCGTGGCTGACATTCTCATAATTAAATAGTATTAATAATAAAGCTTTGCAGATTTTAAACAAACTGGCACAGAAGTGGCACAGTTTGCCATATTTCATTTAGAGACCACAGCAATTAGCCCTTAATGAATAGTACACAGCGGCATAGAAGGGAGTTATTTCTACACGTCGTTTATTTGCCAAATCACAAAAGGCAACATTTTCATTCTGCTGATTGAAAATGATTCCCGGGATTTCTTCTGAAGGCCTCTTAAGTAATTGCTTTGTGAAACCTGGAAATAAATAAATAAAACTACAGAGAGGAACATTAATTGCTTTTAATATCTGCAGTCTAATTTCAGCAAAGCTTAGCACACCAATAGCTCCTGGATATCAAGCCATACAACAATGGACTAAAAATAGAAGGCTCATCATGGATGATATATTTAGAGCTGATGTTTTTCGTTTATAATTTTAGGAGTGATCTGTTCCCAGGCCCTGTTACTCCTCCCTGCGAACTGACACTGGGGGGTGTTTTTAGAAGAGGACTTGTGGGTGGGGCGACTAGGGAGTTGTTGCCAAAGGAAAATGATAACGCTTGTCCCGGAGGAGAGACACGAGAAAGAGCCATCCAACTGTCAAGGTTGTGAGCGACAGAGAGATGATTATCCTCCTATGGTCTTCCTCAAAGCTTTGGAACAGAAGAATAAATTAGTTCTTAAAAGGTAGGTGGGTCCTAGAACAAGTTTTACACACTTGAAAATATTACTTCTTCCTTACCTTTGGGGCTCAATTTTCTTGGCTGCAAGTTACGCAGAGGAAAGGAAGGGCAAGATAAATTGATTCAGCTAGACAACGTCTAAGATCACCCGGGCGCTGGGGCAAGCAGACAGTCCGGCTTCCACATGGCATCTGCTGAATCGGAGTTTCCAAGGACACCCCTTGGGGAAGTGTGGTGGACGACCCTGAGTACCTGGTAAGTTTGGTCAGCAGGTGCTCAGGCCTCAGGCTGAGGGTTGGCCATGGCCCAGTGCGTCGTGGGGGAGGGCAGGGGCTGCCTTGCTGGGACGCTGGAGGAAATCACGGGTCCCAGCCGGCAAAGCCCTTCCAGCCAGTCTACAATGTCCCCCCCACCTCACCCCAGGGCACGGCTTACCCTTCAGTGTGACCTCAGAATGAGCAAGCGGTTGTGTGGAAAGAAATCTCCAGGCCCAAGATGGAGTCGCTTCTGCCCAGGGGCCGCAGCAGCGACCCGAGGCTTACACAGCCTGCACGTCCCCGTGAGTGTTCCACTTGACCGGAAACACGGCAGATCCAGTCAGCCAGCCCCCAGACGCCAAACCAGCTCTGCGCTCTGTGCTTAACTTTGTTTGTCCCTCGTTCATTTTCTGTCCTTCTCTTCGTTCTTTACTCTTGATCCTACCCGAGCTTCCTGCTTTCCGCTCTGCTTGGCAGTTCACCCAAACCCTCGGGAGCCGAGACTGCCCAGTTCATGTTAAATAAAGTCTGTTTGTATCACCCAAATTGTGTTCTTTAATCATCTCTAACAGTTGTAAGGAGCAGGATTAAGGGGAAGGAAGTTCTAACAAGGACTGGATGGGAGGTCAGCTGAGAACGGGGAGGCAGGAGCCCCCATGAGGGGAGAGATGCTCCGTAGGGTGTGGTAGGCGATGGTGTGAAGACAGATGAGCAGACAATTAGACTATGGTGATCGCACTCCCTTGTGTGGCAACATGCTTGGGGGGCTTCCCCTCTCAGGGCCACAGATTCCCTGGCTACAGAATGAAATGGGTGAACCAGACACCAAGGACCCCTTCAGATCCTGACACTACATCTCATAATGCTTGGCAGCTTGGCTGAGGGCTGGTCCTGACCTCTGCTTGGATAGTCCAGCCTCATTTTGCCTTGCGCTGAGGGCCTCTGGGTAAAGTGCTTTGGTTTGGTCTTCTAGTGAATTCCAGATGAGTGTAACAGAAACAAGCCAAATCTAGGTGGCCAGTGCTCAATCCACTTCCAGGTGTTTTAAGAATTAGACACAGTCTTAAATAGGGTAGTTTGGGGTGTTTTTTTTTTCTTTAATATCCTAGTCTTTCTTTTTCTTTTTTTTTTTTAAGATTTTTATTTATTTGACAGAGAGTGAGAGCACAAGCAAAGGGAGAAGCAGAGAGATAGGGAGAAGCAAGCTCCCTGCTGAGCAGAGAGCCCAGATGCGGGCTCAATCCCAGGACCCCGGGAACAGGATCCAAGCGGAAGGCAGAGGGCAGATACTTAACCGAGTGAGCCACCCAGGCGCCCCTCCTGGTCTTTCTTAAATGAAGAAAAATTAAGAACAACCCAAAATAAATACCTGTCATCAGACAGATAGCAATCTGCTCTTAAACATTTTCATCTTTTATTACCATTTCACCTTCCCTCCCAAGCCCTCCTGCAAGCTCACTGGTAGGACGTGGTCCCTATAACCATGAGCACCAGCACGGAGCACCTTATTGGCATACAGCAGGTGCTCAATTTGTGTCCGGTGAACTAACTGACGTCTTCATAATTTATTTAATGTTTCATTGTGCTATTTCCCATGTATTTTGTCCTCCAGTCTTTATCATTGTTCTTTGAGGTAGGTGGGTAGGTGTGAAGTGGTATCTCACTGTGGTTTTAATTTGCATTTCCCCGCACGACAAAGAGGTGTGGAGCATCTTTCCATGTGCTTGTTTGGGCCTCTCTATATCTTCTTCAGAGAAATATCTCTTCAAGTCCTTTGTGCATTTTTTAATTGGTTGTTTGGGTTTCTGTTGTTGAGTTGTGGGAGTTCTTTATACTTTCTGGATATTAATCCCTTATTAGACATACGATTGCAGTCGCATTCTGAGGGGTGCCTGTTCACTCTGGTGATTGTGTCTTTTGATGCAAAGAAGCTTTTAAGTTTGATGGTCCAATTTATTTTTTTCCTTTTGCTGCCTGTGCTTTTGGTGTAATATCCAAGAAATTTTTGCACCTGTGATTTCGATGTAGCCAAATTTGGGAACTATCAATCTGGCCCATAGGCTAAACTTTTTTTTTTTTTTTAAATAGTGCAACTAACCCTTTCACCTTTTGCTCTTTTTGTTTTTCCAGATAAAAACTCAAGTCAGAAAACCTATCTGTAAAAGAAAAAACTTCTTGGATGGCTAGTTCTCCCCCAAATGAGTGACTGACCCCTGGCCCACCAATGTCCCTCGGCGATAACTCCTGAACAACCTCCACAGGCTTAACAAACATTGCTCTAGTGATCTATCCCCACACCTCTTTAAAAGGGGACCTGAGTCTTAAAAAAGGAAAATGGGTTTCTAGAAATAGTCTTAGCCCTCTGTTGGGAGGCAGCTGAGAGCATCTGTGGGGACAGCCAGAAGCCATGAGAACCCCTTGATTCCCCACTGATCAAGACGACCAGTTGGTGTCAAGATCAGTGAAGAAGATAATTCTGTGCCTATGGAGAGCTTTGGAATAAAAGCACAATGCTAAGGTAAAATGAGATAAGTTTTCTATCAAAGAAAATACCACTCAAGTTTAGGTAGGTAATTAATTAATTCACAAGTAGATCCAGAGTGGGAGCGATTACTGAACAATGGTTAATGATAAAGAATAAACCCTAAGGTAAGCGATGATCAAGAAGATGAAACAGTTTTAGTTTGGAATCCTATTACAATTCTATTTCAATATAAATAAGCTGACACCAGAAGCAAACGATTAACCCCAAAGCCGCTGGCTGTTCATTAGCTAAGGAATAATTTTACATTTCATTATTATTCATGCTGGCTAAATTTCCATTAAAACCAATTTAGTAAACTGGCCTGCTGATGGGTTTGAAATTAAAAGGAGAGAGAGAAGGCAGGGAAGGGACAAAACACGAAGCCGTCATCTGAGCATCTAGGGATGGGAAAGTCATGGGGGGCAGATTGCCACTTTAATTAAAGATAATGTCTCAATTCACTTTCAAAATGAGTCTCCGGAAAGTGCCTGGGAAATTTTCCCTGGCCAGAGCGTCTGGCTCATTCACGGAGGGGCGATTTCTGTTGCCGGGATGTCTGATTGAAAGGAGGAACGGCCGGTTCCCAGCGCAGCCAGCTCGCCGTCCTGGCCGTCTGCTGAGCAGTCCCGGCGGGGAGAAAGGGCTTTGGGGCGAGCTCCTCAAATAGCTCTGCTAGAGCCCAGGCAGGGGGGTCCAGGCTGCATTCTTTGGGCCATTACGCAGGCTTAAGGGCTTTTATTAAACATAGAAATGTGACCAAACTACCAAAGACTGGCTTAGCTCGCACTTCGGGTGCACTCGCTTTGGCAGAGCCCTGAACTAGGTACTTTCACGAAGTAGCTTATTTAATGCTTTTAACCTCTCTACTGGGGTAGATTCTAACACTTGTCCCCATTTTGCAAATGGGAACGGCTGAGACCCGGGGGGTGAGTAATGCTATTGCTCAGCCAAGATGGCACAGAGGCTGGAGTTCAAACCTGGGCCATTCGCCCCTAGACCTGCGTCCTTCACCGCTACGCTGCGCTGCCTCTGGACAAAATAATGAAACAACTCTGTGTCTTTTAAGTATATCCATCAACAGGCCACAAGGTACGTGGTGAGTCGTCAGTGGGAGCCAATGGGCAAAGGTGAGTGGAGGACGAGCTGTGGGGGATTTTGATTGCCAGGCCAAGGGGTTTGAACTTGACTCTTTGCGGGGGGTGCTCCCCAGAATGCAGTGGCCAGTCCACTGGGGGTCCGAGAACAGAGTTTAAAACAATATTTAGCAATTACATTTTTTTTAAGATTTTATGTATTTATTCATGAGAGACAAAGAGAGAGAGAGAGAGGCAGAGACACAGGCAGAGGGAGAAGCAGGGAGTCCGACATGGGAGTCTATCCCTGGTCTCCAGGATCAGGCCCTGGGCTGAAGGCGGCGCTAAACCGCTGGGCCACCCGGGCTGCCCTACATTTTTTTTTTAAGATGATAAGAAATAAGGGACTCCTGGGGGTCTCATTCTGTTGAGTACCCAGCTCTTGATCTCAGCTCCGGTCTTGATCTCACAGTTGTGAGTTGGGCCTGGCACTGGGCATGGAGCCTACTGAAAAAAAAAAAAAAAGGAAATAAATTTAGGTTGCCTATAAAATTGGGTGAAAAAGACCAGCCTGATTTAAGAAAAAAAAAAAAAAACGCAAATTTATTTAACACTTCACATGTACTCTTCCTATGTATCAATCAGGCTTTTCATTTCCAAGTGCTTTACGTTTTAACTCTTAATTTTTGTGATGTATATGGCAGGCATTATTGTTCATTTCACTACAAATGAGGAAACCGAGGCAAACAGAAGGTTGTTTATCCTAGATCTCATAGCCAGCAGATGGCAGAGCAGGGATTTGAACCCAGGTGTTTGTCTGCAGACTCTGTGCTTTTTGCAATTATTCTTGGTGATTAAGAGTATAGGAGGATAGGGTGTAAAAATCATGAAGGCAACTATCTGATGTTGAGCATCTGCTCCAGGTGATGTACTCGGAAATGTACTCTTCCTGAGGACTGCCAGGAGAGGTTGCTCAGAAGCTGGCTCACGCCTACGGGAGAGGCACTGGAAGCAAACCTGTGGTTCTTAGCCAACAGGGCAGTATTCCCGGCACATTTCAAGGATCAGGTGTCCACATCAGAAACCAACCCAGCTCTAGGAGCCCAAAATCACTTTGTGGGGGGAAATGGAGCTTTTTCTTTCACGTGCCTGGATCAGGACAGCACCTGCTCTGGAAGCCAGAGGCCTCAGGGACTACAGAGCCCAGCTGCTTTGGAATGCAACAGAAGAAAGAGCAAGAATCTGGCTTTGGGTGACTCCAATGCAGGAAGTATTATGTACCCACAAGAGAAATAGCCATGCATTCTCTCCTGGCCTACAGGAGTTCTCAAAGGCTAGTTCCTTAGGAAGTCTTGAGCAGGACTCATGTTGGCTTTCTGCTTCCCATCGGTGGACAAGGTGGACATGGAAACTCTATGGTTGGTGAGTTCCCTACTTGGATCACCCCCCACCAAGGATCCCCATTACCACCTGGACCTGCCTGCCCTCCTCTAAGCCCGGACGAGTTAGAGACCGTGTCCTGTGCACCTTCTCAGTCCTGCGTGGTCACTTAGGCATCAGATGCCTGATCCAGAAGAGCAGGGTAGTCACCCAGCCTGGCTCTGCCACCACCTGCTCTTCCTCCATCTAACTCCATCTTCCTCATCTAACCCTGGGCAAGCCCTGTAACCACAGTGCCCATTCTCTTCATTGGAAAAGGGTACTGATGGCAGATCTACTACTTCATGTGGCTGTGTTGTGAGGGTTGCCTAGATAATGTATCTGAAATGTTTAACGCGGTGCTGGGCACATATTAAATGCTAGATAAATAATGGCCATGACTCCCAATAATAGTAATGCAAGTGTCAAGTTTGATGGCCAAGATCTGGGGTTTGGAAACATGCAAGGCTCATTTACAAGCTTTGTGTAAATGCCTATGCTGGGTTCTCCACCAAGGATCCACCTTAACCTCCCAGACCTGACGCCTTCTTCCTTTTAATAGATCTGCTTTCCCCCCCCCGGCCTGGGCAAGCCCTCATTTCTCTACCTAATGGGAGAAGCGATTCTTTGCCAGAAAAGGGGGAGACATCCTTAGAAAGGCCTCTAAAAGGCTGCCATTTATGGTGCAGAGAGAAGACCATAGCTACTCTTTCAATGACACATGGACAAAAGCTCTTGTTGTGGACACAAATAAGAAAAGTTGAACCCTTTGCCCGGTGTAATTCACTTCATTTATTGACCAGGGTTCTCTCCCCCAATCCCCGGTTCCTTTGCATTTGTCAGCGGTTCAGAGACCCCTGGCATTCAGCATGATTTGTAATGTAAATTATATAATTGTACTTTCACATATTTTAACATCAAATGAAATGATTGACTACAGAATAGGAGCTGTCTACAGGTGGGGGTCAATTACCATCTGAATAATCACAGTGCCACACAAGAATAGCATAGCCGCTGAGCGTGACATATTTTTATCTCTATGCATTTCAATGAAGTCAGGCTGGTACATAAAAGGTTATCACCTAGGAAACATATTTTCCTAAGCACAAGTTAAACATGCAAGTGAGATCAGCAAAGATATTCAATTTAGCCAGTCAACCCTAACCTATTAATATTTTAACAAAATCCAGTGAGGATAATTTTTTTCTTTGATCCCATTTCATGTGAGCAGCCGGGAAAGGGAAGAAAAATTAAAAACAAAATAGTCAAGCATACAGAATGAGGTTATGCATTAAGTGGGCTATTTAATGTTTCTGGCATTTCATAGCCCAGGGGAAAGTGTGGATGGATTTAACAATCAAGAGCTGTGTTCCCTTGGCCACAAAGTTCGAGAAACATAAAATAATCTATACTTCCAAGCTGACAAATCGTACCTGACACCCAGCTTCATCTCACCGGGACTCAGGAGATCAGCGTTAATCATATGTTACAGGGAGTAAAAAGAAAAGTAAATCACACCAGGCTGAAAAGTGAGATGGAAGGTCTTCGGGCAAGGATTTTAATCAATAATATGTGCGATGATCACCAGAAGCTATTGTTTTAATCTTCCAATATGAAAAGAAACGAATGCAAAACACAAAGCTACCAAGAACCAGCCCCACTTCCATGATGCCATGTAAGAACCAAAACCAGTCTGGCGGCTCAGCTTCCCATTTTGACTCATGACACACACAATTTCTTTCTAATGGGATAAAGTCAAGCCCATCCTTTAAGTTGCCTATTTCTGGAGCCTCAGCTGCTGCCCAGGCCCTGGCTTCTAGGCTTGCTCGGTTTTTCTCATGCACTCTATGTCCACCGGTTTCGTGTGTCTGGCGTCCATTCGTACTTCTTCTGAGGGCATCTCCATTATCCTTGAGCACCTCCCCTCCCTGGCTTTCAGCCCCTGTGGTTTGGGTTCTGTTGGCTTCACCTCTGGCTCTGGGGAAGGGCATGTCTCCATCCTGGCATCACAGAGATGAATTAGTTCAGGCATGGGTGTGTGATTCATTAGAAATCCATGAATTGCAACCTTGAGAGTCCTTGGTCATACTGTCATGAAAAAAGTTTGCTAAGGATAGAACTGTGTGCCCCCCAGCCCCCAAATTCATATTTTGAAGTCCTAACTGCCAGTACTCCTCAGAATGTGCCCTTATTTGGGCCTAGGGTTGCTGCAGATGGGATTAGTTAAGATGAGGTCATATTGGAGTAAGGTGGACTCTAATCCATTATGGTGGACCCCTAATCCAATATGGCTGGCATCCTCATACAAAGAGGAAATTTGGACACAAACAGATATGGATAGAGAGAACCCTAAATGAAGACATTAGAATGATGGTTCTGTGAGTCAACAAACACCAGAGATTGCCAGCAAATCATCAGAACCTCAGTGAGAACCTGGAACCAATTCTTCCTCATGGCCCTCAGGAGGAACTGAAGGGGTTCAGAAAGAGCATCTCCAAGATGTGCCACTTTGGCATGGGGATTACTGAGAGCTGAAGTCAATCAAGGCCCAAGAGACTAAGTGAGAGCTTTTACCCCGCCCCCTTAACTGCCTAAAAGATTTTACTAAGGGACCTGTTCCAGAAGGAGACTATCACCACAGATAACTACCAAAAATACAGTCTAAGTATGGGAAGCTGTGGGGAAGCCTGGCAAAGCCTGGGTCCCGTGGTCTCTACGTGGCATGGCAGACATTTGCTTACCAAACATTTACTCTTTCCATCTTCCTGTGAATTGTCTCCCTCCTCTTTGAAGTCCCAGACCCCAGTCCCCTTCTCCTTAGCCCAGAATGGCAATCTTAGCCTCAATTAGGCCTGAGGCTCTCATATTCTTCTGGGGCTCCCATAAATAGGTAATTAAATTAGTTTTTTCCCTGTTAATCTGTCTTATGTCAATTTAATTAATAGACCAGCCAAAAGAACCTAGAAGGGCTGGGGAAAAATTTTTCTACAGAACCAATCCAGGCAACATTTTGATCTCAGACTTCTGGATTCCAGAACCATAAGGCCATCAATTTCTGTTGTTTTAGCCACTCAGAGTATGGTACCTTGTATGGCAGCCCTAACAAACTCATCCGGAGGCCTGTTCTCTTTTATTCCCATGTATTGGGAACTTTGAAAATTTAGGTTTGGTATGTCCTGTGCTGAAAGTGATCTCCTAAAATTCATACATTAGAATCCTAACGCTCACAGATGGTGCTATTAGGAGGTGGGGCCTTCAGGAGGGACTTAAGCCATGTGGGTGGAGGCCTCGTGAACACGGTTAGTTTCGCATAAAAGGCAGTCCTGAGAGTTCCCCAGCCCCTTCAACCATGTGAAGACACAATGAGAAGTCTACAACCTGGAAAACAGTGATCGCCCTACCATGCTGGCACTCTGATGTCAGACTTCCCACCTCCAGAATTGTGAAAAAATGAATTTCTGTTGTTTATAAAACTACTTGGTCTGTGGCATATTGTTACAGCAGGTCCAAGGGACTAGGACAGTGTGACTGGCATTTATCTTGCCTGGAAATGGAGCCAATAATTGGAAAAGCCGAGCCAGACTTACAGAGATACGTACCTCAGGTGAATGTTGCCTGAGCCCCTGGATCCATCCATACCTGAAGTTCAACTCCTGATTCTGTGGTTATGTGAACCATTAAATTCCCACTTTTATTTAAGCTGCTTAGAATTGCATTTTCATCACTTACAACCAAAGAGCCCTAAATGATTTATTCTTGAAAGCAGTCACTGTGATCTTAGGATGAATTAATAGGTGTGAAGTCTTTAGAACAAAGGACATAATCATGTTAATTAGACCACAGGAAGGTTGTATTCAGTTTGAGGCATCGTACTTTTAAGAGGGACGTGGATAAATGTGAGCAGAGCGATTGAGTGGTGAGAGAAATGGACAGTGAATCTCAGGAGGCATAAGGGATGCTTGTCCTAGACAAGAAAAGAGATTTATAGAAAACATGATAGATGGCCTCGAATATCCACAGGCCTGGCAATTAAAGGAAAGATTGAGATTTATTCATGTGTCCCCTAGGATAGAACTAGGAAACCACCGGAAGACAAATAAAATAGTGATTTTTCCAATGCTTCCAGCTATCGGAAAAGGAAATGAGATGCCCCTGAAAGCAGTGAGTGCCCTATCACAGGAAACATTCCAGCAACAGAGGGGAATTCCAGCCCCTGCGGGTACCTATTGAATGGGAAGATTGGCTGGATGACCTTGAAGCCCTTCCAGCTCTGATTTTTAGTTCTATGATCCTACCACTAAAACCCAAGTGAACTTGGACATGTCCTTCCCCATTTTGGGATCTCCGTTTCCCTATCTATAAAATAAGGAAGTTGGACCCAGTGGTCTGCAAACATCCTCCTGACTGGAGCATGCCATGATATCAGGATTCCAAGTCAGTTCTTTCCACCTCAACTTCCATCCAGTCCCTGGGGAAGTCTTTGGGCTCACTCCTAACATGCAATGTCACACCACTAACCTTTGATTAAAGGAACAGCTGACACTGTCAGTGTGGAGCTATTGGTGGCAGGAGAACACAAAGCAGGGATCATTTCACATTCTTTTCCTCTTTGCTGTAATTAAATTACCCACTCCACAGCTGAGAATTGAAGGATAGTAGGAAACTTGTAATCAGTCTGGCTATAGATTTTTTTCCTACATGGCCCATATTAGTCACACAGAACACTTGAAATCAATGGGCCAGTGAAGCCACAAACTGGTTTGAAAGATCCTGGGACTTAGGAGCAGGAAGTGGGACGTTCAACTTATCTCATGGCTCTAGGTTGCACCTTCACATCTACTGTTACCCTTTGCAGCCCCTGGTCAGACTGCCAGACACCCAACTGCCAACTCAGCACAGCCTTCGGGTCTGATGTTGCAAAAGAGCCTGGAGATGTAAGAGAAAATATTCTAGTGTTGCCCAGCACGGATGTGGGCTGAGCCAACAGGGAAAAGAAATGTCTGTTTATAATCAAGAAAGAAATCAAGAGCTGATTATGGGAGAGCTTCTGTCCATTGTGCTGGAGAAGAAGCTCCGAGACGTGCTTGGTGAGTCAAATCCCAGCCATTTTGAAGAGACCCCATAGTGTGCTCCATGATTTTAACATCTGCTTATTGTCTTGGCTTAATTAAGCTCTTCCTTGATGCTGAATTATTTTTCGACTCAACGATCTTTTCTTGAACATAATGTTTAAAACAAACCCCCTGCCACATGAGCAGGAATGCAGTCTGTTAAGAACATCTATGAGTTGCCATTATTTTGAGAGCTTTGCCTACTTCTGTCAGTGAGCCCATTTCTCAGGCTGGGACGGGTTCTTGGAGACTGAGAAAGTCACAGTGATTTTTTTTCTCCACAAAGTTTCATTTGTCATGAAAATGAACCTTTCGATCTCAAATTCTGAGGGTCTTTCACCTTAAAAGACTTCGGGCAGAGGACCCACACATCAGAAAGACATGAACAGCCTGGAAAACAAGCCCTCCCCCACCCAGGATTTACAATCTCAATAGGATTCCCTCATGCCTGCATGAAGGGTCTTGAGCCCATGCATGCCTGATGTCACTGGCATCTCCCCACACCCTTGTTCGAGAAGGAGGGCTGGAATTATTCTCAGCTCCCCATGGGAATGGAGGGTGGGCAGGAGGGAGCCTGAGATTCGGAGAAGGCAAGTGTTTTGCCCAAGGTCACAGATCTGGTAACGCAAGGTCAGGGTTGGAAACCAGATGTCCTGATTCCATGTCCACCAGACTGGAAGCTTCTCAATATCATTCAAAGCAACCCGTATTTTAAGAGCATGCATTCCTGGGGAGCCTGGGTGGTTCAGTGGGTTAAATGTCTGCCTTCAGCTCAGATCATGATCCCAGGGTCTTGGGATCCAGCCCTGCATCTGGGGGGGGGGGGGGCTCCGCACAGTGGGGAGCCTGCTTCTCTTCCTTCTGCCTGCTGCTGCTCTGCTCTGCCTACCTGTGTGCTCTCTCAAATAAATAAATAAAATCTTAAAAAAAAAAAAAAAAAGAGGGCAGCCCGGGTGGCTCGGCAGTTTAGCGCCGCCTTTGGCCCAGGGCCTGATCCTGGAGACCTGGGATCAAGTCCCACGTTGGGCTCCCTGCATGGAGCCTGCTTCTCCTTTGCCTGTGTCTCTGGCTCTCTCTTTATTTAAAGATTAAATAAAATCTTTAAAAAAAAAAAAGAGAGAGAGAGCATGCATTCTTGACTCTTTAGAAATCTGTTTGCTAATTCCTTACAACAGTGGTTCTTGAAGTTGTGGTCCCCAGACCAGCAGCATTGGCATCACCTCCAGAACTTGCCAGAAATGTGTTTCTTGGGCCCTCTCCTAGACTTCTGATCCCAAATCTCAAGGGGGCAGGGGAGCCAGAAACCTGTGTCCTCAGGCCGTCCAGGTGCTCCTGAAGCACTGTCAACATTCAGAATCTCTACCTTAGAAGGCGGTGGAGATGTGTGTGTTTACTTGAAGGGCTTCTTTGAAATCCAGGCAACTGAAAATGTAAACTCATCCCCTCTGAATTCCATTTGGTGAAGGCCAGAGCCCAAAGCCCTGAAAAGCTTGTTACGATTCAAAGCTGCCTTAGTTGGCTCTGAGAACACAGGAATAAAGACGCACTCACACTCACATGTAGGGCTGGTCGCGAATTCTCTGCCAGTCACTCATCAGTGGTGCAGGATTGAGCCCCACTCAGCCGCACGGCTGATTGTATCCTGGGCCAGGGCGACCAGTTCCTCTAATCCTGTAGTCTTCGGGAAACAAAGAGCCAAAGTCTCCGGGATGTCTGGGGTAAGCGGAGGAGACCAGAGGGGTTCCGGTTTCATCTGTGTTATGCCAGACGGACTATGAATGCGTCTGTATGTTCCTGCTACTCCCCACACTTGCTCCCTTTTTGGACTCAAGCGTTCTGCTGAGGGACACATTAATATGCAAGGAAAGCAAACATCCCCAGAAAGATGGAAAGTACAGAGAGTCAGTGATTACTCAAGTTGGAAGAGCAGGGACTGGTTACTCCCCCCACACTCAGATGGACTCCAAGGCCCGCTGTAAAGCAGGCTTGCTTGGAGCGCTGGAGCGGAGTCGGCGCAGGCTCTCCCGTCACACCAGATCCTCTTCCAAGGACGCTGTCACAGATGATGATGCCAGGAAGAGAGACAGACAATAGGAAGACAACTGCAGTGTCTTCCAAAGGGAGGGCAGTTTCGGGCAAAGCTGAAAGTTACGCACAGTGATATGAACCAAGGATCTTTGCAGATTGGTGGTTCTCAGGCTGAACTTGGCCTGCAGAAGAGTTTCGTTCCATCCACACTGGGTCCAGTTCCACAGTTTCATCTTAAAGGTGAATTTGTGGCCTCTAAACAAAAATCAGGAAATTTTATACAAAACTACTGGATTGTTCCAGAAAATTCTGGTTGCACTGGGTCCACTTCCCCATGTGATGGGGACCTCCCAGTCTCAGTTTCAGCCAGCTGCCTTTTTTTTTTTTATGTGACTTACTCGACCTCAGCAAACATTTGAGTTTGCAAGCCCTAATTTAAGCAAACCCTGCCTGAGTTTCTACCATTTAGTGTCTGAACACCAAACTGGTTTTAGTTCCCTGCTATAGTAGAACTGTGGTCTCCTGGGCATTTGCTTTCCAGTGAGTGACTGGGGACGAGACATGGACAATAAAATTGGGATCTTTAGAAACCAAGTCATGTAGAAATTTAAAATCAATGATCCAGTAAGTGTTCATATTCTCTGCCAATAAAATCGAATGAAAAATGTCACAATCTATAAAATGATGATTACTAAGAAAAGCTAACAGAATTACTTATGTATTTATTACCTGCCTCCCTATGTGACTAGAAGCCCCATGAGGGCAGGGATTTTGTTTTGGCCCCCTGCTAGATGCTCAGTGCTTAAGACAAAGCCTGGTACACCGGGGGCACTGAGCAAATATTTGTCGGGCAAATGAACAGTAGGATTTATTAACTCTTGGCTGATGCTAGGCTTTGTTCTATGCACTTTATGAGTATTAAGACTTCAGAGGTGCCCTTAAACAAATAAGGAAACTGAGACAAAGAGCAGGTAACCAACAGCTGGTAACCAGCTGGTTCGGGGTGCAACAGGATGAAGGGGCATGTGGCCCACATGCCCAACCACTGGTCTATCCTGCCTCCTCCCTAAGCTCACACTGTGGCTCCGTTTCTTGGGCTAAAACTAATAAATGAATGTTCCTGGAGCCAGACCAGGCCTTCAAATCTCCTTCTGGAGCAAAGTAACTACTCACTAAAAGAGTGTTGGATTTGAGTTATTAAAATTACTATTTCTCTGGGAATAAGAACAGAGGTCTGTTAACAAGACCCTATAATCTAATGAAAAAACAAGAAGTTAGGATGTTAAAGACCCTCTCGGGGCTCTGTTTCTATTTCTGTTTCTTCCGAAAGTCAATCACTCCACCTTTATAGGTTCCTGTTTTCCCATCTATAAAAATCGAGAGCATACTTTTCTCCTACATCCTTTCCCTGGGAACATTTGAAGGCCCGGATGTGATGGAGGAAAATTCAAAACATGTAAATATTAACAATAACACAACTTCTCCGACAAGATTTAAACACTGTTTGCAATTCATTGTTTAAACACTGTTTGCAATTCATTGTTTCATTGTCCGTCCCACCCCAGCCTTTCCACCAAAAGCTTTGTTAGCAGGACAAGGATCGTTAGTTAGCTCCATCAGAATGAAGAAAGTGAGACCAGGAAGCATTGCCTCACTCACCGAACATCACAAAGTTTGCCAATAGTAGAGCTAGAATCCAGCCATTTCTTCTGGGCCGAGTGTGGTTGCTGAACAAATACTATGGGAAACATGGGCTGTGGCTCCAGATATGCTCTGTGAAGCATGGGGTGGGAGAGGGGGCACGGTAAGCCACAGGACCAGACAGGGGAGATGAGAAGCTCTCTGTTCCCAGAGCCGTGGCAGACCATGAGCAAATTAAGAGAGGAGGGATGAGGACAGAGGATCCCAGGTAAAGGGCATTTGCAAGGTGGTTCAAGGAACATTCCAGAAGTGGTTTAAATGGGAAAGCTGTGCTGAAGTGGAGCTGCTGGCAGATATGAGAAGGGACAGGTGGGTTGAGACCTTGAATGCCAAGGCTGAGGACTTACACCTTTTTTTTTTTCTTTCCCCTAAACAGTTAGAAGCCCAGGAGGTTTTCTCAGTAGGATGAATTTGGGTATTGGCGGTAGCCAGTCCTGGGTTCAAATCCTGCAGTTGTTTCTGTTTCCAAACAAGCATCTCCATTTCCTCTTCAGTTTGGCGGATTTGAGGTCGAAAAGAGAGAATGTCTGCAAGCTCCCAGAGCCTGGCACTCAACAGACAACAGCTCCTTGCTCTGATCCTCCTGAGGCTGGCTGGACAGGAGGCGAGGAGAGACAGGCAGGGGAGATGAGAGGCTCTCAGATGCCGGGCTGCGAATTCATTAGTGATGTGAAGTGTAGCGTCACTTCCCCCTCGAGCTCCTGCTGCAGAGCAGACGCGCTGGATCCGGCTGCGCGGGGGGCTTGCAGGCTCAGGTGTGGGTTTGCGTTCCAGTGTTTTATACAAAGAGCTCTCTCTTCAGACTTGCACCAGTCCCATAATTGGGGAGACACGGCTGATCGTTTCCCCCTTCACATCATCTTTCAAGTGTGTCTTTGAGGCTTCTCTTCCCGGATTGTTCAGGGGAGCCTTGTGTGAATAGATAATCACCTCCCTGCTCCGCGCTGACCCGCATTACCTTTCCGTGTGCTTTGCAACCTCTGTGAACCTGGCAAAGCGTCCTCCGTAATCAGTCTTCTTATGTGGAAGGGCTGGCTTTCTTGTTATTATTATTTTTTGAGAGCCATACTCTAGGAAACAGATTCATTCCAGGGGAAACAGGCCGCTACTAGCCATTAGAGGGAAGGAGATAAATAATTGCTTTTTAATACATTATTTATTGCCCGTTCAATTCTCACATCTTTCTTGCAGAGCTCAGAACCTCAGCCACACTGAAGGAGGCTCTTCTTTACCCACCGCTGTGTAAATGTAGACAATAAAAGGGTATTGATACTGGTGGCAAAAGCGGGGATTCGTTGAGAAGTTTTTGTCCTGCTGTACAAGTTTTCCATATCACTCTGATTAGAACATTGTTTTGTTTTGTTTTGTTTTGTTTCAGTATCAAGTCATTTCACAGGTGGTAGAAAATAACTTCTTTCTGGGCTCCAGCCCAGTTCTTAATTAAACAGGCTTTCCGGTCTAGCGTGTCTGGAGGATGTGTGCTAGAACGTGGCATGCCTGTCTCACCATCCACTGAGGATCTGTGAACTTGCTGCAGCGGTTTGGGTTCTGGTTGTGTGTGACATCGGATTCGCTAGACTTCCTCTGGAGACAGGGGTGTTGGGGGCTTGCAAACTCCCCAAGGACCCATGAGCGCAGGGTAGGAAGGAAATTCACCCGGAGGCCTGGCACTGGCCACCCAGGTTTGTGTCCTTGAAGCAGTGTCATACTCCTGCTCCATCATTTTTCAAAGCCCCTTATGCTCAGCTCTTTATTTGATTTTCACAAACACCAGCAGGGCAGGATGATGGTTGTCCCCATTTCACAGATGAGGAAAGCCAAGGCCGAATGTGTCAGGCCGAACATCCCGTGCTTCCTAGAGCCCGAGGCTTTTCCCATTTACCAGGGTTGCTGGCACGGAGAGATCATGCTGTCTTACTGGCCGGGCCACCTTCTGAAGAATCACCTGCACCAACCTGAAGCAGACCCATTGCAAATATATGTGCAGCGGCTGCAAGTATCCCTGGCACAGGATGGGTGAAGTCGAAAGGACACTTGAAAGTCATCTAATACAGCAGTCACAAACTGGATGCAAGCAGGAACAAAGTTTTTAGACTAGCGGTGCTTTGTCTGGTTTTATGAGTGTAAATCGGTTGTGAACACTTATGCATCAGAAGAGTTCACATTAAAATGTGAATTTCTGTTTCTCTTGAGAAGTCAGGTCTGGCCACACTGACGCCTGGCCCCTGACCTCCCTGTCCCATGGCCGCTGTCGAGTTGGCTGAGTGACAGCTGTCCCTTTGGGTAGATTTGAGCACTCCAGTTCACCAACGTCCCTGCCGCTCCCTGATGTTTTACACTCAGCCTGTTGCGGTCAGTGAGGTTGCCTATCTGGTTCTGCAGGCATCTAAAACATTCTAAAATTTAATTTAATCTATTGATTTAATCATGCCTGTGGGGAAAACTCCACATCGTATGAAGGGAATATACCATGAAAAGGCAACCTCCCTTTCACTCGGTCATGCAGGTTCCCAGGACAACCACTGTTACCAGGTCCCTCGTGTCTCTTTTTGTAGAGATGCTGTGTGCATTTGCAAGTATATTATATCATCACTTTTTTAAAAAATGCAAATACACACAATATTCACCATTTGATGTAATTATATTTTAGGGATCATGCTTATCTACATAGAGATCTTTTTTTAAAAAATTGTATTTATTTATTTGAGAGACAGAGAGAGAGAGAGCATGAGCAAGGAGGAAGAGCAGAGGGGCAGAGGGTGAGGGAGAAGCAGGTTCCCCGCTGAACAGGGAGCCTGACCTGGGGCTCGATCCCAGGACCCTGGGATCATGACCTGAGCCAAAGGTAGACGCTTAACCGACAGAGCCACCCAGGTGCTCTGAGATCTATCTCACTCTTTCCAAAGGCTGCATTATACTCCTTTGTGTGGATGCACCACAATTCATATAACCAGTTGCCTACTGGTGGACATTTAGGTTGCTTCCTATCTGTGCTATCACAAACGGTGCTAATGTAAATATCTTCGTGCACGATTACTCGTGTAAATGTGAGTGCATCTGGAAGAAAGAGTCTTAGGGCGAGAACTGCTGCATCAGAGAATGTGCTTTTAAATTTGTGATATTGTCAGATGACCCTAGGAGAAGGCATGCCAGTTGACGCCCCCCCTGACAGTAAATGAGAATGCCTCCTAGCTCTAGGGCCTCTCGTTCCATCCAATCCATTTGACAGGTGAGCAAACTGAGGCCCTGAGGAAGCGACAGGGTTGCTAAATAGCACAGCCCAGACTCGAAATGACCCAGGGCCCGTGATGCCGTTCGCTGCCTCCCTCCACTAGGCCCCAGCTGTTCTGCTGTCTCTGTCTGGCCACCCTGTGTAGGAAACTAAAGCAAGGGGCCCTGGGATTAGCTCTGGGGTTTGGCAACTAGACCCAGGCCAGCTCTGGGGGAGCAGATGTTCTGCTAACAAACACTTCCATCGTGACTGGCACATGCTGTCACCTTGGTGGGCTTTCACAGCAGTCAAGGCCAAAGAGTAAATGGACCATGGAAGCTGAATTACCAGCCCAACCCTCAGTGGTTTTTAAATTATAGATTTTTAAACAAAGCTAAATATAGAGCAATTAAGAAATAGCTCCATGTTCTACCCCCAAAAATGAAACAGCTGAACTGGAGCTAACGCAGCACATGCATATGTATGTGAAACTGGAGATGAACAGAGGTTGCTGCTTAGAGGAAAATCCAAGCCCCTTCCCTAGTTTCTCAGGCGGAGCCGCACGTTCCTGCCCCAGGGCCTTTGTACACACTGTTCCTACCGCCTGCTATGACCTCTCTCCTCTCCATTCTTCTCTTAGCTGACTCCTTCCATTTCTTTCCAATACAGACCTCAGGTTTTCTCACTCTCCCAATTCCTAGCCCAGCCTCATTTTGGCCTTTCTCATGGCTTTTAGGACAACTGGCTGGTTTTTTTTATTTATTTGGTTTTGGTTTTTTTGTTTTTTGTTTTTTCTGTTGTTGGTGGTGGATTTTTTTGTGGGGTTTTTTGTTTTGTTTTGTTTTGTTTTGTTTTGTTTTGTTTTGTTTTGTTTTGTTTTTGGTCTGATTTCCCCACTAGAGCCCAAGGTCTCCGTTTCTTCCTCTGTACCATCATAACAATAGCATCACTCTGCCTGTTGCTGTGAGGACAATTGAGAGCCTGAAGGCCAACCACCCATGGGGATATCTTCTCCTTCGAACTCAGTAGGACTTCTAGTCTGCGGTAGGAAATTTAAATGTGCGTTTCATAGTACAGCAATTCCCCAGGCACACACCTGTACCGCGGAGAGCATATAAGACAATGTCAGGTGGGGTGGGGAGAAACTTCAATTATCTTTTTATGGTATCCACCTTCCACTGCCACCCTGCGCTAAAGTGCATAATTCCTGTCTTCTCACTGGCTTTCCTGCCTGCCCACTTGGCTTCTTCTTCTTCTTCTTTCTTTCTTTCTTTTCTTTTTTTTTTTTTTTAAGATTTTATTGATTTATTCATGAGAGACAGAGAGAGGCAGAGGCACAGGGAGAGGGAGAAGCAGGTTCCCTGTGGGAAACCCAATGCAAGACTCAATCCCAGGACCCCAGGATCACAACCGGAGCCAAAAGCAAACACTCAACCACTGAGCCACCCAGGTGCCCCCCTACCTTGCTTCTTATAGTCTAAACTCTGGAGCCAGAGAGAGGTTGTTGAAGAAGTCTGATCACACCGTCCCTCTGCTCAGGACTTTCCATGGCTCCCATCTTCCTCAGAGGAAACTCCCAAACCTCTACAGTGATGTGAGGGACGGCACTGCACAACCCCCGTGCCCCCCCCCCACCCGTCCCTCACCTCCTAGATGTCACTTACTATTTTTCCCTCCCTCCTCCCCCGCTCACATCTCTAGGCACATCGATGTCCTCAAATATATCACACAATCTTGTCTCAGCACCAGTGCGTCTTTTGTTGGCCAGCCTGGAAGCTTCTTCTCCCAGGTGTTTTGCATGGTTTGTATTCTTAGCTCCTACAAGTCTACAGTCAACTGTCAGCTTCTCAGGCAGCCTTCCCCAACCACCTCAGTTAAAATTGCTGCCAAGCCACTCCCTCTTCCTGTTCCTTTCTCTGCTTCCTTCTCCAACACACTTGCCTCCCTGCCCCCCCCCAACATGTTCCATCTGTCTTCCTTATCTCTTTCCTGCATTGTGGGTCTCCCCTATCAGAATGTAAGCTCCAAGGAGGCAGGACATTTTCTGTTTTGTTCACAGTTGTCTTGCTCATGCCTTGAACAATGCATCCGTAGGAGCTCAACAATTGTCACCAAATGAAAGAATGATTCTGGATTATTAGAGTTAGCAACAGAAACTGATTCTGAGTAGCAGAAGCAGAAGCTGGTAGTTACCTGGGAGGTTGGAGAAGCCTCTCCTAGAGCCAGAAATAGCGGGCTTGGGACCAGCAGGAATCACAATCTCAGGAGAGTTGGGTTGCAAAATTAAAGCCGAGCTGATGGAAGAGCTAACACTGTTGCTACTTGTGACGAATGACATCCCTGCGTTGCAGCCACCTGCCCATGTTTCTGAGTCCAGGGAGCCACACCTGGCAGCTTGTGTGTGCCACCATCATGGCCTGGGTGTGGGAAGGAGGACATGGCCCGTGCAGTCTCCACACAATGGCACATTTCCCTAAGAGGGAGATTGTGATGCTTTAAGAAGGGAAAACTTGGATGCTGCGTGGAAAAAAAATATATCAGTAATAAATATTTCTCTTCTTTACATTATTATCTATTTAGGGCAAACACAGTTGTCAAGAGTGCAAGGCTCCGCTCAAAAAGTTGAGGGAGAGGGAGAAGAAAATCCAAAACTGGGTACATCTATTTTGTTATTCACAACAAAAGGTGTACAAATGATCTTTAGACTCATGAAAAGATGCTCAATTGAACTTACCATAATAAAAATGCTAATTAGAACCAGACCTGAGATACTGTCTCTCGTCCATCACATTGGCGAAAATCCAAAAACTTATCAACAGGCTTTGTTGGAGATGCTGCAGGGAAACAGGGACACTCGTGGATTGCTGGAGGGATTGCCGGAAGGCAGGGCTCTGACGAGGGGATTTGGCGGTATCTAACGAAAACGTGTATGCCTCCACCCTCTGCCACAGCCAACCCCCATACAGGAATTTACCCAGAAAATACACTTGTACAAATATAAATCACATATGGAAGAGGTTATTCGCTGTGACATTTTTTTTGGTTACAGTAAAATATTGAAAACAACCTAAAAGCCCGTGCACAGAAGACTGGCTGAATAAATTATTGTGGATCCGTACAGCAGAGTACTATGCAACCACAGAGACGAATATGGAGTGGCTTCCAGCAAAGATGAAGTCCCAAAACAAGGTCCAAATGGATGTAGACACAACCTCGAGGACAGTGTGCTAAGTGAAACAAGCTAGTCACAAAAGGAGAAATGCTGTGTGATTCCACTACCTAAAGTAGTCAAATTCATAGTAATGGCAAGCACGGTGGCTGCCAGGGGCTGGGGGGGGTGGGGGGTGGAGTTGTTGTTTCTTGGGTATACGTTTTAGTTTGGTGGATGGAAGGTTCTAGAGCTCTGCCACAGGGCAGAGTGAACATTCTTGATAGGACTGAACTGCACACTTAAAATGGTTAAATGGTAAGTGTATGTAAATGTATTTTTTACCACAATTTTTAAGAATGTTTAAGTATGTACAACATGCTTTTGGGTAAGAAATAGGAGGAAACAGGAACGTATATAGAGTTTGCTTCTTCTTCTAAAAAGAAACCCAGGAAAGATAAACCGGAAATGAATGAACATGTTTTCCCACGGAGGTGTGCTGAGAAAAGTGGATTGAGGGGGCTGGGACGGAGGCTTGTGCTTCTGTAGCCTCTTCACAAAAAGCCTCCGACACTTGAAACTTGTGAATGGTTTAAAAGAGAAAATGAATGTAAAAGGGTCTAGAAAGCAAATCCTAACTTCCAACTCAAACAGAAGTAAATGGATGCACTGAGCTGTACATCACGGTGATGCTATAACCACACATGCACAGAAAGAGTAATTCTGGTAACTTTTTAAAAAAGAATTTGTTTTATTATTTATTCATAAGAGACACACACACACACACACAGAGAGAGAGAGAGAGGCAGATACACAGGCAGAGAGAGAAGCAGGCTCCATGCAGAAAGCCCGATGCAGGACTCGATCCCAGTACCCCAGGATTACGTCTTGGGCCAAAGGCAGGTGCTAAACCGCTGAGCCACCCAGGGATCCCTTCTGGTAACTTTTGAGCACAATACTCTGACTGTCCACACCTATAGTGGGATATAGTCTAGGGACTGAAAAAGTATGAAAAAATCTTCACCTGCATTTTGAGGGCTGTTGGTAGGGGTACAACGCAGCAATTCTGAAACTATTGTGTGTGTCTTGCAGGCTGGGGTGAGTGAGTAATGTATCAATATCCTTGGGATCCAGTGTCCTCACCGTGAGAGAGGGAGGGGCGTCGGGGAGCGGAAAGCAAAGACCTGTGAGTTTTGAATTGAACGGAAGGCATCATATAAACTCAGGAATGGTCACTTTTTCTTCTTTTTTTTTAAAAGATTTTATTTATTTATTCATGAGAGACACAGAGAGAGAGAGAGGCAGAGACACAGGCAGAGGGAGAAGCAGGCTCCATGCAGGAAGCCCAATGTGGGACTTGATCCCAAGACCCTGAGATCACACCCTGAGCTGAAGGCAGATGCCCAGCCACTGAGCCACCCAGCTGCAGCAGGAATTGGCACTGAGGAGAAATGACATGACATCAAAACTGTTTGGAACTATTCTCCCTAGAAATGGCTCCCAGAAGAAGCATCCCATGGGCGCCAACTACTTGGACTTCCAGAACGGTCCTTGATCCTTTCAGTGTGGCTTTTCCTTGATTCTTGAGACTACTCCATGCTCTTCTGTGATGGTCCATTGTATGGGTCAACTTGGCTGGCCTATAGTCTCCAGTTCTTAATCAAATCTAGATGTAACGGTGAAGGTTTTCTGTAGATGTGATTAAGGTCCCTAATCAGTCAACTTTAAGGAAGAGAGTTTATTCTAGATCACCCGAGTGAGCCTGATCCAATCAGGTGAAAGGCCTTAAAAGCAGAATGGAGGCTCTCTCGAAGAAAAGAAATTTTGCCCGTGGACACAGCTACAGTCCATGCCTCAGAGTGCCAGCCTGCCTTTGTGACAGCCTAACCTACAGATGTAGGACTTGCCGAGCCAGTCCCACTGTCATGGAAGCCAATTCCTTGTGATAAAACTCTTAATATATATCTTCTACTGGTTCTGTTTCTTAGATTGAACCCTGACTGATACATCCTCTAATAAACTTCTTTGATCTCTCCCTTGGTTTAGTTAGTTTCTGTTGCTTATCACTACAGAATAGAAAGAACCCCATTAAACCACAGTGTTGGCAATGTCCCCATCAAGCTTCCTATAGAAACTTCTCAGCATGGAGATCGGTTATACCCACTATCCTTGTTCCCCATGGGTCCCATGTGTACCAAGGCCTTCTCCTTCCAGATTCGGGGGGGCCCCACTAGGATTTGATGAATAAATGACTAGTCCTGTTAGCAACAGGCCATAAGGTCAGGCAGTTCTGGGTTCCTTCCTCTTTGCCTTACTAGTCAGACTCAGGATTTGTTGGAGGCCCTGAAATATTCATGAACAACTGCTCCAGTGATTTTAACAGCTGCATAAATAGAGAGGGGCCCACAGGGGAAGGAGGGAGGCAGGGGACCTGGGCTTTTCATGTCATCTTCTCACCTGTTCTCAATCCCATTAGACAAAGAAAGAATTTGGAAAGTCCTGAGGAACTCTGATATGCAGACAGGGCCAGGTTTCAGGCAGGAAGCCACAAGAGCCCAAGGGCCAGGGCATCAGCATCCCCTGGAGGGCCTGTTAAAATACAGGTCGCCAATAATACATCGCAGGTAATCTGATTCAGTAGGTGTGGGGTGGGGCCCTGGATTTGGCATTTCTAACAAGAGAACCTGATGCTGCAGGTCTGGGGAACTCACTGCTCTACGATATTAAAGCAGTGGCTGGAAAAGAGAAAAGTATAGACAGTCAATGCTTTATCTGTCTACAGAAAGCCAGCTTGAGTCTTAACACGTATCTGAGTCTCTTCTCTGTGCTGCAGGCTTTGCATTGAACTGCTGGAGCTACTGGCTATTCCGGGATGTGGTCAGAGGCCCTCCAGGTATGAGTCTGAGCAAGACCTGCCTCACCATCCCCAGATTCCCGTTGTGCACATGAGACCTGATCTCTACCTGTGCACCTTAGCAGATGATTTAACTTCTCTCTCTTCAGTTTGCTTACCTATGAAATGGGGAGAACAGTCACTAGCCCGTGGACTGCTGTCAGGACTCCATGAGATGATGGGCACAAAGTGCTGGCTCTTAGCAAGCAGATGTATCTGTCAGGAGCCTGGCAGGACACGGATTTCAAGTAGGAGAGTTCAAATGAGAACCTTCTTTTTTTTTTTTTTTTTTTTTCCGAATGAGAACCTTCTAATGAGCAATGCAGGAGCTACTCACAGAGGTATGGGCAGGGTTGTAGAAACTAAAGAGGGATATGGAGGCACCTGAGGACTAACAATTGAGAAAAACCAATTCTAGCCCCTAGCACTGAGGAAGCAAGGAGAGGAACTGGTCAACCAGAGGCCAGAAAGGGCTGGAATTTGGAGGAAGACCAGCCCGGTAGAAGCTGAGCCATGGAAGGCAGAAGCGATGCTACAGCAATGTCGGGAGGCAGAGGGAAGAAATACTCCAACTTCTCTCTCCTCTGGCCCTCTGATGTCCTGCTAGGCTTCCCGTTGGCAGAAGCCAGAGGTCGATGAACCATTGAGACAGGGTGCACAAAAATCCACTTCCTGGAGCACAGGGCAGGGAGAGAAAAGCAGAGAAGGACTGGGGTGAGGCCATGGCAGACATGGACTCAAACACACAGTGCTCTTGGTATCTTGGTAGACTCTTGCTAGACAGGATGAACATTCATCCTAGCTTTTACAGAGACCATTCCAACTTATGCCCATTGTACATTTTCATTCCCAAAGATGTCCCACTCGCGATAAATTATACAATCACCCTACTTATTAGCTATTATCAAAGTAAAAAAAATCTGATCTGCAATGGGAAGAGTTCCAAAGAAATCATCTGATCCTTTAGATACAATGTGTCCAGACTAATGCTCTGCTCATTGACACAAGTGGGGGTGACTTGGGTGTTTTCCATAGGTCAACACAGACATATACAATGCACGGATAGAAAGGCGCACGTTTATGACTTCCAGAAAACACCCTTCTGTATTTGTATTATACATCAATAGTTAAGGTTATTGTTTTTAAGAACCTAAGCCACACTACTTTTGGAAACTCAGCTTAGCTGAGCCGAGAGCTCAGAGAATGCCTATTTCACTAGTGGACTCTAATGCTCTGTGAAAACCTCTGGGTTAGGGGCAGCAGGTGCACCAGTCTCGTGTCCCAGAAATTCCCCAAGGAGGCTGCGAGAAGCCAAGACAGAGTGAAGTCTCTGGGTCCAAAGAACCGACCACTTGTCTCCTACCCACTTGCTTTATCTGTTTAGCAAACTCACTCCACATCTCGCCTCCTCTTTGAGCCTGACATCTAGCAGGATCTTTGAAATTTATTTTCTCCTTTTAGCCTGCTGTATTTTTAATGTCTGAGTGAAAGAACAAAGGAAGGCGAACACAAGACAAGATCGTTTCATTCCTTCAACGGACTGTTGTGTAGCCCAGTTCAAGCTCAGCCAACATAAATGTTTTAAAATTCCGCCTTTGCACGGAACAAGTGCTGGTGTAGTCATCAGCTCCCAAGCCAGGCCCTGTTTCTGCCTTTCATTTGGTGACTTAAAAGGCCCCTGCATCAATCATTAACAACCTATTAACACAAGCGGCCCAGAGAAGTTCTCCTGGTCTGGTCAACCACAATGGAAGAAAACCCCTGTCGCCCAGCTGGCTGGCCATCCGCGTGAGCGGCCCATGCAGGCTGTTTTCAGCTTTGAAAAGGGCCTGCTGATTCCTCTTTCATCTCTCCCCGAGTAACAGATACCTGGTAGGCCTGCTTTCCTTCTCCCCCACTGCAAAATTATCCACCTGCCTCCCCGACTTCTGGTGTTCAGAGCTGCTTGCACAAACACCCCCAGTATTGATCGTGTGCAACCGGCCTGCAGGGCTGCAAGATGTCCACTCGGCATGTGGCCCAGAGCTCAGGTCTGGGTTTTCCGCTCATGTCAGACCAAGGAGGATCTCAGAGTATCTTGAGAAGACATTTTCTGCCTGGTGGTTCTGACTCTTGAATTTAACTGGTTTTGATGTGAAGCAAAAATAATCAACACAAGGAGCTTTTTGTTAGTCAGTTCGAACCTGGTTTTTTGTTGTTGTTGTTGTTGTTTTGTTTTGTTTTGTTTTAAAAAAAAAAAGCATGTGATTTGGACGAAGACATCTCTGGAACTTTTCAGACAGAGAGAATGGGATTCTAGTCTTGATTTCGACACTGATTCACCAGATGACATTGATAAAGTCCCTGGTCTGCACCAGACTGGTTTCTTGGCCTCCCAATGAGAGGGTCAGCCTCCTCTGACTTTAGAAACTCTGACCACAGAGTTTTCATGCCGGCTCTGGCACTGAATCTAGCTGAGTGTCTCACTCCCCCAGTGCTTGTTCCCTCATCTCGCAAATGGGGATGATGAGCTGGGCTATCCTCCCTCCAAGAGCTATAGTGCTGGCCAAGGATGGGGAAGCAATGTAAGGGACTTCGGAGGACTAGGAAATGAAAGCACCAAGGACTTGAGCAAAATGTATGTTGATGTTCAATGCATGAATGTTCATGCAGGTGCCTCTGGGTTCCCTCCCAGGACCCTGGACATGGGAGTGACAGCACTCACATTGGGTCTGTCTCCCGAGGCACCTGTGAGTTTCTTAAGAGAACGGATCATGTCGTATCCACCCTGTACCTAACCCAGGAGCTGGTGCCCTGTGACTACTCCCAATATCTACAGATGGGCCAACTAACTGGAAGAATGTACGAATGGATAGGGCAGTGGGCAGCAGATAAATTAGCACTTTGAGCCATGAGAAAGGAGAATTAGGGAAACAAAAATACTATCCACACCTCTGATTCTTCTGCCTCTTTTATCTCAACTGTCAAGTATTCATCCTTTTTTTTTTAAGAGCCCACAAGATAGAAGGCAGGCGCCATTCTGGTTTCAGTAGCCAACCAAGTGAACAAGACTTGGCTACCAGGCAGGAGAGGCTGGATCGCGCTGCAGAAACAGGCAAGCTTACAATGTCAGAAACCTACAGTAAGTAGTGAGTTGACCTCTCATTCATGCTGCATGTCCGTCACCGGTCAGGAGGGGGCGCTGCGTCTCCAAGTCCCGGAGACACAGGCAGGGCAGGTGCTTCCCACATTCCTGTTGCAGTGGGAGCAGAACCTGGTGAATCATGCTCCTCGCTCTTTCGGCTTCCTCCTGGAGGCGACATACGTCACTTCTACTCACGTATCATTGCCCATGATTGACTTTACAGAGAGCCAGGAAATGCAATCCTACTATATGCTCTGGAAGGAGGAAAGAATTGGAATGTTTGTGGTTGGCACTAGTGACCACCCCAACACAGCTCCTGCCCTCTGGGAGGTTACAAGCTAGTGAGAGATTCAGGTGTGTAAACCCACCAAACACTAGGCTCTGATCAGCACTGGTTCGGCGGAGGGCCACCCAGGGAGCTGTGGAAGGATAGAGAAGAGAGGCCTGGTCCATGTCTCTGCAGCATCAGGAGGAAACACAGTCTTCATCCTGTTCTGCTTAACAGAGATCTCTAAAACCAAACTGCATAGGGACTATCATAGTCCATGAGAGCAAAAGGAAATACTATTTGGTAATGCTGACAAAATTCTTCTATACTTCCTTTGTCTTTCAATTTCATCTGCTAACATATTTTCTCTTTTTTCCCAAGTAGGTGGAGCTAAGTTTTCTCTTTTAAGTTCAAAGCAATTAGAAATTTTGAAGGCCTAGCTGGGCCACCCACCGTTCATTTAACAGAGATGTCATGAATACTTACTATCGGCTAGGCACCGTGCCAGGACAATGTGGTGAGCTAAACAAACTGCTCCAAGTTCTGTTCCTTGAAGATGAAGTGACAGATGTCAATCAAATAAACGTGCAAATAGCTGTATGATTATACATTGTGTATGTAGGCAAAGAATAGACCTCTGTGAGTTATGTCAAGAAAATGGAAGATAATGTCTACTTGCCAATTACAAGCCCTTGGAAAGCTGATTTTTTTTCCTTATCATTTATTCATTCAATTAAGAAACATTTACCATGAACCTTCTATGCAAGGGCCCTGGACAGGTTGGAGTGGGAAAGAAAGGTTCTGATGGGGGGTGGGGGTGGGGACCAAAAACAAGTAATACACAGGTCCTACCTCTATGAGTTCACTGTCTTGTTGGGGAGGCAGAGAGGTAAATAAAAAAATGGTTATGTAGCATATTTTGGTGTTGCCACAAAGGCATTTCAGCCAAATAGTCTGAGTACTTAAAACAGAAGGAATTTAATACAGGGAACTGGTTACCAATGATAGAGAAAACAAGAAGCCAAATATGGGATTGTGAGGTTCCACCAGTAGTTGGGGAGGAAGGGGAGAAATATCCTGGCTTCCGCCTCCATCCTGCCCTCCATGCTGTGCAGTGCCTCCCGTTGGTGAATCCAGCTGGACACCAATTGATCAGGACCTGAGGAGATGTAGCCTGCAGGTCTCTGGCTCTCTGGCTCTCTCTTCCTCTCCTGCAGTTCAGAGCAGGGGAAGGATGGGGAATAGAGTAGCACAACAGGTCTGAACAAAATCCCAGAAAGCCTTGAAGGATGAGAATATAGCTTAAGAGGGAGTAGAAGAACATTCCAGACAGAGAAACAACATGGGTAAATGTGTAGGTGTAGGAAAGCACTCTTTGCTCAGCTACATGGCAAAGGCATCCGTTTGGCCAAGCAGAGGCTACTCTCAGCACATGCCCCCTCTGGTTACAGGTGCACACACGCTCATGTATGCACATGTACACACCACACCACTGGAGTTCAGTCTTCCCAAAATATGCCCCCCAATCACCGTCTTCCCTTTGTCTATGTCTGAAGTCTCTTTGGTCCTCAATGTGCTCATCCCAGCTCTCCCCCTGTGCTGTCTGTGCTGCTTATGGCACCAGCATGCTGTAGCCAGAGCCCCTAGGACCCTGTAGTCCTGCCCAGAGGCCTGGAGCAGGGTCCCTAGGTGACCTGCCATGCCATGAATTAACACTTCAGTTGCTGGATCCAAGGGAGCTTCGTGGAGTCCAAGGGAGATGACAAGAAAGCCAGGGCAACAGAGGCATATGGGGGTGCCATGGGTTGGATAGTGTCCCTCCCAAATTCATGTCCCCCACAATGTCAGAAAGGTGGCCTTATTTGGAAACAGGGGCTCCAAAGGTGTCATTGGTTAAGGACCTCAAGATTAAGGATGCCCCCTAAATCCCATGACCGGTGTCCTCATAAGAAGAGGAGAGGACACAGAGAGATACACACAGAGCAGAAGGCCATGTAGAGACAGAGATGGAGGTTGGTGTGATGTGGCCATGAGCCAGGGAACAACCAGGACCACCAGAAGATGGAAGAGGAAAAGAAGGACTCTCCTAAAGCCATCAGGGCAAACATGATCTTACTGACACTTTGAGTTTGGACCTCTAGCCTCCAGAACAGTGACAAAATAAACTTCCATGGTGCTGAGCCACCCACCCTGCTATTGGTCACCCTAACTCTCAGAAACTTCTTATGGAACAGAATTACAGCAAATAACAAACCATGCAGTGGCCTATCAGCCCACCTGGTCCAACCTCTTATGCTAGGTACCAATTAGCTGGGAAGCTGAAGCCCACAGTTAACAATGGGCTGCAGATGAAGTTGGACCTGAAAGTCCTATATTCCTTCCCTGACATTCTCTAGCTAAGAGAGTGGAACTGGGAGGGCATCGGGGGATGCCCCTTCCTTGTCCCCTGCTCGGTCCTCTTCTCCATGCCCACTCTTCTGGTCCATTTGTGCCTCCCCAGCCACCCCAGGCCACCCTGCCTTGTTGGGCTGCTGGAACCTTTGCCAAAACCCATATTTAGTTGTTGAAAGAACCTTGCCTGAGTGCCTCTGAAGTTAATGATGGAATCTTTGAAAATGACATTAGAAGCAAAACATAAGCAGCAGAAGACATGAAACCACCTCGAGTCCATCTGTTCAAGCACGATCCACCTCAGAGCTCCCATTTCTCATGTAAAACAGAAGATATGATTTATAATTTATATCTCACCGGTACAACCCTGATTGAAGCAAGCCACTTTGATGAAATGTTGGTTTCATGCTAGTGGAACACCATTCCAAATCAGAGAATATTTAGAACTCTAACTCCTCTCCCGCCACTTTGAAGTAGAAAGATTTGTATTTTATGTGCTTTTCTTTAAAAAAAAAAAAAAAAGAAGAAGAAGAAGAAAAAGAAAGAAAGAAAAAAGAAAACTATGTACACTCAACATGCATGTGGTAGAAATATGAAAACATTTACGTGCGAATCAGCACAGAAATGTAATTACTGCTTTAAGCATTGAGAATATTTATAGACTCGTATCTCGTGTTGAAGACCTGGTTCCAATAATTCTCAGAAAATTGCAAAATTCATACTTTGTTTTCTTGGGACTAACTTAATTTATTTGAAATCTACAACACATGAAGAACAAAATCAAAGAACGTCAACTTTCCATCACCTCAACTAATGATCTAATAAAGTTGTTCTGAGTAGATGTATGTGTATATGTGTATGTGACTTTGATTGGTCGAGAAAGTGAGAGACAGAGTCAGAAAGACAGGCAGAAATGGAAAGAAAAACGGACTGAAAGTTGCAAGACGATTCCTCCTATTCTTACAGGAACACCTAGAAAATACCTGTTACCCTACAGCTAAAATATCAATCAAGTTAAATCTCTTAATTATGTCCCCATGTGACAAAACTAGCCAGGGAATCAGTATCATTAAAAATCCTTCCTTCACAGGGGTTCATTGACCCCTTCTGCGCCAGGCATCATTCTAGAGGCTAAAGGGACTGAAGATATTGTGACAAGCAAGGCAGATGACTCCTCCCCTCATGGAACATACACTGAAGTCAAGGACCAGAAAATGAACAAATAAATATAGGGCATGCCTTTATGAAAGCTATACTAAACAATTTAAAAAGCAGAGAACAATTTTAAGTAGAGAGAAAAGAGGTTATGCCATTTTTGATGGGGAAGAGCTTTCTGGAGAGGTGAGAGTTAAGCAATTACCTGAATTAAGTGAGGGACACAATCCTGCGAAGACCCAGGGTTAGAGTGCTCTGGGAGGAGCAACAGGGAGTGCGAAGGGCCTGCATTTGAAATAAGCTTGCATTGCTTGAGGAAGAGCCGAAAGGCTGCTGTGGTTAGACGACATGGATGGGGTGAAGAGGAGGGGATGAGGATGGGGTCAGGGAGATGGGCAGAGCCACACCCCTGGGCAGAGTATAACGGAGATGCCATGTAGACTTCATTCTGCCTCAAAACCAGAAAGGGTGAGTGTAGCTACCTTGGGTCAATTTAACAGCCGCACACTAATTGTCAGTAATAGGCAAAGCTCTGAAGCTCCTAGACCCCATGGGGGAAGGAAAGACAAATTCACAATGATTGTAGAACAAGGAAATGTGATAAATACAACAAGGAAGCTACACTCAAAGGGCTTTGCCTTTGACCTGAACCCTAAGATAAGGTGGATATTTGGGGGAGACCTGGGTGACTTAGTGGTTGAATGTCTGCCTTTGGCTCAGGTCGTGATTGGGATGGAGTCCCACGTCGGTCTCCCCACAGGGAGCCTGGTTCTCCCTCTGCCTGTGTCTCTGCCCCTCTCTCTGTGTGTCTCATGAACAAATAAATAAAATATTGTTTTAAAGGTGGATATTTTGGCAAATAGAAATGGGAGAACTTGAAATTCATTCATTCAATCGTTGAATCCATTAATATTTAAGGAGTGCCAAGCACTATGCAATTAGGCTGGGACAATATACAGCTGAACAGAAACAAAATAAGGCCCGTGCCCTGTGGAGCTTAGAGTCCCTGAGCCATCCACGCAAACACAGTTGTGACTGCAGGGAGTAATACACAGGGGAGGCTCATGGTGGACTCTCCAAAGGTTACCTGAGAGACTTCTCTGGAGAAGGCATGCCTGGCTGGGAGCTACCTGGGGGGAGGGATTTGGGGGCAAGAGCATTCTAAGTGAAGACAATGTCAAATGTCAATGCAAAGAGCCTGCGGTTCAAGGACTCCAAAGGACAGTGATGGGGAGCAATGGCCCGAGATGAGGTTAGGGGGTACATCAGGGCCCAACTGTGATGCAGAGCAACGGAAAGGCTATGAAGTGTTTTAACTTGAGGTGAGGGTAATGACATCAGATTTGCATGCTGAAAACCTTGCTCTGGAGTATGGAGAGCAGATTAGGGGAAAGAAGCCCAGGCAAAATTAGGGAAATCAGGTGGGGCTTCTGGAGAAGTCTAGGGAAGGAGAGAAGCTGCTGGGGGAGGTGACAGCAGACATGGAGGGAAAGAAACGTGATCAGGTTCAACAGAGAGATTTAGGAGGTTGTGATAACTCCCCAGCTTGTGTTAGATGGAGCAATGCGACCCGTTGGCCAATGTCTTATGAGCAGAAGTGACATGTGAGCATTTCAGGTGGAAGCGTTAAGAGCCAGTCAGCATGTGATTGTCCACACTCTCTCTTTCCCTTCGAATGACATTTGTCATCATCATGGTGGCCACTTATGTACCCTGGGTCCCTTGTGCAGAGGAGATATGGAGCAGAGCCCCAGATGACCCACTGGATATGTAGCATGAGTCGGACATCAACTTCTTCCAGCTTAAGCCTCTGAGGTCAGGGGATTGCTTGTTATTGCAGCATAACCCAGCTTGTGCCGCCCCCCCCCCCCAAAAGAAATAAGAAGGCACGACGGGGACACGGTTGTGAGGAATGAGAATGAAAATGACAATTATCCTGAGCTTTCGCACACTTATTTTCAGGCTGTTTTCAAGCACCACTCAGCACTCCAACAGAGTCCCCTGCTCTGTATCCCCTCCAAATTCAATCTGATGCGATCCGGTGTGACACAGAGGAAAGCGAATCTGTCTTCGGCACACGTGGCCTTTAATGGTAACAAAGCACTTTGAAGATGAAAAGTTCTCTGTGAGTGCCAAGCATTATTATTCTGCATCAGATGTCAGTATGCACTTTAAAAAAAAAAAAAAAGGATTCAATTAAACTGCCTTGCCATTGTTTTATGATACAATGATCAGACATTTTCAAAAGGGTCAAGTCATGACAGGAATATTTAACTCCTAGGAGGAGTAGAGGGTAATTGCAACGGGCTGGGGGATGAGCCAGGAACTGAAAAACCGTTCGGTTAGCATGGGATCTGTGGGCGAGAGTGGCCACACAGAATAAGGGTTAAGTGTGCTCGGTTAAGGAGTCCGAGGGTACAGAACCTGTGGTGGGGCGGGGGGTGTTGGCTAATGCATCCGAGGCCCCAGCCTCTGTGTGTGGACAGGTGAGATGGAGACAACCCATCCTGCACATGGAGAGCAGGGAGGGATGCAAGCACACGCATCCGTCCTGCTGCTGATTCCTGTCCATCAGAGTCTCACATAAAAGAGTCTGGGAGCCAGGGAGCTGAGTCTCAGCCCCATGATCCCCACTTCCTGTTTGCTACTGGACTATGGTAATCTTTCAACGTTGGGCTTCTTTGTTACAAAAGAGATGGAAGAGGATGCAGAGGAGGTCAACCTGGAGGAAAAAGCCCGCTCCAGATGGTAGGGCGGCTGCGATGGCGCCAAAGGGCAGACGATATTAATAATATCAAGTTGCCTAATCCCCGGGTGCTACCCTACAGAGTGTGGAGGGGAGTTGGTGTCACGATTTCAGTCCAACTACCACTCAGATGTACAGAGACAATGCCACTGTTTTCTTTAAGGCTCTTGGTCTTATCAGCTCCCCCCAACCTCTTGCCACTGGTTGCATGTGTTAGGCAGGAGGTTCAGGGATGGACAGTGTCAGCTTGCTCATTAAAGATAGAGTTTGAAGCATCTCCTCTCAGTTCAAATCCTCTCATCTGGTCCTCATGTTTATGACTGGAGGGAAGGGACCTCTTACCCTACTGTGCCCTCTGAGTCCTCACTCGCACCTGCTGGAGTCAGTTCTGCCCGTAGGACCAGAGCCTCCTGGCGATCTATCCCACCTGGACACTCAGGGTGCTGCTTATGTGGAGAATGTGACCCCAGCATTTCCTGCTGAGGGCAGCAGTCAGAACTCCAGCAGCACTTGGCCTGCCCCCCTACCTGTCCCTACCTCGCATTTTCCTCTCACAGCTCCCCTGCCAGGAAAGGGCTTTCCACTTCCTCTTCTCAGCTGCAGGGACTTCTCCTACCTTCTAGCACACTCCTTCCCAAGGTGGCATTCACCCTTCACTGGAGCAAGTGTGGTGGAATGGTTGTGGACAATGTGATTTATAGAGGACTTGGATGAAAACCACAGGCATTTAATATTTTTAAAATATTTTCTCCATCACAAGAGGTGCATTCCTTTAGCCTAAGGTTTATTTCGGCTCATAAAATGCAGATATGCCCAGAAGATGGAAAGCAAAAATCCTTCTTTCTAAAACACTATTGGACAATATGAGCTTGCTGTTGGCTCACCCAAACCTGAGACTGCATAAGCCTTGGCATCCATCCATTCATCCATCTATTCATTCAGCACCTGGCCAGCACAGCCCTAGGCACCAGGGATCACAGACCACCCAGAGGGATATAAAAGGACAAGGACAGTAAGTAATGACAGCTCTGAGCAGGGCCACCTGGGGAAAGTACAGGATGCTCCGGGAATGAAGAGCTTAGGAGATCTGAGAAGATGACCTGAGCAAGTGACAGGTGGCACATCAAGATGAGAAAGACTCACGGAGATGAGATGGGGCGGACAGGAGAGGCATTCCCAATAGAGCAGGCGCTGACTGTGCAGAGGCCCTGAGGTAGGGAGGAGCTTAGAGTGTCCCCTCCAGTGTGGCCTCCAGAAATAGGCTATATTGGGAATGGAGAGGAAGGCAGAGAAGAGAGGTTGAGGAAAAGGAGCCAGAGTGGAAGGAAACTGAGGCAGTCCAAAGTCACCTTGGGAAATTGCCAGGTAAGATCAGGGGCCACTTTCCTAGTTGATTGTCAAAACTCCACAGACTTTTTTTTTTTTTTTTAAGATTTTATTTGTTTATTTGAAAGAGAGAGAGAGAGCATGAGCAGGGGTAGAGGAGAAGCAGGCTCCCTGCTCAGCAGGGAGCCCAATGTGGGGCTCGATCCCAGAACCCTGGGATCATGATCTGAGCTGAAGGCAGACACTCAGCAAACTGAGCCACCCAGCCGCCCCCTGCACAGATTTTTTAGTCCTATTCAGTTCACTTCCAAACAACTTCAATGTCACTCCACTTTGGCCAGTTTGGTGTGTTTCCAGGTTCTATCCTAACTCCCTGGAGGAAGCCTGGCTTGAAGGGACCTTGATGTCACCCTGACCTAGCACCTGTTGTAACCAGGTCGGGAGCCAGGTGCTCGAGAGGGAACTAACTATGGTCCTTACCTTCAAGGAGCCCATACGGGTGGATCACAGAAGTGAGAAGAGTCAAGGCTTCCTCCCTCCAGCCAGCACCCTGCCCACCCTTCATCTGGAGACACGAACCCAAGCCTCAAAGCCATTTTGGTGCCTTCTGTCTACACCTCAAGACTAATCTTCCCCTGAGTCCTCCCAATACTACCTGCAAAACGTTTCCAGGGTCCTTCCCTCTGTCCCCTCTGCCTCCAGTCTTATCAAACTATAAGTATTCAGCTTGATAACTGTCATGACCTCTTAATAGGTGACCCCAAATCCAGTCCGATTTCCCTTCCATGGCGACAGCCAAAGTGACCTTGTCCAGCTGCATATTTGATCATGTCATTCTCTGCTTTGCTCACTTGAGAGTCTTCCTTGCTCTCAGGAGAAATGAGGGTCCCTACCGGGTCCATAAGGCTTGGGAAGACCCAGCAGATGTCCCTGCTCCAACTTCATGCACCGGCCACGGTCCCCATTGCTCGCCACCTCCCAGCCACACCAGCCTTCTCCGAGCTCCGGGAAGGGACCCTACTGCCACCCACCAGATGCCCACTCTCCCCTCCACTGTTCCTGCCTCAGAGCAGTCTTCCCTGGTTTCCAGACTCAATTTTCCTTATAACCTGGGCAATGGTCTTATTTTTGTATCTTTATTGAATTAATAGCTGTCTCCCCCTCCCACGCTTGATTTTGAAACCTTAGACAACTAGATGATGGTGTGTAACTATGATAGAGAGAGTGCTACATGGGTGTGAGTTAAATGAAAAAGAGTATCTGCAAAGGGAAGGAGCAGAGAAGCTGGCTGCACCCCCAGCATCCCTGTACGTGAAAGAGCTCACAACAGCCTGTGAGACCTGACATGCATGGTCTGCATCCTTCCCCGGCCTCCCTCCTTCACTGACATCCATTTGCCATCTCCTTCTGGAACACTTAACTCTGGCTTCACTGTCCTTCCTAGGATTCTGGCTTCCTCAGTGTTCCTGCAACAGACCAAGTATGTTCCAGCCACAGGACCTTTGCACATGCTACTCCTTGTGCCTGGGATTCTCTTTCTCCAACATCCATGTGGTCGATTCCCTGTCTTCATTCCAACCTCTGCTCCTGTAACACCTTCTCACTGAGGCCTTCTCTGACCTCAGCACAAACAAATAATCATCCCTATGAAGCACTTCCTAACACTCTCCTCTGCTTTATTTTTTTCTGATAGCCCTTATCACTTTCTGAAGTGTATTAGATGTGTATCATCCATCTCCCCCCACTAGAGTGTGAACTCCTTGTGGGCAGGGATTTGGTCTGCTTTGTACTCTGCTGTATTCCCAATTCTTATACAGTGCCTGGCATGCTGTAGGCTCTCAGTAAATGTTTGTGAGTAAGTGAATGAAGCAATGAATGAATCAATCAATCAGCCAGTCTTTGGTCCAGAGATACCCTGCACCCTATTTTCAAAGACTCCTTTTCCCTTGATCCTGTGGCAAGAAAAATGAAACTCTATCCCCAGCTGAACTCTTGAATCCAGCTCCAAATTCCCAGCTGCTGCCTAATAACATTAAATATAATCACTAGGTGCTAACTGTATCCCAGATGTTTTCAGCTAAATGTCGTATCTGTGTGCATAATTCCCATAAGTGCCACTGTGAACAGGGTAGTTACAAGCCCCACTTGGTAGCTAAAGAAAATGATAATCAGAGGGATTAAATGATTTGCCCAATGTCACATAGCTAGGATTTGGATACAAACTATGGATTTCAAGAGTAGAGTGGCTGGCAAACAATGGTCCATAGGCCAACTCCAGCCCACTACGTATTCTTGTACAGCCTGGGAACTGAGAATGGTTTTACATTTTTAAATAGCTGGGGGAAAGATATGTGACAGGACCATACCTGGCTCACAAAATATAAAATATTTACTAGAATAAATATGTCAAATTATGAGTCCCAGGGCACCTGGGTTGCTCAGTGTTTGAGCATCTGCCTTCAGCTCAGGTCGTGATCCCGGGGTTCTGGGATCGAGTCCCGCATCAGGCTCCCCATAGGGAGCCTGCTTCTCCCTCCGCCCATGTCTCTGCCTCTCTCTGTGTGTCTCTCATGAATAAATAAATAAAATCTTTTTTAAAAATTACGAGTCCCCTAGGTACCCCCATGCATGCACGGGAGGTGTAGAGAAGGGGTGTATATGTGAGTAGCATTTATTGGGCTCCTCTCAGGCTTCAGGCACCTGCCAAGCCCTTTTGTGATAATTCCCTTATCGCATCCCCTCACAGCTCCGCTGTAGAGAGGAGGGAACAGAGTTCTGGAGATGAAGTGATACGGACAAGGCCAGATGTTAAGAGACAGAACTGGATGTGGAATCACAAACTAATGTCTGGAGAGGTTTCTAAGGCTCATCAGCTTACCAGCGCCTTGTTTTATGGATTCAAAACAGAAAGCGGCCAAGTCCTGGGGAGGCCCGGGGGGGGGGTCCAAGGAGGCTGGGAGCATCCAGGTTAGTGCCGCAGTCCTATTGCAATCCTTTGACCAGAGATTTACCCTGGTTATGTTGGCCATTCCCTCCCCCTTGTTTCCAAATCCTGGGGCGTCTTCACCAGCCCGCATCCAGCCGGCTTCCTCTCCCGTCCTGACCTTCCTCCTCACCCACCTCTGCATGCCTGCCAGGACAACTCCAACTACAAATTAAGTGAAGGGGAAAACTGAATTGATATGATCTGAGCGAGGGAAGCACAAAGGCCCCAGTTTCCTCTCCACATTATACAGGAAGATCTGGGCCACGTGGGGAGTGGGCGCAGGGCCTTTTGATGTTTCCCTTCCTGCAAGTAACAAGCAGAAGGACATGGGAAGCCTCCACCTCCTCCATGCAAACTCACAACAGCAGGTTTCCAATCATGCTTGAAACAAATCCAGAGATGAAAAAAAAAAAGGAAGCCAAGGAGGAGGAGAGAGACGATTGTTGCTTAGAAAGCTTTCAGGACGATGAGACCCTTTAAAACTGACTACAGGACATGTTAGAGAGCTTACAAACACCCCCAACAAGCGCTGGGCTGAGCTCCTGGGGGCACATCAGCAGGAGCATGGGCCTGAGCTGGGGCGGTTCCAGGTGGGGGACACTAGGCCCTCCTCTACGCACCTGAACTGGGATTTCTGAGAGCCTGCTCAGGTTGCTGCCACCCTCCGGCTTCCATACTCCCTTTCACCAGTCAGGGCACCTGGTCTATAAATATAAATATCTGGAAACTCTCATGCTAGACTCTGGTATTGGGATCCCTGGGTGGCGCAGTGGTTTGGCGCCTGCCTTTGGCCCAGGGTGTGATCCTGGAGACCCTGGATCGAATCCCACATCGGGCTCCCGGTGCATGGAGCCTGCTTCTCCCTCTGCCTGTGTCTCTGCCTCTGTGTGTGTGTGTCTCTCATGAATAAATAAATAAAATTAAAAAAAAAAGACTCTGGTATTTATGGTTCAGTGCGTGACATGGCCACAAATCATGGCTGCATTTAGGTGCTAAGGGAAAGGACCAGTCGATTGATCTCTCTCTCATTCTCCCCAAATTTTTATTGCAGTGAGGTGGAAGGGTAATGTGTGGCTCCCAAATCACCTCAAGCTTATTCTTTAGCATTAGAAGTACTGGAGCCTTCTAAGGTGCCAACTGGAGATCAAGCTCTTGTACCATTACAACACCTTGCTGCCTTCATTAACCATTGGCCAAAAACATTATATAGGAATTATAGAAGAAACATATATGGGCAAGAAATAGCAATAGATTTTTCCTTCTAGGAGGTGAGGGGATTGAGTAAGATGCATTAGTCTCTTCTCTTAGTTGAATCATTTGTGGCTTGATTTTTTTAAATCTCAAAATCCCAACAACTCTATTGTCCTTATTTTATAGGTGGCAGAACTAAGTCTCAGCAAAGGTAATCGAGTTGCCCAGAAAGCATAGATATTTTTTTTAAGATTTTATTTACTTACTCATGAGAGATGCAGAGAGAGGCAGAGACATAGGCAGAGGGAGAAGCAGGCTCCCTGTGGGAAGCCCAATGCAGGACTTGATCCCAGGACCCTGGGATTATGCCTTGAGCCAAAGGCAGATGCTCAACCACTGAGCCACCCAGGTGCCCCCAGAGATAATAGGTTATTAGTGATGGGGCCAGACCTCCAGCCTAGAGCTCTCTGACTTTAAAACCTGAGGTCCTTCAGAAATATCCATTCATATTCATCTTAAAATGGCCATGTGCCTTTTTAATGGGCGTGCCTGGGTGGCTCAGTGGGTTAAGCATCTAACTCTTGATTTTGGTTCAGGTAAAGATCTCAGGGTCATGAGATTGAGCCCTGTGTAGGGCTCTGTGCTCAGCAAAGGCATCTGCTTGGGATTATCTCCCCCTCCTACCCTGCCTCTCTTCTCCTCTCCTCTCTCTCTCTCTCAAATAAATAATGTTTTTTTTAAATACCCATGTGACCCCTCCCTGACAGCCTGTGCATTTGTGAAAGCATTGTCCAGTTGATGTTCCTTGAAAATGATATTAAAGTAACTTGGACCTGGTACCTGACTGGGATTGAATTTGTCAACATTGTCTACTCTGCCAGCAAAGTTGCAAGGTGAAGGTCTTCCGGAGTTGACATACATATAAGTACCAGCATGGTCTGTACTCACATTTATTTCCCCATCCTTGACCTCAACCCTCAACTCCCTAGACTTGTATTTCCACCTCACTACTCAACAGTTTGGCTTAAATGGTCAATAGATCACAAACTCAACACAGCCAGATCTATGATTTTGACATTTCCTCTCCAAGCCTTCTCCCAGACCAACCCCCAGGTCTTTCTTATCCCAACAATGACACTACCACTCATCTGGTCAATCCGGCCAAATGCTTTGAAGGTATCTTTTTGACAAGTCCAGAAATTTAAGACCAGATCTTGCCCGAAGGGACCAACGGATCTGAACTCATGGGTGTAGAGTGAGCAACTGGAAAGAATGAGTGAGTGGAATGGGCCTCCTGAGACTAATCATACAGAGCAGAGATTGCATAGGAGAACAGAATGTTGGTCTCTAAGAGAGAATGCCTCAGTAGGAGCACTGAACTTCTGGATTAGAAGAAAGCTTCCAAGGAACCATTTGGGCCTCTCCATCAAAGCAAGGACTTTGTGGGAGCTCTAGAGTCTAAACTTGCATGGCACTTTCTATGTTCGTGGCTCTGCCTCTGTGTTCTAACCACTGTACATCATTAACTCATTTAGTCGTCACAGTAACACAGGGAGGGGAAAGGGTTTTTTCTCTCCCATCTAAAACTTCCAGGAGTGGGGGCACCTGGGTGGCTCAGTGCTTGAGCATCTGCCTTTGGCTCAGGTTGTGATCCCAGGGTACTGAGATTGAGTCCTGCTCAGGCTCCCTGTGGGGAGCCTGTTTCTCCCTCTGCCTATGTCTCTGTCTCTCTCTCTGTGTCTGTCATGAATAAATGGATGAAATCTTTTTAAAAATAAATAAATAAAACTTCTAGGGCTGGTGGTCAGGATTTGATTTGTCACTCCTCCTTGTTGGGGACCCCTATGAAGTCATCATCAGAGGTGGCTGCTGGAGCTCCAGCCTTTAGGAACAGTTCCAGCCTGCAGGAAGGAGGAAGCTATAAAAAAAAGGAAGATGTAAGACAGTGACAGCACTCTTCAAAAGTTGCACTCACCACCTCCACATATGCCCAGTAACCAGAAGGTAGTCATGTAATCACACCTAGCTGCAAGGGAAGCTGAACAATGGACCTTCCAGGCAGCCAAGCAGCCATTTAAATCCAGGGTATCTCTTATGGAGAGAGAATAGAAAATGCATATTAGAGGACAGTAAGGGGGTTCCACCACACCCACTGAGGAAGCCGACCTAGAACACCCCCCAGAGAGCCTTGAGACTAGTTCACTGGTGTATCCGCGATCTGTCACTGCATAACAACTTATTCTCAACCTTAGCAGCTTAAACAATGCATGTGTTGTCTCACGTGGTTTCTGAGGGTCAGGATCCACAGGCAGCTAGGCTGAGTGGCTCTGGGTCTCTCAAAAGGCTCTCACACACAGCCGGGGCTGCTGTCATCTGAAGTCTCAGCTGAGGATGGGGTGCCCACTTCAAGATTCATTCACATGGTTATTGGCGTCTCACTGCCTATCAGTTGGAGGCTTCAGTTCTTTGCAGGGTGGGTCTCTCCAAAGGCCTCTAGCAACCTAGCAGCTTGCTTTCCCCAGAGCAAAAGACAGCACCCAAGATGGAAACCAGTCTTTTATGGCCCATTCTTAGACGACATACACCACTACTTCTGCCTTTTTTTTTTTTTTTTTTTGTCATACAGCCCTACCTTGGTTCAAAGCAGGAGAGAACTAAGCAAGAGTGTGAATATCAGAAGTTGGGATCTTTGTGGGCCATCTTGATGCCTACCAACCATGGGTAGGTAAACAAGAGGCAGGGATTAAACACAGATCACCAGCATAGAGAGTCTCTTGAAGCCTGACAGACTACACAGGTTCAGGAAGACTCACTGGCCCCAGACAGCAGCAGGTCAAAGGGTAAGGAGCTCAACAGAAAGTTCCTTGGGATTGCCCCCTGGTTACCCATCGATCATCCCTATGAAATAAACCTTTTTATTTTACCAGTTCAGGGAGAAAGGCAGATTTACTAGGACATAAGAAGCAGCACTGGTACCCACAAGACCTTCCCCTTAAGTCTCCACCAATGCAAAGGCAAGACCACTGCATGGAAAAACATCCTAGCTAAGTATAGACACAGGGCACAACCAGGGAAGTGAAAACACAGAGGGCTCCGCTGGCTCCTGAAAGACTACTGCTCACGATTTGAAGTTGCGAATATGGATGAGCCAGTCATTCCAGAGACTGACAGTCTCCAGCAGCCCGTTACCTGAAACCACCGGGGACCCAATATCATGCAGAAGGTATAAGTCATTATAGAGGCAATTAAATGCTCACCTCCACGGCCAAATGCCAATATGTAGGGCTTTGTACATGGATATCTTAACTCCTTTAGTGGGAGGAAAAAAAATCTTTAGCCTTATTTTCTCTCAAGCCCCAGGGTGACTCAGAAAGCCAGAGTCTGTGACTTGTACACAGAGGCTAATTTGTATACCCATTGCCTAAAACTGGGGGGCTGGATGGGGTGGGCAGGACAATGACACGCAAAGCATATTGCTGGAGACAGTCAGCCATTGAACTCGACCTTAATATTCTAGTCCACAAGCCAGCATTGCACTAGAGCCTGGTTTAAAAAAAAAAAAAAAAAAAGGCAGGAAAAACCCACACACATTCTTTCAATTTCTAAAGGGAAATTTGACTCGAGCTGCAGAACAAAGGATGAAGAAATAGAAGTAAAAGAAAATCAAAGAAAAAGTGATTTGGATTCAAGGGGATCAGATGTTTCATTTATTGCAGGTTGGAGACCTTCAATCAGTCAAATGAAAGGAACATTTGTATTAAAATACCTACGAGGCAGAGAGAAAAGCCTTGATCGGGCACAGGAGAGTAAAGTTACAGCAATCTTGCTGAGAGATATGAACCCACCTTCGAGGCTATCTGTTCCCAATATTGGAGGTTTTCTATGTTACGAACTTGAGATGAAAGGTAGTCATTTTAACGTCTGGGTCTGGAAGCCAGACGCTGAAATTAGCAGCATTCTTGAAGTGCGTGCCGGAGGGACGGGGAACCCAGGAGGGGGTGAAAATGTAGTTGTTTGATTAAAATGAAAAGATGTTAATATAACACCAAGGGCCCAAGTCACCTATGCAGGCAGGCAGTGGACAGGAACCATGAAAACACCTTCTACTGGATGGGAAGGGGCAGGGAAGGAGCACTAGATGGGGAGTCAGGGGACCTGAAATACAGTCTCTAAGATGGTAGCTCCATGACGATGGGATTTTGCCCGTCTGGTTCACAGCGCCGGGCATATAGGAGGTGTCCCATGGATAGACATCAAACAAATGTATGGATGAAGAAGTGAATGTGACCTTGGGTAAACCCTTCTCCTTTGGGGCATGAGTCTTGCAAACATGAGAGGCTTTGACCCGTTGTGGGTTTTCCCAGTGGGATGGGTACGATGATGGTTGGGTACCATCTGGATGGGACTGGGTGATAAACATGACTATGACAATAAATCATATTGATGCACAGAGAGAGAAAGGGATCAGTCTGAACTATCCTTTGGGCTGTCTGAGTCCCTATAAGAGCAAGTCTCAGTCCAAAGGTACTTTAACACCACCCTTCTGTTTCTAAACCTCTTTTCATAATTATAAGAGGGGAGGCCTCAGGCTCCCATTCCTCCTCAGGCATGGCATTCAGCTAAAGGTAACAACATGATTTCTTTCCCTTGTATTTATTTTTACAGTTACCTATTTATGGCAAGTGATAATAGTTTTTCCTTTACAGGACTCATTTTTTTAAAGGTTTCCTTGTCAGACAAAAGTATACTTGGATAATAGAAATGATAAACAGTTCAAGAGGGATGTAGATAAGGCAAACATCTTGATAGAGAGACTCAAATGCCTTGGGCTTGGGGAAAACCATCCCAGCTGACCTCCAAGGTCCCTTCTGGCACCATTGACCATGTGACATCTAGGACTACACACCTCTGGTTTGTGCAGAGCAGAAGCAGCTGTGTCCAGCAGAGGAAGCTCTAGCCTGAACTTTAGGAGGATAAGTCCCTTCATTCAATCATTCATTTCTCAAGGGCATTCTATATGTTCACTGCTGTTCTAGGTACTGGAGACTCAGAAAGGGGGGAAAAATAAACCAAAAAATCCTTGCTTTTGTGGAATGTCTATTCCAGAAGTTTGAGAGGGGACAGAAACTAGGTCAAGCCAATGAGGCACACCAGGGTGCAAAATTTAAGAAGGTAGTCACTGTCAGGGTCATGTGTACCTAGTCTTAGCTTGAGCACTGTGCCCCATCCTGACCACAACTTGACATAATTCGTCATTATGGGGGCCACAGACTTTGCCTACAGAGGGTCTAGTGTTTGGTCTTGGGTGGACCCCAGAATCAGAATTTTACCATGGTTTTCCAGACCATTCCATGCCCATCATGATTGAGAACCACTGAGTTAGAGTTGATTTTCACAGCCTGGCATTTTTCAAGGGCATCTATCTTCTAAGGGCATCAATCAATGCTGATCAAACGATTTAACTGATAAGTGAATAAGTCAGTGAGTTGCCACTCACCATCATGACAAGGATTTCTCCTTTCTCATATGTGTTTATCAGATAGCATGGGCTGTTCTGAGCTTGTCACACTTGTTGCCTTATAGTCTCGCAACCACCTACAGAATAGGTATGGTTACCATCGTGACCTCATTTTGCAGATGATGAAACAGGCAGAGAGAGTTTGAGGAACTTGCCCCAGGTCACTGGAAAAGCCATGCTCCCAACCACTGCACCCTATTGCCTCTGTGGGATGGCCTTGGTGCCTGGATCCTTGGGCACAAGGGTCACAGTGAAAGTGAGTGAAGGAGGAGGTCATTTGTACCTTAAAGCTAGCACATAGTCTTTACTTCCACTAAAGTAATATATCCTGTCTCTTTCTCCAAACCATCAGGTCTGCTCTAGCTTCATTTTGCTTCCACATGTAATTAAAGCCATGACTATATAATAATGTCAAAAGAAGAATGCAGGTCCTCCCACCCTAATGCTGGGGTCATCTTGGGGAATGGTGGGGAGTGTGGTAAACAGAGAAGAGACCGTCCAATGTCTCCAGATCTGATTTATCAAAAGAATCAAGAAATTCAAACTTAGCATGAAGTCTCTCAATTTCTATATGGGTTCTAACTTATAAACACCTGTGTAGGGCAAATATATGCTTTGTAAAATGTGGAAGGCAAAGCTGGAGAAAAAAAGTCCCTCAGGATCTGGCCTAAGACCATTGTGTGACCTAGGACAAACACTTAGGTTTCTCTGTGCCTTGAATCTAAAGCCATAAGAAGAACATAAGAAAGCATCATTTAATCTTTCTTCAACTTTTAGTGACTGTTTTCTATATATTAAACACTGTGCCAGATGGTGAATTTTTTTAAGACTTTATTTATCTATTCATGAGAGACACAGAGAGAGAGGCAGAGACATAGGCAGAGAGAGAAGCAGGCTCCCTAAGGGGAGCCCAATGTGGGACTTGATCCCAGGACCTCAGGATCACGACCTGAGCCAAAGGCAGACCCTCAACCACTGAGCCTCCCAGGTGCCCCCCAGATGGTGAACTCAAAGATGAAATCAATGCACTTATCATCGAGATAGAGGCAAGAACTGTGAGCTCTAGGTCCACGAGATAAGCGCCATAAGATAAGAACCCAGGGGCACAAGGGGAAAGCCCGCAGCTCCGCCTGGAAGAGGTCACATTTTAACCAGGTTGAATGTGATTCTCATGGGAGCAAGCAGAAAGCAAATGACTTTCCCTTGATTCCCAAGATCTTCTATGAGTTCAAAAAAAGCACGCATGCATATCCATAAATAGGCTGTAGACTGGGCAAATTGATATCACAAACCCCAAAAACGCAGCTCTCTTTTGCATATTAATCACTTATCCACAAAACTAGACTCATTGGTCTCTCCCTCACCAGCCCCCAACCTCGAGCTTTGTCTTCCTGGAGTCACTGATGCCCTGGAGCCCAGATTAGGTCTGCCTAATATTTCCCCATCCCAAGAAGCATCCCTCACAGGTCCCCCGTCCTCAATTCCCGCCCTGCCCCGCCCCCTACCCAGGAGACCTGGAGTCAACACCAGCGCCCTTCCCACCCCCTACCTGGGAGACCTGGAGTCACACCAGCGCCCTTCCCATCCCCCCCTCCCAGGAGACCTGAAGTCACACCAGCGCCCTTCCTACACCCCACCCTGGATACCCGGAGTCACACCAGCACCCTCCCGTTCAGCCTTTGTCTGCTGCATGGACCCTTGCTGTTGCTTTCTCTCTGTTCCTCCTGCCTCTCTTCCAGTCAGTACATTGCTATTTCCAAAACCTAGATCTCACAGCATCGTTTGTGGCTTTAAACCTGCAGTGGCTCCCATGGACCTCTGGCCACAGTAAAGCAGGGTGTCCTAGGCCCTTGGCTCTGGCCCTGCCTACCCTTCATTTCTCACCGTCCCTAAAACAGACGCTCCCAGGCACCTTCTGCTCCTGCTGCCTGCCTTCCCAGCCCCGAACATGCCTGGCACTGTCCTGCCTCAGGACAGGCCCCTCTAGCTTCCTGTGTGATCTACCTGCTGCATTCAGCTGTGAATCCAAGGCGAGGCTCAAGCAGTCTCTGGGGAAGGTTTCTCTGGCTGTCGCGCCCCCCTCCCTCCTGGGACACAACAAACTGGGGAGACAAGGCTAGAGAATTAAAACTGTGAGACAGGTGAGGTTTTGAAAGTTAAACAGAGAAAAGCCTTTCCGAAAAGTCACTTTTGCAAAAGCCTCAACCCAGAAAGTCATTTTGCAAAAGCCTCAACCCGGAGAACTCTGCCACCAAGCACAGAGCCCACCCAGCCCAGAGAGAAAGAGAAAGCAATTTCGCATGTTGGAAAAAGGCCCAGGGCAGAAGAAATGAAAAGCCACCAGTTGGCAGTAGGTGCTACAGAGGCTGAGCAGGAAACCCAGATCGAATGGGAGGTTGGGCTGTTTCTGGGCCACATATGGGCCCCAGCCCTCACCAGGCTGACACTCGCTTCCGAAGGGCTCCGACAGCCACACACAGGGCCTCCTTCTTGGCCAACTAGTGCGGAGGGGGGTGCGCACGCAAGGCTGGCTCCGGGCTGCGGCTGGCAGGCTAATCATTTCAAGGCAGAGCAGGCCCATGGCTGTGTCTCTGTCACCCACAGCAGGAGGTGACAAAGGTCCCCCTTTGTGCATTGAACATCCAGACCTTCTCCCTATAAACCAGAGCCTCAAACTCAAACACCAATATGTCACCTGGCAGGGATAGGATGAGCACGCTGTGGCCACCGCAGCTGGCACTCTCCCGCTCAGCTCCAGCTGATGGTAGCCAGATCCGGATTTTCCTAGAGGCGTCAGATATTGGCATTTTCATGTGAAATCTTTTGTTATTAAAATGTTTGCTCAGTTTTTTTTTTTTAATCCTACGGTACAAAACAAAGAAGGCCACCAGTGTCTGAGCTCTGATGTGCAGGCTCAGACTAAGCGCATTTAAATTCAGACCAAATAAATATGACCCTTAAGTCCGCATTACTCCTTGGCTGAGAATTAAGATTCTGTCATTGAATTGGATTTTTCTTAAGATTGGAGTATTTGGCTCTGCGGGAGATGGGGCTTCAGCAGGCAATAATCTTCACGAGTATTTCTCTGGGCATTCCTTGTGCATCTGTAGTTTCACCTGAGAGCAGCGTCCAGAGCATTGTCTTTTAATTTTAAGAACGAGAAGCACTCTGAAACCTCAGAGAGGTTGGACTCTACGCCACAGTTTTATAGTTTGGGGAAACTGAGGTCCAGAGAGAGACAGGCTTCAGAGGCCCCCAGAGCCGGTTAGAACCCCCACTCCCGGCCCCCCTCGCTCTACCCTGGCTCTGCATCCCCGCACCGCTGCGTATGAGGTTCCTTGGTCTCAAAAGGAAAGCCCACCAGGTTGCCAGATGTGCTGGGCTCCGGGGAGCCCAGGGAGTGGTGGGCCCGCGATGAGCAGCAGGCCTCGCTGGGGTGTAACCTGGCCTTCTCGTCAGGCCCGGCGTTCCCGCCCACAGCAGACAAGAGGCCAGTGTGGAGGGGACAGACGCCTTTGGCCTGTCCGCCCCCTCTTAGGCACAGTGACGCCCGAGTGCCGCTCAGCCCATGTTGAGGGAGACGCATCTCTACCTTTGCTGGGTCCTGTCCTCTCCCCTTCCTTCCTTTTCTTTGGGGGGGTCCCCCCATTCCTGAGGGGAACTGTTGGAAAAAACACCTGAAACCCGCATCTCTGCTTTCCGGTGGGTGCCTGCATCTCCCTCGGGAACCCAGAAGAAGGGGCAATGCCACACTTGGCTTCTAATGGGGGGATGGCAGACTATTCAGCTGGGAGGGATTCCTGGTTCGTGCCAGAGGACACCTCCCGAGGGACCCCTTGCTCCAGTTTCTGACAAAGTTGCCTTGAAGCTCAAAGGGACTCTGGCTGACCGGGCCTTGCTTGTCCTGCATGTCCTGTTGATTCTCATGTCAGCGCAGACCCTGGCTACAAACTCCCTATCTTCACTCTAAATAATACACACGTACGGGTGGGCAGGGGGGTGTATGAGACAGGAGAGAGAGGAGCGGAGCAGGAGGGAAGCCCCTACTATGTGCTCAAATCGACAGTCACCTATCCCTCAAAGTCGCTTTTAGTATACCCATTTTCCAGATGGAGACTTGAGGCCGCTCTCCTTTTCTCCATCCCCTGCCTCCGTGTCCTTCCCCTCCTGTCCACTCCTCCTTTCCCGCATCAATGTCATCTTCATGTGCCACGTCTGAGCAGTCCCGGGGCTGCTGGGTGCACACTGCTATCACAGGAATGTGAGGCTGCAAGCCTGGAGCTGGTGTCACCAAGGGGACTTTGTGGCTGGATGGACACCTAGCCTTGGCAGCTCCTGGGGATTCACAGAACACCACAAAATCCCAGGGGCAGGTGTAACCCCGACACAGAACTCCACTCTGGAGTTCAGCAGCCTGGGGGAGAGAGCCCCGGTTGGCTGTGCCACCTCAGGCTAGTGGAGCAGCCTCTCTGTATCCATCAAGTGGAGTAGTGCTAACTAGTAACCAGTACACCAGCTTAGGGTTGGTGCAAGGATGAACCTGAGTAATGGAGTGTTTGGAAGCTTACAGAGACCACACATAGTACCTGAAATGATTTTAGGTGATAGGTCATTAAATAGCATTGATTCACATGGTGCATACATTATGCCTTTTTTTTTTAAGTAGGCTCCACACCCAGCTAGGAGCCCAGAGCAGGACCTGAACTCACGACCCTGAGATCATGACCTGAGCTGAAATTAAGAGTCGGATACTTAACCAATTGAGTCACCCAGGCCAGCCCCCATTATGTTTTTTTAAACTCCCTTTGGACCCTCTTAATTACATCACACAAGTGTCTGTTGGATGGCACTGTGTCTTTAATACCTAACAGATACTGAGTATTTTTGTTGTTTCCTTCCTGTTTTAATAAAAAAGGGAGTATACTTTGGCCTTGAATCTATTCCAGGTGGCAATACAAAGGTAGAATTTAAGAACTATTTTCTTTTGATTAAAGCGATTTGTATGGTTCCTAACTACACGTCTATTTATAGGAGTGATATGGAATTTGCTTTGTAAATAAATAGATCTAGGTCTTCAAAGCAGGTCCATTTAGGAATCCCTGGGTGGCGCAGCGGTTTGGCGCCTGCCTTTGGCCCAGGGCGCGATCCTGGAGACCTGGGATCGAATCCCACGTCGGGCTCCCGGTGCATGGAGCCTGCTTCTCCCTCTGGCTGTGTCTCTGCCTCTCTCTCTCTCTGTGAGACTATCATAAATAAATAAAAATTTATTAAAAAAAGCAGGCTCATTTAAAGAGGGGGGATATCACTAAGTAGATAAGTTTCAGTGACACTCAGATATGGCCAAATTTATAAAGAGAGCCACAAGTGATGGAAGTTCTGAAATCATTGACATAATCCACATCAGGGGTTTAGCAGAGTGATTATGATTGCTGTTTTTGGTGTCCATTCAGGAGGTGCCATGGATCCTGAGAAGGAGGACATGTCCCAAACCCAGACCCCCTCTCTCGTCCCCTCCATCACCAGAATTCAGGCTGAAGAAACTGAAAGTCACTCACACTGGCACCAGAAAACTATGGCCTCAGCAATCCTGCAAAACAGGTGGGACCAGCTGGATGGCCTTTCCAATTCTAGGATCGGACAATCCTTGCTTGTGTTTAGTCCGTCATCTTTCTCTGATGGGTCCATCTTTCTCTGATGTGACCTTTATGTAATGTAGCCCTGGGCTTCTCCTGAGGAACATCACTACAGAAAAATATTTGATGCAGAAAATCTCTGCGGTCAGGAGGTACACCCTTTTTTTTTTTTTTAATTTTATTTATTTATTTATTTATTTATTTATTTATTTATTTGTTTATTTATTCATAAGAGACACAGAGAGAGAGGCAGAGACATAGGCAGAGGGAGAAGGAGGCTCCCCATGGAGAGCCCAATGTGGGACTCGATCCCAAGACCCGGGATCATGACCTGAGCCAAAGGCAGACGCTCAACCACTGAGCCACCCAGGTGCTCCCAGGTACACCTTTCTGATCCTTGTTTCCTCACCTGCAAAATGCTGTTCTTAATAATATCAACCTCATAGGGATGATAGATTCACTAAGATTATGGAAAGTCTCACCAAATGTGGGAGCATGATTCCTGAGATGCACATCAATGATGTGTGGACAAAGCATTGAGTAATAGTCACTCGAGTTTCTCTGTTGCACCAAGGAGCAATCTCAGTCTGGTACTAACATAGCCTGAACACTTCTCTGACACTTGCCAAATAACCCTTTCCTGAGGCAGAGAGCAAAGCTTTGGGCTCTTGCCACGGAGCGAGGTCCAGCTGGGATCCTAGTAGCGTGCTTAGAGGGATATGAAGAATATGTCCTCAGGTGAGCCCTGGGAACAGAACAGATTCCATGGGGACAGCACCATTTGAGCCATGCCCTGAAGAGAGAAGAATGTTCCTTGGAGTGAAACAGGCATGGGACAGTGTGCAGGCATGAGGAAGGGCAATTCCCTTAGAATTGGGGGTGGGGGGGAGACAGGTCTTAGCTTAGTTTGTGATATGGATGCTTCCAGTGAGGCCTATGAACCCCTTTACAGGGTATATCTTTTATTTTAAATGTGATATGAAAATATCTGTATTGTTCCCATGGATTTTTAAAAATTGTGATAAAATGCACATAATAAAACATTTACCATTGCAGCCATTTTTAAGCATAGGGTTAGTAATAAAAGAAAAAAAAAAAAAGCATAGGGTTAGTGGCATTAAGTACGCACTGTTGTAAACCATGACTATCATCCATCTCCAGAACTTTTTTCGTCTTCCCAAGCTGAAACTCTGTTCCCATTGAACACTAACTTCCTCGTCCCTCCTCCCCCAGCCCAGCCCCATTCTGCTTTCTTCCTCCGTGAATCTGATCTCTCTCGGTACCTCATCTGAGTGAAATCACACAGCATTTGTCCTTCTGTGCATGGCTCATCCCACTTAGCTTCATGTCCTCACGTTTCATCACAGAATAACATTTTCACAAGGATACAATAAAAAATAGGATTGCAAAGAAAACAAATTCTATTGAATGACAGTTATCCAAATAATTTAAAAAGATACAGTAATCCACGTGCTCCTGTTAACCTTTAAGTAACCGGATATAGAGGTGGGTCTAGTAGTTATAATTTCAGTATTATAATGAGTCTGTTTCAAGATATCCTATAACAACTATTACGTGGCATTTAATATCTGTGATTTCTATTTTTTTAAAAAGATTTTATTGATTTATTCGTGAGACACACACACACAGAGGCAGAGACACAGGCTCAGGGAGATGCAGGCTCCATGCAGGGACCACGATGTGGGACTTGATCCCAGTACCCTGGGATCACACCCTGAGCCAAAGGCAGACGCTCAACCGTGGAGCCACCCAGGTGTCCCCTGTGATTTCTATTCATGACAAAGACACACAAGTAGCATTGACACAGTTGTAGTGTGTTGCCCATATTCAGAACTGAAGGAAATGCTAACTTTCAGTTAGAAACTCACACCCCAAAAAATGTGTGTGTGGGTGTGTGCAAATTTTTCCTATGCAAGCTCATGCACTCCCTGAATTTTCTCCATGGATCTTTCAGGGGTCTTCTCCTCTGTGAAACCCAAGTTAATGAGCCCCACCCCAAGAAGGAGCATTTTTATCCTCCACCAGCCATGTGCGAGCAGGGGAAGGGGCAGCAGGAGAGGGAGGCGAGCAGACTCCCTGCTGAGGGGGGAGCCCCACCCAGGCCTCCATCGCAGCACCCTGAGATCATGACCTGAGCCGAAGGCAGACACTTCACCTACGAGCCACCCAGGCACCCCTCTCGGCCAGCTTATTCCAGTCTTGGCTCAGGGGTGAGGCAGAGCCAGATTCTCCTCACTTCCACCTGAACCCAGACTCGGACCCACTGGATGGACAGTGGTTTCTGGACGCCGAGCAGCCATCCTTAACCACCACCACCCCACCCCCCGGCCCCGGGATGTGGGGTTTGTGCCGCAGCCTGCAGAAGGAAGTGACTCAGATCCAAGACAGCCCGTGGAGCCCGTCGGCATCCCTGCGCTGAAAGCCCTTCCTCTCAAAGGCTCATTTCCATTCGGGGTGCAGCGACGCACCCCGCACTCCGATGAAGATGGGTGGCTGAGACACCGGAGACCCTCCCCGAGTGTAGACGACCGTGTTCCCACCAACAGAGGAGACGCACTGCCTGCTTCATAGGGTTATTTCATTTTTCTCATCTGCAAACAGGCTTTGGATCGCCAACCTTTAATTAAGATGCAGTTTTCTTGTCAAAAGCAATGTGTTCTAATAAATACCATCTGAGCTGGGGCGGGGGTGCCACAGAAATTATAACTGTAGCTGAAAAACCATGAAGGCCTTCTGGAAGGGAATAGTTTCCATGTGCTTCGGAGAGGAGGACACGCCTGGTGGACCATGTTCCCCGCTTCAAAGCCAAGCCACCGGGCCTGGGGTGCTGCCTTCCTAAGTGGAAAGGAGGACAAAGAGAGGCAGGGCGTTGGCTTAAATGGCCCCTGCCCTGGCATTTTGACTTGAGAATCAGAAAGTTTCAGGGAATGAGGTGACTGCAGGCGAGACCCATCGGCTTTGGAGGAAGGAGTTTCTAGAAAAGAAAATATTTCTGCAGACAGACATGTCTTAGCATCCCCGTGGCCATGCCCTCACCCCTTAGAACTGCCCGATAAAATCCAAGATGTCCAGTTACATTCGAATTTCTGATGAATAATGAATAGTTCTTCAGTGTAACTGTGTCCCATGCAATACACTAAAAATATACAATAAATAAATAAATAAATAAAATCTTAAAAAAAAAAAAAAAAAAAGGTCAGTCCCAGTGGCTCAGCAGTTTAGAGCCGCCTTTAGCCCAGGGCCTGATCCTGGAGACCCGCCATCAAGTCCCATGTCAGGCTCCCTGCAGGGAGCCTGCTTCTCCCTTTGCCTGTGTCTCTACCTCTCTCTCTCTCTGTGTCTCTCACCGAATAAATAAATAAAATCTTAAAAAATAATAATAATAAAAAATAAAAAGATACAAAAAACATTATCGTTGTTGATCTGGAATTCAAATGTGATGCTGTGTCCTGTATTTGTTTGCTAAATCTGGCAGCTCTATCACCCCTCAAACAAGATTCTGGAAGCTCTCCCTACAAAGAAATGCTGGGCCAGCCTGGGACACTTTGAGGTCAGCTTAGAGGGATCCTCACAGTCAGCACGGTGGTTAAGAACGTGAACTTTGGAGTCTTAAAGTCTTAGCGTGGCTTCCAATTCAGGGCAGTGACTGAGGGTTGACCTTGGAGAGGTTCCTTGGCCTCCCACTTCCCCATGTTTGTCCTCTGCAGAACGGGGAAGACTGAAAATCAGTCTGATGGGACATTGGATTAAAAAAATCCTGGTTATTTAAAAATTAGAGCACTTCCCAGGCCAGTTGTTCAACAGCCTCACACACACACACACACACACACACACACACACACACTGTCATTCTGCCACCGCCCTGGCTCCTCCCCTACGTCCCCCAGACTCCACCACTTCTCATCTTGCTGCCTCGAATACCTGGCACAGACAAGGGCATCCTGTGTGCTGCCAGGGGTCCTTTCTGGTTGGCAGGTGTCATGGTTCCTGGATCGTTACCTGGATTGACTATCACTCCGGTTAGGAATACCCATCTTGAAAGGTTGTTTAAGGGTTAAATGAAATGATGTGGAAGACTGACTGATTCAGGACCTGGACTATAGATCTCACACACACACAGAGAATGAATGAATCCATATCCTACTTATTAGAAAGAGCTTTCGTTTTTTTTGTTTTCTTTGTAAATAGCAAAGTTCTTCTCTCTCTCTCTCTCTCTCTCTATATATATATATATAGATGTAGATATAAATATATCTAGATAGATATAGATATAGATAGATATACACATATATATACACACACATATATATACATACATATATATACACATATACACAACATATACACATATATAGGCACACACATATGTGATGTGTGTCTTAGAATCACAAATCACATCAACTTTAAGAAATCATAAAGATGGGACACCTGGGTGGCTCAGTGGTTGAATGTCTGCCCTCGGCCCAGAGCAGAATCCTGGAGTCTTGGGATTGAGTCCCTTATCAGGCTCCCCACGGGGAGCCTGCTTCTCTCTCTGCCTGTGTCTCTGCCTCTCTCTCTCTCTGTGTCTCTCATGAATAAATAAATAAAATCTTAAAAAAAAAAGAAATCATAAAGATCATTCCAGTTCTAGTTCAGTTCCTTCCCTTTTACCCAAAGGAAAGCTGAGATCTGGCTTAATTTACTTACTTATCTCAACACAGCCAACTCTGCATTGGAGGAGAATGCTTTTGAGGAATCATCGGAAAGATTTTCTTGCTCAAAAATATCCCTTTTATCAAGAACTGCCACAGAGCCTGAAATTCCACCATTAGCATTTTAACCATCTTTTAAAATCAAACAGGTTTACAAGGTATTTCTCAAAGCTCACTCTCTTTAAGCTGGCAGTGACCCAGGGTCATCCTGAGAGACTTGAGTGCTGGGTGGACGGGGAGAAAGGGGGTGGTAGGAAGGAGATTCTAAAAGAAGCTGAAAGACTCATGTGGCCGACTTTAAAACTTTGTGACAGGGGAGCTAGGCATTAAATTGTTCAACTGTGACAGTTGTACGTTTGTGCTGTTGCATAATACAGGAGGACAAAAAGCATAAATACTAACTGATCATTTCATTCAAAAGAACTCCGACGAGAAAGCCAGACCCCTTGATGCTGTCTTATGCTAAACAAAGCTAAAAGCCTCTCTTAGATTGTTGGTCAAGGGTTTTTTGACTGGGTGGATGGAAATGTTTTTTACAGATCTACAAAGCGTGGATGGTAAAACAAAGCCTCAAAATGTCCAGGAGCAAAAATGTATCTGGGACTGTATCTGTTCATATACACAAATTGGTTCTGCCACTTGGGTGAGTTGCTCACCGTTGGAGTTCAACATCTCTGGTGTTTGGATGTGTCCTTATCTGCTGTCAATTAAATTCAGCCCACCTGTGTGTTATTTTGGGGACTGTTGGTGAGGGCTAACCAGTTGCTGGTATCAACCAGACGGTTTTCTCCAAAAGAAAAAAAACGCAACCTCCTCCGATAATTTGATTGGCTCAGTTTGGAAAGATCGGCATCAAAGGAAACGGAAGAAACTTCTAGAAAATAAGAGGGAGAAAATTCTGGCGATTCCTTCTAACACCAAGACTTGTGACTTATTAATTACCAATGGATGATCACTAAACACAGTGAGATTTTTCCCATCAGAGTCTAATTAGTTTCATTGTCTTCTCTCTGAGTTCTATTGTATTCCATTCTACCCATCGGCTGCCTGTTTTAATTAATTTTGCACTGCATTCAAAGGTTTTGCTTTTGTGCCTCTCCGTTTGATTTAAATTCCTTTTTGCAGATAAATAAATAAATAAATATCAAAGCTAATGAGGCTCTGAAGATTCGAGATGTAAATATCATATGCAGATTCTTTTTTGGGTCCCAGCTCAGCGGAAGACCAAAAATAACACTTGGAAGTTTGATTAAGAAATCTCAGGCTCCCCTTTCCAGGCCTCCCTCCAGACAATCTTTCTGCTGGCAATTTCGGTTATTTGACAAAAAATCATGCCCCACACACTCAAAACCCCAGAAGCAAGTTCCTTTCAAGAAGAGCTCAAACGGGCAAAAGACTGTGCTGAGCTCCTAAAGATCCATCTCCAACTGACTGATCGTGTCTATCCTGAGAGGTTTCTATCTATGTGTGTGTGTCTATGCACGAACTGGCACTCTCATACAAACGCACGTCTTTCACACACACATGCACTCACAAACACACACATCACAGATATATGCACACGTAAGTCCATACAAACGCACACTCTACATTCACACTCTTTCACACATCCACACATTAAATGCACACGTTCACACACACACTTTCATGCACATTCACACACATGCACAAAATCACACACGACTCACACAAACTCGCGCACACATTCTCTTTTTTTTTTTTTAAGATTTTATTTATTTATTTATTCATGAGAGACACAGAGAAAGACAGAGACACAGGCAGAGGGAGAAGCAGGCTCCATGCAGGGAACCCGATGCAAGACTCGATCCCAGGACCCCGGGATCAGGCCCTGAGCTGAAGGCCGGCGCTCAACCACTGAGCCACCCAGGTGCCCCGTGCACACATTCTCATACACATCCATGACAAACACATCTTCACACATGCACACAAACTCACACTCATATCCATACATACACACGTGCATCATCCACTCACACACACACTCATTCACCCATAAGCCACTCACACACACACTCATTCACCCATAAGCGTGCACACACACATTCTCTCACACGCGTGACACATGTGTATCATGCTTTGGCCAGTCCAGGTTTCCTGTTTCAATCCTATGCCTTCAACATCCTCCCAAAAGACATCTCTGCCAGACACCCCAGGACCCCCCCACTCCTGTCAGGTGCACGTAGGGCTGCAGAGTTATTAAACTGTATCCAAAGAGCTCTTATATTGTGCAATCTGCTTTTACCCGGTATCCTTTACGGAGAAAGTCTGATTCATTTCCCAGAAATGCTCATCTGCTATTAATCTTTCAGGATATAGTTAGTGTTGTGATATTTTCAGATATTGTTTTCGGGTGGCAGGGGGAGGGGAGGGCGGATTTCACATGGCTGTCCCCTGGCAGTTTCTGAGCTTACTGGGTGCTTATAAGCGGCTCAGAATTGTGTGACAGCATTTCCATGCAAGGGACTTACAATCATGTTTCATTAATTCGACGTGAATGAAGCCTCATTTCTGGCCTTGAGGAGCTTAAGATTTATGTGAAATTAATAACAGAACAGATGTCTTCACAATTTGGTTCCTCTGGAAAAAAAAAAAAAAAGGAACCTGATTACTTTGAAAACTTCAATGCTTTAAAATGCAGACCCAGGGAGTTTTTACTCTGGGGTAAAGAGTTATGCCTTGATACCGTCCACATCGCAGAGCTAAGTGGAATTTAAATGTCAGATTTATATTAAATAGTCATATTCCCCATTATGACATATAATAAACAACAGCTTATTACTTTCATTAATAAGATGTGTTGGACATTTAAACTAAAGCTTCCAAGATAAAGCCAGTACCTCATAAGCAGGAGACACTGGGGAGGTGTGGGAAATATGCAAGCAGCCTGGTTTTTAGCTTGGTTTCTGATAATTTAATCATTGATTCCTCCTAGGAAAACAAAATGCATCTGTGCTCACACAAAACTCACCACTTTATAAAGGAGTTGAGTCATCTCCCGCAGACATGTGTGCCGAGGGCCAAATGCTCTCCATTTCACAGGACATTTTAAGTCTTGCCTCTTTATTTTATTTTTTCCTCTTGCCTGAAATCCTTTCCCTTTATCTAGGCTTCTGTAGTGCTGGGTGCCTCTCCGGCTGAATTTTAACACTCCTCCGGGCTCAAGTGTGTCCACACACCAGCGGGAGGGGGGCTGGGTTTTTACTTTCCGAAGTCCAAGGAGGATAAGTGTGATAGAAATTTCTCCCCTGTGGGCCTGTTGTTCTGGAAGTGAGAGAGAGAGAGCTGAGACCCCCAGGCACCAGGCAGTTCCCCTCCCTCTGGCAAAGCAAGTTAATGAGGTTTGCAGGGGGTGGGAGGTGTCAAATGGCAAAGCCCAGAGTTAACTATTAGGTTCCAGAATCCTTTCCCCATAACAGCTGTGATAACCCTTCTCTCTATTCCAAACCAGCAGTGGAGCGTGGACTTAGAACCTTCCCCACATTCCCCCAGAGAAAACAAGAACATTGAGCCAAATAATCTGAAAGCCTCTCCCTTTAGCATGTTCCATCTACTCTAATATTGGCTTTCCTGATACTTGTCCTCTTACTTCTCCTCTTGCCCTCCCTCCCTCCACACCTAGACCAGGTTGGGGATCCTATAGTCCAGTCACCTCTGCTGACTGACCCACAGGTGATGGTCCAGAGAAGCTTGAAGGAGATGTGACCGGCCCCAGCACTTCCTAAGGGTGTGTGGCATTGAGCAAGACACAGAGCTTGTTGGACCCTCTGTCTCCTCATCTGAAAGGGGACAGAATCACTCCCACCCAGGACTGTTGTGATGATGATGCTATGAGCTGATGCATGGAGAGAGCTTGGCACTAAGGCAGCTCTCCACAAATTGAGCTCCTGTTAGTATTGTACAGCTCCTGGAAGGATGACAAGCCACGGTCCTGCAGAGGTAGCCAGGAATGACTTTAGGAGCCTCTGCAGACTGCCCCTCCCCACCCCATGCAAAGAGGATTATCCAAATTGTCCCTACTCTCTGCTGATACTGGGTTGTGAGCAGTGGATGGGCCCCATCTAGGAAGCAGGATAACTCAGAGTCGGGCATCTGTCACCACAGGTGTGCATGCCAATGGCACTGGCAATGCCAGACCTTCCACTTCTTCAAGGAAGCCAGAAATGGTGGAACGCTTTTATGTCAAGGCTTCCATGTTTCAAATAGAAGGCACCACTAGGCCACAAACCCTTATCTGAAACTGTTGGGTCCAGACATATTTCAGTACTCAGAAATGTTCAGGTTTGAAGAGATTATACAACATAACTGCCATCTATTACCTGACATCCCTGGGCAGGCTCTGGAGAAATGTGACACAGTCAAACTCATTAATATCCCTGCATCGCAGGACTGGTCACCACTTCCTTCTCCCCATAGGGCACCAGGGTCTGTAGGCCCTCACCACGTTGGCAGGTGGGGAATGTCTTCTGGCAGAAGAGGGCATCTATGGTGGAAGTCTTGCGACTCAGTTTCCTACAGCCAGCCCCACTTACTTTAGAGAGTCTTGCAAGAGCCATGAAGCTTTGGAATTCCTGTGCTGAAAGGCTCCTAATGATCATGGTGTAAAGTCAAACTAAGTCACTGGACTCTAAGTGATGGAAACCCAAGTCAAATAGGGTTGAGCAAATAATGGTGGCAATAATCCCATTACTAGCTCATGCAACAGGAGGGTATAGAGGTGGATCCAGGTGCTCTGACAAGGTCCCTAGGACTCTATTTCTCTTATCTCTCTGCTTCACTTCTGATTGTGTTGGCTCCAAACTCAAACAGATGCTTCCTTCATGGTGACAAAATGGCTGCCAGCAGCTCCAGCCACACATGTTTCTAAGGTTGGGCCCTATGAAAAAACATCATGAACTTCTGCCCAGAAATCTAAACAGCAGCTATTGGACATTTCTATGGCTCTGATGGAGTCACTTGCCCATCATGAAACCAATCACAATGCCCAAGGTTACACACCCACCTGAATGCAGGGATGGATTCATCTTGGCACAAGCTGCTTGGACTTGAGAGTAGAGGTTTCTGAATGAAGGCAGGGGCTGAAGATCTATAAGCCCCTTATGAAATAAACCCCAATTCCCACCCACCCCAACATGTCTGCTCCCAGCTGTTCTTTTGTAGCCCATCCTAGACCACCACGCTGACACCCTTCCTGCCTCCCACCCTTATAATCTCCATGGTGACCAAGAGGTTTCTCTTCCTTTTGTTGATAAGAACTCATTCAATTTGATCAACATTTCACGCTTAAGAGACAGTGCTCACTTTCCCCATTTTGCTGACTAGGAAACAGGGACTTGAAGAGTTTGTATAGCCTCAATGGCAAACAGTATGAAGGCACCTCAAAAAGCTAAAAGTAGAACTACCCCATGCTCCAGCAATTCTTCTGAGTATTTATCTGAAAGAAATAAAATCACAATCTCAAAAAGATACTTATATCCCCACGTTTATTGCAGCATTATTTACAATAGCCAAGGCATGGAAACCACCTGTGATCACTGACAGATAAATGGATAAAGCAAATGGAGAGAGCACACACACACACACACACACACACACACACACACACTGGGATATTATTTAGCCATAAAAAAGAAGGAAATCTTTCCATTTGCAACAACATAGTTGGACTTTG